>NC_140221.1:17907317-18487317 GCF_951802725.1 Rutilus rutilus
TATCACTCAACTCATGTCACTTTTGTCTCATGTGGTGCCACCCCTGGGTCATCAGGTCTGCTTTGTGTAGGGACGCACAACACACACATAAACATGTCATCATTCTTTTCTTTGTGTTGACATACCCTGTGTGTTCTATAAGCTCGCGTAGCTCTATCTTATCCCCCACTGTTATTTAAACCTGACAACAGCACCAGAGTCTGTAGTCGTCCATGTCATCATCATAGTGCTATGTGTCATTACCCATGCATATGCTGACAGTGTATCCCTTATCCCTCTCAGGACTCTGGTGAGCTCTGCTGACTTGTTTGCGCTTATGTCAAGTTTTTTGGTTACAAGGCACACCGTACACTGTCATGTGCTGTCACCCTCTTCCTCCCAAGGCAGTCAGTCATTGGAACGGCAACCCCTCAATCCCACGTTTGGAAATCAACACAGACATGTCATCAGCTGAGCCAGTGAAGGGGAGAAGAGCTTCCTGAGGCTGAGAAGATGCTATCGCACTATTTTGCTGTCGCGAGAAAGCTGCACTGGTGGTCCTTGAAGTGCAACAACCCTGTCTCTCTCAAAAGCACAGGAAGAAGGAGAGATGTAACTTCCAAACCCCCTATGCCACCATAACCGGAGTCTGTTATCAGTATGCATGTGTGTAGCTGTGCGTCTTTGTGTGTGTACTTATGTTTTGTTGGGTGGCGGGGGCTGTGGGGACCAGCGCCGGCTATGCCTCTTTATCGAGGGTCATTGTGGAGGACGAGTGGCCGTGATAATGTCTGGCCTTGCTTTTGATGTTATTGAGCTGCTCCAGCAGAGAACTAGTGATAACTTACAAGTCTGATAAACATTCAACGTCCCTGTAAGCCTCCTGTGTGCGTGGAGGGCCAGAGAAGTGATCCTGTACTTTGTTTGTCCTTCACTGGCAGTTATTCAAGTTGAAAACCCCTTGTCCAGTATCCCTTTTAACTGACTTGTTTAAACTGAAGCTGAGTAGTCACAAAGTCATGTTCTACAACGTGTACAGACAAATTGCCCCCGCGGCTTTTTCTGCACGCTGACCTTGCTCTCCCTTCACACCCTTGGAGCCCAGATACAGTTTTGTTCTATTGGGGGGCTGTTTTGTGTTTGTTTTTCAGCTTTACCGGCTTCCAGAGTCAAGAGGATAGGTTTCAGTATCTCAACCCTTATTTTTTTCCCCATATTGTGCACATTTGCATCACCCTTTTAAGTGTTTGTGTTTGCTGCTGTGAATGTCCTTGCAGTTTTCTCACAGGACTTTGCAACACCTTTTCAACTGCCCTCATCTCACTAGACATGGATTTAGCCATACAACTTGCTTTGCTCTCTGTGTAAACATGGAAAGACAAGATCCCAACATGCATTTGCCAAGGTTATGCATCAAATTCACTCTTCAAACCTGTGCGAACTGTTTTTCTGAAGTGGGTCAATGACTCCCTGGAAGTGCTCAGTGGATTAATATTTACACCATGTCTTGCACTTCCCTATCCACGTTGCGTCCTTTTATGAGCAAAGGTCCTGTGTTTCATGCCGTGGACTGGAGTTAAAACGGCTAAGCTACTGCTGAAATGCTATTTTACTATGGTTCTAAGTAAGAAGAGGGCTGTGATGCCAGGCCATGTATGTTTCCAATAGCAAATTTACGTGTTTGGCTGTAGCAATTAAGTTGAACTGACAGACTGATGTTCCCTCATATGCAAGGCTAGAAGTGGCTGCCCATGTTTCTGTGCCATGCACTTAGTTTTACTGAGACAGAACAAGAGAAAGATCATTCTTATAGTCTGGCCAATATGAGTCAACTGCAGTGCCTGTGACCCAGTTCCAACCTCTTTTGCTCTATCTTTTCCCCTCCCTCTCTTTCTCTCTCTCTCTGTCTTTCTCTCTTTCCCCCCTGCTTCCATCCTTTGTGCTGGCACATCTCGCTCTTTGAAGTCCACAGGCTGATCTCCCTCAACAGGAGAGAAAATGCAAAAAATAATGGGATGGAAAGGTTGTTAAATCTGGGCGAAAAATGAAAATTGAAAAAATGAAAAGAACACAAACAATAATAAAAAACAGAGCACAACTATCACTCCAGATGCTGAGGTGCGGTGCCCCATGGTGTCATGAAGAGGCAGTGTGCCGTAGGTAGCTCCATTCCCCTGGCACCACAGGTTTATTTATCCTCTTTTCTGTTTTTTTTTTATATTTTTTTTATATTTTTTTTACCAGCTGAGCAATGTCATGGGATCTGACCTAGAAAGGTCCAATCACTCTGTCAAGCCCTCAACCTCCTCCTATGAGTGCAACTGTGCCAGAGACTCAGTCATCTCTAACAGAAAGGGGAGCAGTGCATTGCTTGTATCTCCAAGGGTGACCCACTTCAGGGACATGCGCAAACATGTGGTGGACTGTGGGCACAGTTAGCACTCTAAAAGTTTATCTTGCAAGGTGGTAAGGCTTGCTCCATATATCAGTTTTTGGGGAAAACTTGAAGTCCATTGAGTCAGCATGAGTGTCAGTCAGTTGGTCACTATTCCAGAATGAACTGCCCTGTATGGATCAGGACCTTGATGCGGAAGGAATGGATTTTGTGTTACTTTGAAGGGGTTTACAGTATTTAGCAATATTGGCTGGTTGACAGTACATTATCCCACTTATTACATGACTGCTCATGGCTTATTTTTTAAAGGCACACTATGCAAGATTTGTACCTTAAAGTCCCTGTAAAGTCAAAATTAAGTATGTGTTCTGAGTTTGTCATACCACCGAAAAATGTGTTATTAGCCACCCAGCCCAATTTCAATAATTAAAAAAGCCGCCAAGTAAATAAAATAAGCTATCAAAATCTCGAAAAAATGAGCAGTAGTCTCAGCTCTCAAACGCTGGGGGCGTGTCCGCTGGCTGCGCTGAAACCACGCCCACTCGCGGGAAATATGACTCGCGCACAGCTCGTGCATGTCGGCGCGACGGGAGGATGAAGGCCGAAGCGGACAGCGGGACTCGGGAGATAGTCGGTTCGGCCCCATTCACCAGTAACAGCGGATTATCAGAGAATTCCAGTTGTCTCCAACGAAAGTAAACTATCCTGATCTCTACAGAGGCGGGTGTGGTGGTGATCATCAGCTCTCCATCAAGGTAACGTTAGCTCTTCACAAGATAAATCCACCTCTTCTTGATATGATCATTTTTCGGAAATTTAAATAAGGACACCGATCTGTTTTCTAAGTGATTGCATCCAGGGAATACGCATTTACATGACGAAGGCAAAGCCAGAGCCGTGGGCATAGTAGCTAGCAAACTGTAGGCTGTCTGATAGTAACTCGCGATTGAGCGATAGGCTTAGTGACTCCGTGCGTCATCAAGTAGGGGCCCAATCAAGCTCAGGGGGTCGCAGTGCGTCATCAATCCCCCGTTTTAGCCCCGCCCAAAAAATCCGGCTCACAGCAAGGGTGAAAAACTGTTAAACGGTCTAACTCCACAATTTAGTACTTAACAGTTCTCAGTCTTTGTAACATGTTTTAGCAATACATTTCTAGCACTTATAATGTGTTTAGAATTTTTTTGTAGAATTGCCTTTACAGGGACTTTAATATAACAGCTTTGAAATCATTTTGATGGTAAACGAACTCGTAGTAGGGCGAATCATCCCAATAGCAAAGCGGGGGGGGGACGCAAGTTTAAGAGGTGGCGCCCTGACAAATCTTGCAAGAATCACGATTTGCTTTACGGCACGACGTCACATACATCAACAACATATGAAGCAGTCTCTATGGAAGACACTAGCACGCATTTCAGACGTGAATCATGGCAGAGTCGACGAAGAAAACGAAGAAAGCGCGGCCGGAAGAGTGCAGAGACGGCTCTGCGTGAGTGGTATTTACGACAGTAACGTTAAATACAAGTACTCCACAGCGACTCTAGGGGTCGCTGTTTGAGAAAAACGGAAACTGCATAGTGTGCCTTTAATGTCAGATCATAGGATTTGCTCTTGCGAAAGACTGTGTAGATAGTACCTGTAAAGATAGTACCTAGTTTGCTTGGTTACCGTTGGAAGTCCACTTAAAGTTTCCTAAGGGCTTGTTTAATGTCGTCAACCAGCTTTTTCCTCACCCTCTGCGTGAAAGTATCTATTTGTGGACACCATTGGGTTACCAGAATATCAGTCTTTTCTGCAGTGAAGAAACTGAGCTGGAGGCTACCGTGGGAACAATTGTGTATGACAAAAACAATCGGCAAGCAAGACTCCACTCAGCTGATGACACAACAGGGCCGGGGAATGATGGCTCTCTGCTCTTCCACCCTCGGCTGCAAATAGTTCATTCTAATTCCCAAGATAGCGGCAAGCGGTATAAAGCCCCTGCAGTGCTGCTCTGCGTGGCTTTGTGGTTCTGGAAGATGGGAAAATAAGCACTGTTCTCCCTAAACATTAAAACATGCATTTATCCCCCATATTATCAACAGTAATGCTCTGAGCTTTGGTGGGTTTTCTTTAAGGTGTGTCTCTGTCTGCCTTGTGATCTTGTATCAAGCTTTTAAGCTTCTCTGTTTCTGCTGTAATGGGCAACTTGTTTTGCATTGTAGTTTTGTTGACCTTCATCTAGCTACACCATTACTTTCCTCTAATAAACACACCTTTATCTCTGCTTTGGAGCGAGTTGAAGATAGTTTAAAGAGTCTTGTCAGAGGGAATGCATAACATTTTGCTGTTGTTGAAGGAAGGATACATAGTCTCTTTAGGCTTCTGTTTTCAGCTAGAATTTGGCAGCTTCTTTTCTTTTACATTTTTTAAGTTGGCCTCGGGCCTAGAAGAGCTCATCAGCTGTGCTCGGCTAGATTGCACACACATACCTGCAATGTTATTTCAAATAGCTTAATTAGTTTCTGTCTGCATAGGCTGAAAGATTTACATAGGGCAGCACTTTATTCACTGCAGAAAATGATTGAGACCATGTGACTTGAGCACTCAGTGTGCGTGAATTGGCTTTCTGGGTCATGCTCCAGCACTGTCTATTACCTTGTGGAATAGAATTCTACTTTATCACCTTCACTTGTTGGATGATGTTTTTTCCCTTCTCGTTTCTCTCCCAGGAATTTGCTCTCTGATCCTTGTACTTTTCCAACTCTTGATGACTGATGATTTTTAATTTAAACACCTCTCCACTTTAAGTAATTCTCTGAAATTTGAACATAATTTTAGTCAAAGGGCAAATGCTTATATGAATGAAATGAAGATAAATGCATTCTTCAGGTATGTTTTAACCAGGCAAAGAGTTTTCATTTTTGATAAAGACGTAATTTTTTTTTCTTTCTCCCCTTTAACATATCTTCTTAGGCCGTTAGATTAAGAATCTAAGAATTTGGTCACTTAGTGTGAATGTTTATTGAATTGGCTACACTTTACAGGATGTTGAATTTGAATTTGAATTGGAGTGAAAAAGTGAAATTTATTAAACTACAATTCAAGTAAATTCAATAAGTAATGGATTTCAGGGAAATTAAGTGTTCTTCGGTCATGGTCCATAAGTCTGTCTGGAATGCCTATAAAAAAACCATTAAAACAAGTCAAACTGTCTTTGTTCTTGTTTAAAAACACTTTAATTGTATCTATACTTTAATTTGAATTTCAATTCTAGTTCTTGTCAATTTAAAATGAATTCAGATTCAGGAACTGAATTGGAATTTAGAAGGCATTCTCAAATCTCACCATTTCTGAATGGTGCAAAACTTGACGCCGTATTTTCATGGAATCCTCGCATTTAAGGCGGACATTGTGACAGAAAATGCCGGAAGATGTTAGCGCAGTCCTGCTGTGCTGTTGATCTCAAAGTCGCGTCTCCTATTCTCTAAGAAAGACGAGAACGAGACAAGCATTTCAAAGCTTGCAGCGTTGTTGTGTCTGACTGCTCATGTCAGGGTCGTTGGAGTCACAGACTTAAATTACACATGCTATAATTTTGTCAAATGGACAAGAATCCTGATATGATTGTCATCATTTAGTCCTGTTGCATCTATTGTTAGTCTTTTTTAAGAAGGAAAGTCCCATTTCCACAACCCCCCCCCCCCCCATTTTTCAGGGGTTGAGGGCTAAGTGCTGTTCCATTTGGCTGTCCATTGCTCCAGGCTTAAGGTTAAAAAAAAAAATTCTTGGATTTCACAAATGAAGTCTGCCATTGCAGCCAGTGGCATGATGGGCACTTACATTAACCAGCTTTAATTGGGAAAGCCATTTACCTTACAGGCATGGGGATGGTACATTTGGAGCTGAGAAAATTAGAGTTGGTTGTGAAGGGCAAGCTAGATGTTCTAGCGAAATGTGTGTTTGTGTGAGTGCTTGTGTGCTTCTAGGTATGTATTGAATGTGTGGAGATGGGGTGAGGGTCATTGCAGACCGGGGAATGATCTGTCAGGGATCATAGTCTGTCCTTGGGAGATGATTAACTTCAGCCCTTTTCCAAAGTTACTCCCTTTGGGATGGCACGGCAGGCCGAAGGAATGTAATATTTTGTAACCTACAGTGACTATTCATTTCCTCATTTCTCACTTCAAGATTGCTGTGCTATGATTGGTATCACGTTGAAAATGTTTGCAGTTCTCATCAAGTAATTAAAGTCACTGTTCTGTTATTTTAAGGCAGAACTTTGTGGTAACTTTTTTTTGTTTCCCTGCCACAATTCACTCAAGTTTTTGACCTGCTGGTAATCAGAGTCTCGGTTTGGCAACCATCCCACTTGCCAGGGTCTTCAGTTCGACAGCAAATCTTGACACCTTCTGGCCATTAAGAGTGCATGGCACCTTCCATCAGGTCTTCTCTGACTTGATCATCCAGCTTTTTCTGTTTCCTTACTCGCCCTCACTTTTGACACTTGCAGATATGGGCGCCCTGGTCTGCCTATCAGTCACAAAGTTCTTCCAAGAACAGTAGGGGAGCTCACCGAGGCTGTCTCTGCTAAAGGTATTTGGTGTCCATCAATATAGGAGATCCCTGGGATAACCTGACATAGAGAGATGTGGGGCTCGCTCTCCAGTGCCTTCCTCTGTGCAATTCCTTCAGTGTGTTCTGTCGATTTGCTCTACTGTACTGACAAGCGGGCCAATCTCTGCTAGTCCTCGGTTTCCTGCCTGCCATCATGCTGTGTTTGTTTTAGCTACCGTTCTATTGCTGCTCGCTTTCCCTTTTCCTCCTTACTCTGAGGCACTCTCAAATTCATTACAACACTCCCTTCCTTTGTCTCTGTGTTTTTGTGTGTCTTGTCAAATAAGTGTATTCGCACAATCCAGGTGGCCCCACAGTCAATTGGAAAACCTCTCACAGCATGAAATTGTGTTGAGTTTTTCTAAGCTGTGTTATTGCGGTTTGCTGGAAGCCCATCTGACAGGAGCTTGGCAAACTAGCCTGAATTCAATGTGCGAGCCTATATATATATATATATATATATATATATATATACATTTTTACTCCTCTGAGAGACATTTTTTCTACCAGCCATGCAGCCACAGCTGGTTTTGTTGTTTTAGCCAAACTGAAAATGGCAAGATTATGACTGAGAGGAATCAAGGAATTTGTTTACTCAAGTTAACTCATTGCAGTCCCTCACCACAGCCTGATGCTGGACTGTCATAGTCCGCTTGTTTTATTGAATATGTCACATCAAAAGAAAAGTCCATTGTAGATAGTAAATTAACATTGACGTATCAAGTCATTTTTTATTTGATTGCATTTCTATTTAGTATACAGTTCCTATATACTTTAGTGATTATTATAACATCATTTATTACAACATTGAGTAATATCATTTTAGTGCTTCTGTACAAACATATACAGTAGTGGCTAAAAGTAATGTCCAACCTAGGAAAATTGACATCTTCACCCTCAATTCAAAATTAGTTAAAGATTTTGAAAAGTTAAAGATTAGTTAAAGATTTTGATTTTAAAGCATGTTGCATGTAGTCAATTGTTTTATTTGTGATAATGCAATGAAACAGGCCAGTAGTTTGTCTTTGTTTTTTTTGCCAAATGTGCTGGCAAAATGCGTCGAAATGCGCACGGGCTACAAAACAAGTGAAATGTGTCAATTTTGGTAGAATTTGAGGTTTTCACAGAAATGAGTTTATTAAGCCCTCGCCTAGCGATCCCAATTCTCCAAATAGCAATTAAACATCTAAAAGTACATTTTCTGAGAGGAGGACCTTTCCTTTATTTTAATAATCCATGAAATGTTTTTGTTTTTCTCTGCTCGCTTCTCGACTACAGGTGCTTCCCCTCAGCACAAGTTTGGTATCATTGTAATTCCAACTTTGTGAATATTCATAGCAAATTATTGATGGCATGAGTCTGAACAAATGCAATGTGATCTTCAAATCCACGCTGATGTAAACAAAACCAGCTTGCTGCTAACCGGTTGCAATAACGCCTTTCGTGATTAATCAAAACCCCACGCTGGCACATGGTGGTATCATGGAAGCGTTCATCCTCTGAAAACATGAAAAGTAAACATGGATACATGCCTGTTTTCTACACCTGTTTACTATGGTGTAGTAGTGTACTCTATAATAGTGTAATTACAGCTGCAGTATTATTTATTTATTTTATTGTAAAACGATGTATCAAATGATTCATTTAAATTTTAGTACATAGGTCGTCAATCCTAATATAAAGTGGGACTGTAAAATTATGCTTATATTTTCATTTATTTTAATATTTATTTATTGGATGACTGAATAAATGAACAGTTGGTACCATTCATAATTTGCAGTTATTGTTCACACAGTGCATTAACCACTTCTGTATACTCTAATAGAATTCCACTGACTTTTCTTACTATCTCTCTCTGACATGCATTCTCATGCATTCATGTATCACATTTTGTTCACTTGTCTCTGAATCTCTTAAACCCCGTCCTTAAGATTTAATTAACATTCTGATCCAGGGGAATTAAAGCCGAGCGCTCTGAACAGTGGTACAGTGGCTTTTGTTTGGGCTGGAAAGTGTTGCAGAGCACAACGCATGTGCATACTCGCTTAACATCTTCCTTTAGCAAACGAGAGGCACAGGCGGTTTGTCTGAGTATGTTTGTTTTGTGATCTTTAGCCTGTGTGAATGTTTATTTTTAGGATTCTGGGATTCTTTTACAGCAGGTGCTATAACAAATACATTATGATAAACCATGGGAGCTGGTGAAAGGATTGGAAGTGAAAAATTCATCAATTAATCCTTTGACAATAAAGCTATACACTCCAAAAAATCAATGCTTGATTGACTCCTCCTGCCGACCCACAGAAAAACCATTCCCTGAATTCAATGTAACATGAAATGTCTCATCCTCCACAAGCACATTATTGAGCTTTCAAGACTAGCGGCTGGGAAATATTTGCCTGCACCGTGGGATTGACAAAACCACTGAAGGGTGAAAAGGAAAGAACACTTTAAAAAATAAAGGGCAACAAGTGTGTGTTTTTAAAATCCCTCAGTCCGTGGAACATTTCCTTTCTTCCGCCATTGGTAACAGCACATTTGGGCTCTCTGCTTTGTGTATAGCTGTACGTCTCTGTGTGTCTGTTTGCGGAGAAGCGCGCCAGAGTGTTATTTGCGCGTGATTGTCTGAGCCTAATAAAGTTGTCAGCTGGCTGTGGAAAAACAGCTGATGTTGGTCCCAGGGAAGGCTGCCTGTGATCATCCCAAGGTATGATGGGAGACCACCACAAACCACACCGCAACCTCTTTCTCTCCGTAGCCTGAGATCAAAGCACAAGCTCTAGTAATACTCCATCAATTAAAAAGCCTATACATCCCTAGTGCATGGGAAGAGTGAGCGAGAAGGAGGTAGAGGGAGAGAGAACATAGACTGCAGCAGCATTTTTGAATCTTTAGATTTTGCTCATGGATCAGTTGTTGTCCCTGTGTGCACTTCGTGGTTGCATGCTCCTCTTGTCTCTTGCTCTCTGTTATATATGAATGTCTTTTAACATGTTTCTCATTAGTTAAGAATGTACATGCTCTGTGCACAGCCTTGCATTGCATTTGTAATGCAGAGAGTGGTGCAGACAGCCTGCTATAACCTACATACTAATCCCTGTGTTTATTATATGTGCATGCATAAAGATTAGGAGTGGGATTTAGGTCTCCGAAAATACAATTGTGATTACTTTCACCATTATTTGGTAAAATTATATTATTATACTAATATTAATTTATTATATTATATTATATTATATTATATTATATTATATTATATTATATTATATTATATTATATTATATTATATTATATTATATTATATTATATTATATTATATTATATGCTTGCAAAATGCATTGCATGTTTCTTACCGAGCTCTTAAAAAAAATGCCACATTTTGAATGCAAATAGGGTATTTTTTGTTTCGTTGCAACTGTTTATTTCTGCCATTAGGAGACAGACATCTCTGTTCTCAGTGAATACACTTTAGTGGCATTGGCTTTTTTGGTAAATATCAAAGCATTCGCTACAGCATTGACATGATAATAATAATGATAATTAGTGTATTGATTCAGTGTTGTGGAGGAATATTACAGCACTATACAGTATTGATTTCCACCCTAACCTTTAGTAAATGCTTTCATTAGGTTTGCATCTGTAGCACTCTGCATCCCACCAGTGACCCTGCAATCTCAGAATAAAGCCAAACATGTCCATATAAATGCTTTTCTTGATCTTCGCTTCCTTTTTAATTTGGACATACAGCAAAGTACCAAAAAGTACAAGACTTTTTCAGTCGTATTACCTTCTGATTCTTTGAAGTTCCTTTAAGAACCATGTAAATGTGGTATGTGAATATGGTAATCATCTACAGTAGTACCATCACTGTAAAAAACAAACAAAAAAATAACTTATTTTCCAGTATATGGGACCTTTCGAGTAACAAATACTGAGAAAATATTATTTACTTGAAACTGCATTAAACCCCTGTGTTAGAACAACAGGGTTCACAAATGTTGTTCCTCAAAATGTTATCCTAACTAGTTGAACAGTTTTCTGAAGATAGTTTCAAATTGAACAGTATTGCTAATGTTATTGAAAGTTCCCAGAATGAATTGACTGTTTTCATCGTTCTAGAAGTTTCTTTGTCAAGTGTTGAGGTCTGTAAAACCTTCTAAAACTACAGTATATCCCAGATATCTTTGCTTTGTAAGATGAATGTGCCTTATGAAACTAAGATAGCATCTGAATGAGATACTTACATTTAGTGAATGGACACATTCAAAATGAAGTGTGTGTGTGTGTGTAAACCCTACAACATTTGTTGGTTACAAAAAGCTTACAATCATACTAAATTAATTGTTTTTTTTGTGTGTGAAAATTGAGGTTTTTGGGGTAGGGTTAGGGGATAGAATTTACAGTTTGTACAGTATAAAAATCATTTATATCCATGGAAAGTCTCAATAAAACATGAAAATCAGTGTTTGTTTGTGTGTGCGCGCATGCATGCATTTATTTATTTATTTGCTGAATGAGACATTTTACATTTAGTAAAAAAAACAAATGAAGAGAACCTAAAAACTGCATCAGGTTGCTTTGGTTTTTAAACTTTTTTTACAGTAATGGTATACTTAAAGTCCTTTTGTAAGGCTCAAAGCAAAATCTTAAATCTTAGTGAAATTCTGAAGATTTATCATAGACATGGGTGTATGGTGTCCTTTTCAGGTATGGACTGGGTTTCAGTTGTTGGTTACATTGAGATGGAAATTGCAGTGGCAGGTTTAAGGAGCTGGCTGCTGTGTATGTGGTGTTTAAATTCAGTGCTTGTGGGGTGATTAAGACCTGTTTACTCTGGTATCTCAGCGCGAATGCTAGCTGAAAGAACGTCCGCTCTCTGTATGTTGTCAGCCAGCTTAATCATAAAGCCTCCGTAAAGCCCCTGTGGTCTCCCAGCAATGAACCCCACTGCCTTGGCATTCCTGTTAGCGCTTTTGTTTTTAAATGCCATCCATCAAGTGCCACATCTACATGCATTTACCAATCAGTTATCGACAGACCCAATATTTCTTGTTTTAAAGAGTTTACCAGGGGTCTGTGGAAAGATTTGCGTTTACAGTTTTTAGTTTTACATTTTGCTTTGTGAAACCTATAAAACAAACAAGCAAAACGAATTATCATATCATGATTTTTGGATTCTTTTTAATGTAAAAATAAATAAAAATGTGTGCAAGTTTTATACATTTGTTTAGATGACACTCATATGTCATAATATGTGTGGTGAGTCTTTTTGTCATTGAAGTGGCTTTAATAATTAGATAACACTTTATTTCGAGGGTCCACTTTTGACATTCTACTAACTATAAGTAACTTTGTAACTACATGTCAACTACCAGTCATTAGAGTATTAGTAGACTCTGCTTAATATCTGCTAACACATTATTTTGATGGTCCTCCAACAGACATTCTTCTGACTATAAGTAACTTAACAACTGCATCTCAACTTATTCTACTAACCCGAAGTCCCTAACCGTCTACTACAATCTTCTAATACTCTGAGAGCTAGTTGACATGTAGTTGCAAATTAATGAGAGTTAGTTGACATAGTTACAAAGTTACTAATAGTTAGTAGAATGTCTAAAGTGGACTATCAAAATGAAGTGTAACCAATAATTTTAATTCTATATGATGTCCAGTAAAATATATATATGATTAATAGAATCACATTTCTGGTTTGGTTTTGATGAAGTGATACATAAGCCTTACTGATTTTGGGGTGTGCGTTAAACAAACAAACAGACAAAAAAAAATTGGGGAGCACTTTTTTTAAAGCACTTCTTCCTCAGTTGATTTGAAATAGGATTCCTTTCCATTCCTAGAGTTTACCTTCATGTTTTATATCAGTTACTGTGAGATGATGTTTGGGGGGATGTTTTCTGAGCCCTGCTTAGAATATAAAAGCATCTGTTTCCTTTGGTCTAAGCTCATCTGTTCTTTAAATAAAGTTAATGACGCAGTCCAAAAACATCAAGGTCCTTTTGAATAAGTTAGGAGCTACTGTGCTATTGTAAGATGAAAGGGTCTAGCTTAAATTGGTTGACTTATTTAAAGTTAGGTTATGATTTCCATCTTTGGGTATATTTCTATTCTGTATATAATATATATATATATATATACATACATACAATATAGATACACTTTGCTGTGTGTTTTGGTATAGTCACACAAGATATGTTCCACATTTATGAGTGCAGTACCATTATACTGGATAGTGCAGTACTACTACACAGAACCCTCTCTTGTTGTTTCTAGTATTATTTTGATCATGATTTGTGGTCTACTAAATCACCAAGCCGGTAAAAGAATAAATATTGTCACAAAGTCCACAGTATAGGAATGTTTAGGTTTAAGTTTTATCCAAGCCGTATACAGTATACATTACCGTTAGGGTTAGGTTTGAGGTCGGTTAGGGGGGTTAGAGTTTGGTTTATGTAGGGTTAGGGTTAGGTAAGACTTATCTTTTTTTTTTTTTTTTTTGAAGATTTACTGATAGGGTCACAGACAGCAGGGGGACTGCTAAATGAAAATAAATAATATATAGCTAACCATAGAGTTATACATAAACAGGCCTATCAACCCTAGGAGACTGCTTTATCTGTTTCTTGCTTCATCCCATATATTTGTTCCTGATATCAAAGGTTGTGCATCCAATCAAATTCTACACATCATATTAGGTTTTAAGTTAGTTAGTTAGTTAGTTACTTTGTTTATTTACTTTTTTTTTTTTTTTTGGACAGTAATGGTAACCCAACACAATTTTGGTGTTGTGTCACCCTTTGATTCCCAATAAGAAACCTGAAGCTAAAGCCAGTTTTGAGAGCCTCTGTATTAATTTAATACACAGACACCGGAAGGACAAAATAAACCAGCTCTAATTCCCGCTCGCCCATCTCTCTGATCAAAACTGCAGTGCATGCTGGCCCAGAAGGTATGTGGGCTGTTATCTGAGCCAGTCTGTGTGCAGATCTTAATGTCAGAGTGAAGGGTACCAGGGGCCAGTCAGCACATTCAAGGCACAGAGAGCTGGCAGAAGAGCAGACGTTAGCTCCAGGCACCTCGCGCGCGTTTGATAGCACTGCCTCTTTGTGAGCCTGCCTGTTTTTTTTTTTTTGGTTTGTTACGGCTCAAACGCAACTGTCTGCATCTAATCTTCTTCCTGCTTTTATCATCAGTTCCACTTGTCTGATTTTTGGTGGGCCTTCCCCCCCATCTCTTTTTTTCCCTCTCTTTTCTGGTTTCCCTGCATGTTTGCATCTAAAACAGGATTGCCTGTATTATTGTGAGAGAGCATGTGCTGTGCCGAGCTCTACAGATAGGTGGCAGTATTCTCTTTTAAAGGGACAGCTCTATCTATGCATTTCTTTTTTTCTACCCTCCCTCCCTCCCTCCATTTTTTTCTCTCTCTCCCTCTGCTTGTTCACATTGTATCTTAGGGCTGCAAATTAACCTGTCACTTCATCATTTGACAAGATCTTCATTTTTATTCATTAGGACCTGGGTTGGGCCTGAGTGTGTCTGTGGTCATTTGCTTCCACTGTCGTCTTCTCCTTTTGCCGTTTTTATTCATTCCTTCTATTTCTCTTTCTTATTGTGCACCCTTTTTTCTCCTCTCTGTGGCTGGTGTGTTGGCATTAGCCCTTGTTACGATTGCACCCCGTGTGGCTGCCCCTGAAAGCAGGACCATGTTAAGGGACTAAAGAGCTGGTAAGCTGACTGTGATGAAAAGATAAATGACTGCATAAGTAAGCAGCGCTTCGGCCATGTTTGCTCAGATCTAAGGGAGATTGTAGAGCGTTAGCGCTCCAGCTTTTGAGAAAAACTCTGAAATAAAATGATGTTGGCTTGTTTGGGAACAGGATGGACTTATTTTGGTGGACTTAATTTTTTTTAGTTAATCCTTCATCGGCAACTGTTTGCAGATGTGTCATCCATACAAATGAACACAACTTACATATTGATTTGTTTTGTTTAAAAATGAATGAATCTGTTCATTTATAAATTGTTTTATACATTTATAAACTTAGAGTAGAAGTCTTGGGGCAAGACATTGTACCTGAATAAATGTTTAAATACACACTGACTAGAATATATGAGACTGTTTGATAAAATCGCATACAAACCTTGTGGAAATTTTTTAAGCATGTTTCTCAACTCTACTATATGACCATTTAAAGCTGCTAAATGCTGTAATTTCCATATGATACATGCAGGGATACCAGAAAGGAACGTAATGTAAGTTTCCAAAAGGTACAGGTTATATGGAGCAAACTCCACCCACAGGACGTTTATCCATCTAAAACAGTGGTCCCATTGCTAAAAGGATGATTTAAACTATACAGCTCAAATAGCACCCCTTTGTGTTTGTATGAATGAATATGTTCTTTTTACAAGCACATTTCTGCTTTTAAACCAGGGTTCTCAAATCACCACGGTGCTACTAGACAGTAGGCCAGTTGAACATTTACAACAAATACAAGTTTGTTTGTTTTTACAACCATACATTGTATCTATGTACAGTGATTCAATGTTCATACCCAAACATTTTTACAGATGTGAGCACACAAGTTGTGTAGTTGGCTACAACCGCTTGTTTGAATTCCTGATTTCGGCCTGTAAAGTCATGTTCAGAATATATGCTGTTTAACAATAACATTATCCCGAAGTATCCTTAAATTAAAGACCAAACCAAATTGCAGAAAGTGAAAATTAATTTTCTCTGCTCAGTAGTTTGAGACTACTATTTTAAACTCCCTGGTTTGCCTTACCACATAGGCTTCAAACCTGTGAAAATGTGATACCACAAATGTAAATTGTTTTTTGCAAAGTGAAGGTCTGTATATACTGTATTGTTACAAAAGATTTATATAAAAAAATAATTCTGTTCTGTTAAACTTTATCAATTAGAAATCCTGAAACGGTTTCTACTCAAATATTAAGCAGCATAACTGTTTTCAAAATTGATAGTGATAAGTGCACCAGATCAGCATATTAGGATTTCTGTATGAATATAACTGGAAACTGCTGTACAATATCAGAGGTATTTGGAATGCCCCATCTAGCAATATAATCCTTCCTTGAAGGAAGTAACTTTTTATATATAGAATTGAGACAGAATCAAGACTTGTAACATATAGCCACTGAAATGAGAAGTGGAATGAGCTTTTAGAAAAAAAAAAGAAGCTATATTTCATTTCTCCTTTGTCTCTCACATCATTCTGCTCTTTGATGAATCCTGAAGGCATTGATAGTTTTGCTTTCTGTGTTTCCTCTTTTCTCCCTCTTATTTCGGCCTCTCTCTGGACAGCGAACAAAAATAGTGTGTGAAATATTTAAGCGCCTTAGCGTGCGGCTGAGGCAAATAATAACCAATTCTACGGACTATTACCGGACACCTGGAGACCTCAACCGCCTTTCCTTCTTTTCGCTTCTCTTCAAAAAGAACTGTTTGCCGCAAATGTTAGCAAACCCTCCCCTGTCTACCGCCCTAAGCAGATTACCAGTAATTGTATGTGTATATGTGTTTGAAAAAAAGAGAGGGAGGGATAGAAGGACGGCTAATGCTTTGAATAAGATGGAGATCCCTGCTGGCTGTTTTGTCGTGCCCCAGAGATCAGTGCTTGGAGGTTGGGTCCTGTGGAGGGGCCCCAGCCATTGGGGCCGCCAACATGCTGAGAGAAGGTTTGATCTTAGCTGTGGCAGTTCTGTTTTCGATCAGAAATCTGGAGCCCCACGCACTTCACATTTACAGCATTAGAGAGCAGGATCTAGAGGATATGAAAATTAGCCCGTTTCTCGATGCGTCGTCTTGTGTTTGAGCTAAAAGAGCTGCCTGTGTAGATGGATTTTGAGCACTAGTAAAGTTCATTGGGTTAGCACAAGGATGTAAGGATAATAGAGTTAAACTCATCACCTAACATACACATTTCATTAATTGACTAAATTATAATCAACATTGATGATTATACTGACTAGCCTTTTTCACGTCATTGAGAAAATATTCTTTTTTGCTAATGAGCTTAGTCTGACCCTGAGATGATGAGCTACACAACTGGCAGTTCTCACAGGCAGTTCAACTTTTCAACTCTTGTCTCTCTCGCCCTCTGCCAGTTTAAACAGTCACATATCAAATACTCAGACACAACATCTTACAAAAAAATGGAGGAGTTGGTATAATTACCCGAATCCACTGGCCTTGAATTACCTTTACATTTTTCATCCACTTCACATCAGTATTGTCCTTATCCATTGCACCAGACTGGATAAATATTATATAAATATAAAGGATAAATCGGACTCATTAAGGGATAGTTCACCAAAAAATGTATTTACTCACCCTCATTTACTCACCCTCATGTTGTTCCAAATCCGCCTGGCTTGATTTATTTGTACAAAAAAAAAGAAAAAAAAGAAAGGTTTTAACATTGTACTGCTGTTTTTCATAAGTGTATGGTCAATAGCTTTCAAGACGGCATTAAACTATATATATACACTCTACACACACACACACACACACACGTATATATATGCATGTATGTATGTATATGTATATATACGCCATTTATTAATCTAGATGATTTTTACTCTACATATAGAGTACAAATTCATTTTTAACATTTTGAGTTGTTGAATAATGACACTTGTGTTTTTAGATCTGTTTTACAGCTGAAATTTTATTTGTTTCATAATTGAAGAACTTTACATCAGTAATACTGTTATTTTCTTAATAAATGTGACTTGTAAAGTATTCCCCAATGCCAATGGAGTAAGAAAACATAATTCAAGATACAATTTTTGAAAACATGTCTTAGTATCTTACACACTTTTGCTTCTCTTGTTGTAATGAGAATGTTTAGATATTTTTAAGGGATACAAGACCTTACATTTGGTTAGACATTAAAATTGTTGCAATTTGTCTCTTGCTTTTCGTCAAATGATTGCATGCCCAATAGTGAGTGTGTGTGTGTGCGAGTGTGTCTGTCCTCTGCTCTTTAATAGATGTGCAAGAGTGAATGCAGCCTCACTGCTCCCTCTCTCATAATGGCCAGTGTGGAGTCTTTAGCCCGTCTGAATCCGAAGCCTTTGCTGATGGATAATTGCACTCCCAGCCTCTTTGCCTCTTCTTTCGCAGCTGAAAACCAAGCTCATTGCAGCTCATAAAGAATCCCCCCGCTGAAGAAGAGAGCGGGAGGGTGGGGGGAACGAGGGAAAAAAGAGATCCCAAGTTGTCCTTGTGCATAAAAGTAGATTCTGCACTTCAACACCTTTTCAAATTAATATTTGTGATGGGTCTATTCTGCGGCCGAGGTTTCTGTTCTGCGCCCTTTGTTCCTGCGTTTGATGTAATGGAAGAGAGGACAAAAAGGAGATGGGAGAGAGAGGGAAAATGGTAGTGAAGTGGGTTTAAGGGGCTGCTTCTGTGAGGGCTGAAAGGCGAGTGGTGTGAATGGAGGCTGGGAGTGTTTAGGCCCATGCCTGAGCTGTAAACAGACAGGTCCGGCACAAAGGTGCGCCGCAAATGAGCACATGCTCACGGCCCGAGCGAGAACCCCCCCCCCGCCTATTCTCTGCGGGCCGGGCGCTCCTCTTAGACGTCTTCTCAAGACATCTGGCCAATCGGGGCCACGTCCCCCTCCCGTCCAAAGACCCAAATTGGACCCCTCCCCTCGTTTCGAAGCCGTTGCGGAATACCTTCTTCTCTTTCGTGTCTCTGCCTAGGCCTCAGTGCTTGGGCGGTTAAACTCTTTTGTTTGGTTAATTGCGATGAGTATAATATACTAGTCTCTCGGAGGTCCGCTTGAGACAATTAGACAATCGCCAGCTTTTAATGAGACAGCACCCAGTCACCCAGCGGCCCCCCTCTTTCCTCCTTCAGTGGCCCTCTCGCTCGTTTTTTCTTTTTGTTCGGGGGTGGCGGGGGGACGTGCTGGAAAAGGGGATTGCCTGCAAGTCGGGCTTCCCTTGGAGTAATCAGGCTGGGAAAGAAAGAGTGGAGAAATAGACGAGAATAAAAGAGGGGTATTTTGTCCTCAATCAAACTCTCATGGGCAACTCCCCTGCTTCTGAAAGACCATGCAAGGCTTGCGTTTTATCGCTTCGGAGCGCGGCCGTGTCTGGGAATGGCCAGGTAATGAGCAGCCATTATCTTCGGCTCAGGGAGTGAGACGGGCACTTTACATTGTCATTTCTATAAGCAAGAGGGATGGCCAGAGGGCCCGAGATGACGAAACGCACAGAGGGTCCGTCACTTCTCTCGACAAATGGGGAAATAATGTGGCGTTTGAGTAAAATAAATAAATAAATGGCCAATGTTAAAAGGCGATTCATTACATTTTCTCGCCCCTCTTAATTAATTAATAACCCCACTTCATGTCACCAAGTGTTTCGGATTCACAGGTCCCGATCTACATTTGTATAAAGTTGTGAAGGGCAGTGTTTCTTTTTTCCCTATTGTCCCTCTCTTCTTTTCTCCTATTCTTTCACCCCTCATTTTAATTTTTTCTTCTTGGGAGCTAATCACACTGTTACGACAAAGATGGGCTCCATTATTGCATCTGTGGCCGAGAAAAAAGGAAATGAGAGAGAGACAGGGGCTGGTCGTCGCCTGACACAGGACAATTAATCTTCTCGTAAAGCGTTGTCAGTCGGCTAAAACGGACACAAATGGATGGCCTGCATTAACCGGGGGAGTGTAGGTAGGGATTTTAACAAGCGTTTACGAGAGTCCATTTTCTCGCTAATGAAGAGGGGAATAAGTGACCCGCCACACCGGCGACGTACACTTAAAGCTCTGTCCTCCTTCATCACCGAGAGATGGACGGAGACAGGAAAAAAGAGATTCCTGGTGTCTCTGCCGGCGAGCGGGAGATCTTAGGCCCTCGGCCGGCCAAAGATCGCAGCGCCTGCCCTCGCTCGATGGCCTCTGTGTGGCCTCCCACTCTGCCGCTGCCTGGCCTGCCAATTTAATTAAAGCTCTGCAGAGTCTAGTTGCTGCAGCCAAAGAAGCTGTCCTGCCCTCCAAAGAGCTTGTTTATTTAGAGCTGATGAATGCTTCAGCAAGTAAGCCACTCTGAACTTTTAATGAGCCTTCCCTTACCCAGCCGGCAGGGAATGAAAGCGAGAGGTCTGGTCAGAGGCTCGGCGGAGGGTTGACCTGAAATGGCATTGATTATTGGCCGCACTGAGAGAGAGGCGTCTGTGCGTTCAGATCTGAAAGAGGAAGAGGAGTGTTGAGGATGAAAAAGATGCCTCAAGTGCACGTTGTTAACTCACTTACTGGCTAAGCGTCACAGAGGACGGTGCTACTCTTTGTTGAAGGTGCACACTTAAAGGAATGTTGCGACTCAATGCTGTCTATTACTACAGAAAATGAATGTGACTTGTGTAAAACGAGGGGAAAAAAGGAATCATAAAGAATGGCGACGTGTACAAATGTGTTAGCATGAGACTGGTGTGATTGAAGTTAAATCCAGTCTTTTAACATTATTCACAGAAGGAAACCCTGAAGGGATGTGATGAAACAGGATTTAGTAGGCAATGCAAAACAATAAGTTCACCCACCTAGAAAAGTAGTACAGCTTTCACATTTCACTGGTTAAGTGCATTGCTGTAAACGGGTTATTCTTGAGTTAGGGTGACTTATGTGTTTCCTTGTATGATTTTGAAGAGAAAAAATGCTGCCTCTTTAAATGACTTTTGTCTGAAAGGTACAATTTGCAAGGATTTCCCTATTTTGGGCTTGTCCTGAACCCCTCAACCTTCCATATGTGTTAACAACAAGGAACTTCCAGTCTGTACTTCTTCCCAATAACTTTAATCATGTTTTCAACTAATTTATTTATTTTTCAACTCACTTGTTGCTGTCTCCAAAAATGATGTCATAACCTTTTAGAGAACAATTGAGCTGTTTCAAAAGAGTTTAATGATGGAAAGAGACACAGAGGAGTGACAGTTTGAAAATAAGAATTATTTTAAGCTTTAGCTTTATATTTTGGAAGACATTCACATAACATCCTATGCTATTGGACAACATCTGTGAGCAAATGTGAGAATAACTTATATATAACCTGGAATATTAATATTATTATTTGTCTTTATTTACTACATATGCAGTCTAAACATGCAGAGTTTCTGTGGATGTGATTGTGAGGGTATAAGTGTGACTTAAAAACTAGCTCCCTCTCGCAAACACTCGCTTCACCTGCACACGTTCGACTCTGGGGAGCTTGTCTCGGTGTGTGCTGAACTTTTTCTACCCCCATCCACAGCTGAATGTATTTTACATATGAGTGTATTTTTCCAGTGTCTGTCTCTTGTGATCATGTAGACTGTCTGGCAAGGTGTCATCGAGCCACCCGGGTCTGTGTGCTGCTGTGGCCACATTCAGGGAGGACTCTCTGGGACATTTCATGCTCCTGGTCCCAACGGCAGAAACTGAAGACTGGGGGTTTTGAATTGTTAATGTGTGACTGTGCACACTTTGGCAGGTACTAGAAATAGAAAGAAAAAAGACAGTTGCTGGTTAGTGCAGGCTGGGTGGGAAGCAAGCACAGTTTTTAAGTAGCTACGGACTGCTTATTTTTGAATGCTGAAGATGCTACAAAACTATTATTGCTTCGAAAGCTATGGACTTGTCTTAAGAGTGTTGTTCTGTAGTCAATATGTTTGTTCATAGGTGTGGGTTTTTTATTTATGTATTTATTTTTAAGTGGCTTTTTTTTTTTGTTCAACTACATTTTCTCGCACAATAATGAGACATTTCATGGTCAGTTTGACGGCTGTACTGAAAGTTTTGATTTTAAATAGATGTTTAAAGGCTGGACCGAAGCATGGGATGGACCAACGTCCATCATTAAACCGCTGCCACTCGCTGACCTGAGATGTCAGAGCTAGCGAATTCATCCTGCTGGTGTATTTGTTATCGCCGGCTGTATGCACATGTGCGACTCACAAGGGATATAAAGAGACGAAGACGAAGCAAACAAGACGTCAATGTTGCATTGCCCGCCCGCCCACCCTCACCCCTCCCCTCGCTCGGCACCCAAACAGTTTTAATTATATCTTCTCCCGTGTAGTGCGCCTCAGTAACCAAGGAGCTGACATTGATGCATGTGCTGATAAATCCACAAACACTGGAAACGAGATTAACAAAGATTTTGAGGAAAGGGTGACAGCTAATTTTGCGCAGTGGTCCATGTCTCATTCAGGAGTGATGTTTTGATAGAGAACCGGCTGAGAATTCAGCTTTCGTGTGGTGGAGTGGGATTAGATGGTAATATCAGGAGTTGCGTAGCATATGCACTTTTTAAATTGTTTTGCTGATATTTTTTCCCCCGCTAGCTCACGTTCCATGCATCATTTTGCCAGGTAGCCGTTCTTGTCCTTCTATGTGTTTGTACTGATGTCGGAGTAATGAATGTGTGTTGTGTAAGTGAAGAGGGTCTGTGTTAAGGTAGCTGGTTTAAAGATATGTGATGGTTTCTTTTGCGGAATGGTGATCTGCTGCTAGTTTGGTAGACAAATGGACAAATGGGGTAAAATGTCAAACCTAGGACACTTAATTGTGACTAGGCTAATATAAGTAGCAAACTGTACGTGAACGTCTGCAGAGAGGCCAAAAACAAACCTCCATTGTCCAGTCATGCCAGTAGCCTAATAAAATCTGTTTTATTTAAGATGGAGCAGGTTGCCGCATGAGGGCGGCCATGTTGTTGATCACATGACCAGTAGAGTGCTACTCTTTATCTTTATCTTAGTGTTACAGGACACTTTCACTCGTGGAATAAATTAATCACGACTGCCTGCGTACTACTACAATGTTATTGTTTACGGAGTATTTCGGTAGAGGCTCCTATAACATCTGTGTTTTCATAAAAAGATGTAAGCATTTCATCCATATTTTCTGATAAATACAGTGCACAATGTGCTGCAAAAATAACCTCAGTGTCCCTCGGTGACTTGTTTATTCTGTGGAGCACAAAACATTCATTTTTGATGAATATCCTGGTCACTTTTTCCATGTAAAGTGTCATTTGACTTTTTGACCACTTTTATGATACTTTTATGGTGCTTTTGTGTCATTATTTGAAGCTTCAAAGCTTAGTCACCATTTCAGCACAATACCAGCACTATATTCAAAATTTCTACCTGTGTTCGACAGGTGAAATGAAGTCATAATGGTTTGAAAGTACATAATGGTAGCATATGCGTACAGTCGAACGTGTAGCCTTTCAAAGTATACTCAATTTGATAGCGTGTGCGAACGCAGGCAGTCGACACATGCGCTCTAGAAAGTTTCATCTTTGTCCAGTGTCTGCGCTATTTTTCTCCAGAAGTTATGACCGATCTTATAAATCCAGCTATCTTATAATAAAAAACCTAAGCAAGAGCTTGTCAGTGCATGCGTCTGTTGTTTTTGATATTTTGTTGTTGTTCCTTCTCTTTAGTTTCGTCTTATAAAGTGAAACAATGGACCCGGGCCAACAACTGATTAGTGCATAACAAATTCAATGTGCAAATGCTAGCCTACAACTACAATAACAAGAATCAGGTGGCGCGCTTACAGTATGTGTATAGTATTCTGGTGTCGGAATTTGCGCCACGCAAATTAGTACGCGATCCCTCGTGTACGTGTAAAAAACCTAAGTATACTTTGAGCTTAAATGTCTTTTTTTTTTTTTTGTAAAGTATGCTATTAAGTACTACTTTGGTTCCCAGTAAAGCTTAGCAATGAGGAAATGGAGATGTTTGGGTAATTACATATTTAGCTGCACACAAGACACTTTGATGAGGGTCTGATTTAGGCCTGATGTACCTTTTTATGTTAAAGACCCTGTATTTTATTCATATAATACACATTTTCATTCTGAAATCTACTCAGTCATCACCACAAAATGTCATCTTTATGTTCTCTTACATCTTTCCCCCCTCTTTGTTGGTGCTATCATGAGCACTCATCTTATCTGCGGCAGTAGGGTTTGTATATTGAACAAGACTGACCTCTGTGTTTTTGAACCTGCTAACTGTCTTTAGAGGCTTGATCTGCTGTCTGGAGAGAAAGGTATCGCTTCACTTTATCCTTTCTCTCAGAAGACCAGAGACAAGCAGATAACAATCATATCTGCCACTACTGATTCCTCACGTCTCTGTCAGCCGCATGTGTGTGTGTGTGTGTGTGTGTGTGATGGGGGGCTTCTGAGACCGCTGGCAATCCTCCACTCTCCACCCTCCACCCTATTTTGTGTCTATATGGCAGAAACATCTTGTAGTTTTCTTTTTTCTTTCTCAATTTTTTTTTTTTTTTTTTGCTCAGTCGTTTCTTTTTCTCTCTCTCTCCCCGCAGCCTTCTCTTTCAGAATCAGTTCCCCATCTTCATTTGCAGGCAGCTGACAGCTTCTTTCACTTTTCTTTGTCATTTTCCCCTTTCTTCTCCCTCTTTTTTCACTTCTTTTCTCACCCTTCGTCCTTCTCCATCTGCTTAGCTTTTGTTTGCTCCAGCCTTCTCTCATCCCAACTTGATAATGAGGAATGTGGTGTGACCCTGACCTCCATTGGTCTGGCGATGACCTTCGACCTCCACATGTTCTCCTTCGTCTTCTTTTGACAGCTTGATTAATTACCCAGTGTTATGATTTATGCGTAAGCAATATGTAAAAAAAAAAAAAAAAACACAACAGGTGAAGTTCAAAGAGTTTCTTTAGTGTTTTTTTATAATAAAAAAATTGTGTGCCTTTGTGCCCTTTCTGCATAGTTATGCAGACAGTTGTGAAGTCTATGTATCTTTATTATACAAAGTTTGTTTCAGACGCTCTGTTCCAAAACCCATTGAGCTGTGTTTTTTTCTAAGGTAGTGTCCTAACTATTATGAAACCTAATAAGTGACTGGATTGGAATGCACTTCTTAGGCAACAATGCCTGACACATGGGAGTCTTAAATTAAAATTGTACAATTTTATGGGCAGGTTTCATGGTCAGTTTAATAGACATAAAAATACATAGAACACATTTTCTTCCGTTCAAAAGTTTTTTTTTTTCAGCAAGGATGCATTACATTGGTCAAAAGTGACAGTAAAGGTGTTTATGATGTTACAAAAGTTTTTTTTAATTCCGAGTAAATGCTGTTTTGGCTTTTTCATAGAATCTTGAAAAAAAAACGTGTCATGTTTTCCACAAAAATATTAAGTTGCACAACAGTTTTCAACATTGAATAAGAAAATGTTTCTTGAGCATCAAATCAGCATATTAGAAAGATTTCTGTTAAGGATTATGCACTGAAGACTGGAGTAATGATGTTGAAAATTCAGCTTTGCCATCACAGGAATAAATTACATTTTAAAAGAAATTAAAATAGAAAAAAGTTAATAATAATAATAATAATAATAATAATAACAACAACAATAATTCACAATATTACAGTGAATTTACTCTTTTTTTAATATTTTTTTTAAATCAAATAAATGCTGCGTTGGTGAAAATAGGAGGCTTCTTTTACAAACATTAAAAATCTTAAAGACCCCAAACTTTTGTACGTGTTGGGTAAAATAATAAAAGTTTTAATACTTCAATAACAATACGTCAATATTTGTATTGCTATTATCCACTTTTGACTGAAGTGTAAGTACTTTCTCTTCATCTACTGTCTTGGGAGTGTATATATATATATATATATATATATATATATATATATATATATATATATATATATATATTCCGAGATGTCCTTTATTGCAAAGGATAAGGATACCGCCTCAAAATTTGACTTTGACATTTTACCCCAAAATTTGACTAATTTCTGCTACCTTTTGGTACAGCTTTTGTGCAGAAGCATCTCTGTTGCTTTAAAAGGCAGCTTCTGTAGGCGGCTCACTAGCTTTTGGAACAGAGCAGATATGTTTCCTTTCAATGATAACACATAGATATGGTAATCCTCCTCGTTTTTAGGTGAAATCGTTCAACATGGGAAGCAATATTTCACTGTAATATATTCTCATTTAATCCAATGATCAGTGTCACCTTGGAGACCACCAGTACGTCTTTTTAGCTCTCCTTCTCCGGGGCCACAATAACAAAGTAAAGGTCAAGGGATTCCACTTTAACCCTTGACCCCAGGGGGTGGCCACAGTCAGTGGTGGTCAGCAAGATTAATATCCTGTAGGACACTCATTATTCATACTCAGCCAGAGATAGATTACACAGGAATATGAAGTTTGAGAACGCTGCTCCGCTCAAGAGGCCTTTAGCCTCTGGTCAGTTGCTAAATGTCTGGCTTAGCGCTAATGCTCTTTTTATGGCCTTGATGTGGCCTGCAGTGTTGGACATTGTTTAAATCAGCATAGACTTAAGTTAAGTTAGTTTGGTCCAGTGGAGTTTGATTATGAGCATGTGTATTCTGAATGTAAACAGGCCAGTGTCTCCAAAGATCTTGATAATGCACCCACAGAACTCTTATTTACACACATCATGCTCACAGTTTTATTATACTTTATTATAATATTTATTATATTTCTCTCTCTGTATTTTCGTTAAAAAGGCTGAACTTAGCCTGAACAAGTGTCTTCATACAAGACAATAGCCATCATAGCTTTTATGCTGTGTGACCTTTAATATATATACATGTTTAATAGCGCTCACACATCTGTGCGTAAGGTTGCAGCCTTGTAATAAACCACTAATCACATACAGTACCGTTAACCTGTCAAAGCAATCGCCCTTTCCTTCTCACCCCCTGCGGAAGAGTCACTGCTACACATTTGTATGGACTTCCCTACTGTTTCCTTCATTTTCAACATATGGTAATTTATATATGGAACAGTTAGAGATATCATGGGGCAGCTATCATTCAGTGATCTATACCACCCATCTTCCTCTTTAAAAATGTACGTGCATGCAGGGAGGAAACAATATAGAAATATAAATCATGAACCTAAAGGCATGCCCACTGTATCGCTAAATTATTCATTCCTCCGCCCCCACATCTTGAGCACACCTCAGGACCTCAGTATTGCCACTCCGGCTATCGAGGATACATCTGGAACGGGAGATGATGGATTATTATTTGTTTCACTGACTTTTATTTATTGCCAATTATTTTATAATTTCATAAATACATGTTAACAATATTTTTTTTCATAGTAAATATGACATATGACCATTTTACTTTCATAATGTTGCATATGTACAAGTCAAAGTATAGAATTTATTTAAAGTTGGCATGAAACTGATCTGAATGCCAGTTAATCTCACCCTATATATATATATATATATATATATATATTAGGGGTGGCACGGTACATGAAAAAACATCCGAACCGTTCGGTTCGCTTGTCTCGGTTCGGTGCGTGTGTGCGTCGCACGGTTTGACGCATGCGCAATGTAGCCTCGTGGCCATCCCAGAAAATGGGATCCGTTGTGATTTCATTCTGACTTGGAATTGTTCTACGGTAAGTGACTGTGCACATATTAAAGTAAACATGAATTGTGTGTTTAATAAACATAACTATACCCTGTTTGTATGGGTCATCCCTTAATTCTTTAGCCGATCAGTACAGTCAAAGGTTGTGTATTTGTATCTCAATATTGTTGGTATATTTAGTTTGTCTGTTTGTAGGTCAGCATTGTTTCTGTAAGAAGTAAACGGTGTTTCCCTTCTGCCACAGTCACTTCCTTCTGAGCGATTGACACGTTGCCCTCCTGTAAAAAGTTGACAAATGATTTCTGTAACATTTACTTACACAATCGATAGCTCTGACAAATTCCACCTGCACCATGATTAATGCTGCACCACCCCTGCTTGCCATCTTTCTCTCTCTCTCTCTCTCTCCTCTCTCACGGTTTCGTTTAGTCTCTCTCTCTTTCCCCTCTTTCTTTCCCTGTCTCTCTTGCCCTCAAGGGGTTGCACAGCTCACTGAAAGCAGATGTGTGTGTTTATATATGTGTGTGCGGGTGTGTGCGTGTGTCTTCGATCATGAGCGAGGTTTCCCAACATCTCTTTGATAAAGCCAAAGCCCCGAGCTGTAACTACAGTGTTGTAAACAGCGGGACAGCTTAATCACAGCCATGCGTCTCAGTCAGCTGTGCCGCTCAAAGCCTGGCTTATGTCTTTCCTCTTCCCCACTTCCACACGCAGTAATTTACTGTATGGATTTTAAAATCTCCAAAGATCTTATGCTTCACCGTCATTTAATGGACATTTATGAGGCCCTGAAAGTCCATCCAAAGAATGTGACACATGTAGATGCAAGTCTTTCCATGTATTTCCTGTTGTGTATGGGAGGGAGGTATGAGTATATATTAGGGATGTCACGATACCAAAAATCTAGTCGTCAGTACTGATATCACCAAAAGTACACGATATTCGATACCAAAGTCGATACCACAGAAAAAAATAATACTAATAATTGAAGGGGGAGGGCATTTTTATACGTATTTAAAAAAAGAAAGAAATTACGATTATCATCAAAATGTTTGCTCACTCTTGTATTTGTGTTTTTATAATTTGTTGCATTAGTCAGTAATAAAACAAGAATGAATAAACACATAAGAAGCAGTAGCATACATAAATACAATAGAATAAAGTGCTTTATATTTTATCAGGTAGGTCTAGTATTCAAGTAAAAATACCACATAAATTGAATAATCAAATATAAAATAACTCTGCATAGTCATAACTGTACAAGTTAAATATAGATTAATCCTTATTAAAGCTTTTCTTTTGTTTTTTGATTATCATTAATAATACAGACACCAATAGTAGACAGTAGGTTTTAAAGGCTGCTGTCACTAAGACCGAATCGACAGAGACAATATGCTGTTACACATGCTGTTCACATTCAAAGAACCGACGCGAATATTCGCCAAGACGGGCATTTTGACACAACTGTTTGTGTATTTGAAAGTTTATGTGTAATAAGCCGCGGAAATCTGACACTCACGAGAGGCGACTATGTGACTGTGAGAAGACGCAGTACCGTTAGGTTTTTTTTTTTTTTTTTTTTTGTTACACAAGCAACATACATCTCTGCTACAAATGAACGCTTAAAGTTTTTTTTTTTTTTTTTTTCTAGGACCATTTTCGTACAGTTGCACTGAAAGTGACAGAAGTGCAAATGTTACAACTTACCCCATATGCGGGGTTAATTGTAACAGACAGAGGGGTTAGTTGTAACACTTGTGTGTAACGCACATAATTCAGTGCTATTTATCTGTATAGTTTGATATTGTTTGTACATCTGTATAGATAGATATCCATACATCCATCCCTCATCCAATCATCCTATTATGGATCAGTATCATGCATAGAGATATGAAAGGGCTGCATAGTTTTGCAATAAATAAATAAATAAATAAATAAAATCATCAAATATTGTAATTACTTTTGAATTATATTTGTGTGTGGCAGCTGCATGCAAAATTTCAATACTTTGACATTTAAGTTCCAACATTGTTTGTGAAAGTCCAACAAAGTTAAATGTGGCAAAATAAATATATAAATAAATACTCAAACCTGAAAAGTTGTGTGGTTCTGTTTTCATTGCATTATCGTTGTACACTTGGTGGCTTAGTTGTAACACTGTGCTACAACTAACCCCGCTGTGTAAAAAATATTTTAAGCCTAGCTAGGGCTGGGCGATATGGCCAAAAAATCATATCTCTGTATTTTTTGGTTAAATGGCGATATACGATGTATATCTCGGTACTTTCTACGTTTTTCTATTGGGATAAAGAAAATCTGTATTTATTTTAAAAAATGTTATTTCACATCCTGCCCAATGATATCCTACAAACAATGTTGATATTGAAGGATATGGAAACAAATAATGAATGTAATGTAGGCTATGCAATATATTATGTGCAAAAAGGTGGTTAAAATCACATTACATTCTCACATTGTAACATTACAATCTAAAAACAAAAATAATGATTTTGTTTTTAAATTGACTAAAGGCTAAACTAAAAAATGAACATAAAAACAAAAGCTCAAATTAATTATATTAGCCTGCATTTGATTACCCCATTATAAATGGTCACTTTCATAAAATACTTGTACGTTTACAACTCCAAATATGGCACATTTATTGTCTCCAACAACAAATATTTTAGCAATATGTATATTTTAGTCAGAATTATTGCGCTACTATTCTATTGTGCTCCGTCTTTTTGGCGCGCATGCGCGCGGCGGCGCCTATTCACGGAAGCTTGAATTTTAGCGGAGATTAGCTACACTTACAGAAGGCTCGTCCTCTCCAGTCCTGACAGTGAAATGGACATATTTGTTTGACTCTCTAACATTTATAGAAGGAGAATATACCTGTGAAATGTAAGTTAAGCACTGAGGAAAGCACCACATCTCAAACGCATTCAACAGCGCAAGTATTTAACGTTATCTGTCAGTCAGCAACAGTAGCCTAGCCTATCTGTCAGAGCGTCTGACTGGGAAAGCTGCTTTAAACTTGTTAACTATTTTACCAGTTATTTTGAAGCCCTTAATATAAGCTTGTGTCATGTATATAGGACAAATTGTACTATGTACTTTCACTGCAGCAGCTCACACTGCGTCCTCGGCTATTTTTCAGCTGTGCTCGTATCAAACTAACTTAGCAGCTACTGTATCGATATAAACGGTATTGCCTCATTCCTTATCGTTTAAAAAAAAAAATCGATATATCGTACAACTCAATATACCGCCCATCCCTACTAGCTAACAGTTGCTAGGAGTTGCTGATATGTTTCAAAACGGTGCTATGTTTTAGCCAACAAGACAGTAATTAAGGTAATATAAAGTTATATTTGGTGACGTACACAGTCTACACACCCAACTCAGAAATGTTGATACCGGAAGTATCGGTTGTAATGACATCCCTTATTTATATATATATATATATATATGTGTATATATATGTGTATATATGAGTATATGTGTGTGTGTATATGTATATATATGTATATATGTGTGTATGTATGTATGTATATACATATATATACATACATACATATATACAGTGAGGAAAATAAGTATTTGAACACCCTGCTATTTTGCAAGTTCTCCCACTTAGAAATCATGGAGGGGTCTGAAATTGTCATCGTAGGTGCATGTCCACTGTGAGAGACATAATCTAAAAAAAAAAATCCAGAAATCACAATGTATGATTTTTTTAACTATTTATTTGTATGATACAGCTGCAAATAAGTATGAACACATGAGAAAATCAATGTTAATATTTGGTACAGTAGCCTTTGTTTGCAATTACAGAGGTCAAACGTTTCCTGTAGTTTTTCACCAGGTTTGCACACACTGCAGGAGGGATTTTGGCCCACTCCTCCACACAGATCTTCTCTAGATCAGTCAGGTTTCTGGGCTGTCGCTGAGAAACACGGAGTTTGAGCTCCCTCCAAAGATTCTCTATTGGGTTTAGGTCTGGAGACTGGCTAGGCCACGCCAGAACCTTGATATGCTTCTTACAGAGCCACTCCTTGGTTATCCTGGCTGTGTGCTTTGGGTCATTGTCATGTTGGAAGACCCAGCCTCGACCCATCTTCAATGCTCTAACTGAGGGAAGGAGGTTGTTCCCCAAAATCTCGCAATACATGGCCCCGGTCATCCTCTCCTTAATACAGTGCAGTCGCCCTGTCCCATGTGCAGAAAAACCCCCCCAAAGCATGATGCTACCACCCCCATGCTTCACAGTAGGGATGGTGTTCTTGGGATGGTACTCATCATTCTTCTTCCTCCAAACACGTTTAGTGGAATTATGACCAAAAAGTTCTATTTTGGTCTCATCTGACCACATGACTTTCTCCCATGACTCCTCTGGATCATCCAAATGGTCATTGGCAAACTTAAGACGGCCCTTGACATGTGCTGGTTTAAGCAGGGGAACCTTCCGTGCCATGCATGATTTCAAACCATGACGTCTTAGTGTATTACCAACAGTAACCTTGGAAACGGTGGTCCCAGCTCTTTTCAGGTCATTGACCAGCTCCTCCCGTGTAGTTCTGGGCTGATTTCTCACCTTTCTTAGGATCATTGAGACCCCACGAGGTGAGATCTTGCATGGAGCCCTAGTCCGAGGGAGATTGACAGTCATGTTTAGCTTCTTCCACTTTCTAATGATTGCTCCAACAGTGGACCTTTTTTCACCAAGCTGCTTGGCAATTTCCCCGTAGCCCTTTCCAGCCTTGTGGAGGTGTACAATTTTGTCTCTAGTGTCTTTGGACAGCTCTTTGGTCTTGGCCATGTTAGTAGTTGGATTCTTACTGATTGTATGGGGTGGACAGGTGTCTTTATGCAGCTAACGACCTCAAACAGGTACATCTAATTTAGGATAATAAATGGAGTGGAGGTGGACATTTTAAAGGCAGACTAACAGGTCTTTGAGGGTCAGAATTCTAGCTGATAGACAGGTGTTCAAATACTTATTTGCAGCTGTATCATACAAATAAATAGTTAAAAAATCATATATTGTGATTTCTGGATAATTTTTTTTTTTTGATTATGTCTCTCACAGTGGACATTCACCTACGATGACAATTTCAGACCCCTCCATGATTTCCAAGTGGGAGAACTTGCAAAATAGCAGGGTGTTCAAATACTTATTTTCCTCACTGTGTGTGTATGTATATATATATATATACATACATAAGGGATGTCATTACAACCGATACTTTCCAGTATCAACATTTTAAAATCCTGACGGTAGGCTTCTTGTTTTTCTACAGTAGTACAGTAAGTACTGATGGTACCAAACATTTGTGTATGTATGTATGTATGTATGTATATAGGCCTATTATTCATGCAATGTATATTGCAATGGAGTGATGCCTAAATGCACGGTTGATTTTACTTTTAACTGATCATTTATTTTGACAAAAAAAATGCATCCTCAATTATAAATGATATATTTCAGATACTTAGCTCTTTCACTATACCTCATAATAACAAGTTCTTCCTCATCCTAACCTGTTTGGGGTGCGTCCCATTTTGTATTCAAATAATGTTAAGCATGTCTGTGCTGTGCAAATATATACCGCTATATAAACAGTATAGCAAAAACTCTTCCCGCTGACAGCATACAATATATACCATCTTACTGCCTAGCCCTAGTGCTGTGTGTGTGTGTGTGTGTGTGTGTCGTCTCGTCCAATCAGGGCTGTGTATATTTGTATAGAGGAGCAGAAGGAACTATGGGGGGAGAAAGCAGTCTTAATCTCACGGAGAGAAAAAAAGAGAGAGGAGGTTTGTGTGTGGTATCTTGGAGAAAAGGATAATGGCCTCTTGCACGGTAGAAAAGAAGCCCATGTAGCGCCACTGACAGACAAGGTCACCCAGAACTGTGGGGCGGGGAGTAGAGGTGGCCTTGAAAGGCAGGCCTCAATCTCAGCCTCGCAGGGCTCAGGTTTATAATACTGTATCCTAGATTTACATTCACCTAGAGGGGGCACACCATAACCGACCTGTAATGAAAGACTGTAATACGGACCAGTGCCGTTCACCGATTCTCTCACAGTATGTGGGAGGGAGAGAAAGCCGGCTGTTGCCGGTCAGTCGGTTTGTCTTGCATGTTGGTGCGTTTCTGTATTCGTAAGGGTTATGCAAATGTTATTATTGTTATTACATTTGCTCGATATGCTTAAGGGTGTAATTTTTTAGTTTTTATAATCAAATCTTTTTTCTTTTTTTTTCAATTCCCATCTCCGTTTGAGTTTTTTTGTGTGTTTGTAAATATGTGCCAGCCCTCCTCAGATCATCTGTTCCCTCCACCAATCATCATGCGGAGTCCTTGATCCCTCTTCCTCTCCGATTGGCTGTACTCCTCAGCCGTGGGCATTTCCATAGATGGCAGCCAATCAGAGGACAGAACGCGCAGACACAGGGGGCCAGGCCAAGGCCGCGCTGTAATGGAGAGTCTGTCCGTCGGTTTTAACACCGAGAGCTCACCTCCTCCCAATTTTATCGCACACGCACACATTTTTACCACGTTAACAACCTCTCGTTGTAGAATGTACTGTAAATACGTGTTGTTCTGCCAAGCATTCGTCGACTCTTGTGCAAATGGATACATATAGTGCATAACTCCTTCACATGCCGTTTTTATCTCAAACACACACACACAAACACGTTCACTCCTAACTGCTATCAAGCGTGCTTTGTATCCGTCAAGTGTTGTTCTCACCGCCGAGCCCAAAGCAATACACGCTTTAGTTCATCAGAGACCGAAAAGAGACAAAAAAAAAAAAGAGAGACACTCTCACTTCAAAGACAAACAAAGGGCCACAAATAGATAAAACACCGGGCTGTCCGTCAGAGGTGTAGGATTATTAGCGACATCTCATTTCAGCCATTCGGACTGAAAATAGAGTTTATTTGAGATGGGGTGATTCGGGGGACGCAGCATTATTGCTGTACTTATCAATTACGCTCCTAACCGGATCAAACCGAACAGTCCGATTTGTGTTTGTATCAGTAAATGTGCAAATACGCTGTGGCATGAATGTTTTCATGGTGATGGATCCTTTGTACCGTTTGTTTGGCAGCGTAGAAACGCTCTCAGTTCTTTAATCTCGAGCTCTATGCATTCCCTCACCCCATCTTAAATCGGCTTCTTAAAAGGTGAGCCGTTCTGTCGTATAATTAAACCAACACTGACACAAAAAAACAACAAAAAAAACTGGAGAATTTTCCAGAATGTCACAGCGGTGTCAGTCACAGCTCGGAGAGATCAAGTCATTGTTGTGTTATGTGCAAGAAGTCGGCTGGTCTGAGACAGCCGGACAAAAGAGCACTAAAGAGGCAGTCCAGCGGCGGGTTATGAGGGTCTGAGCCCCAGTGAGGGGCTGTGGTGACCTGCGCTGACCGCTGGCCCAGGGGCCAGACCCTGTCGCCACTCGCCCCTCGAGGAGGTGCTTGCCAGGGCAGGAGGGCATGGGAAGAGTCCGGGATACGGCAAATGCGTCACAACAGAGAAAGAGTCTTTCAGATATAACACAACGCGCAATATTACGAAGTTTGAATACTAAACACAAAAGAAAAGCATCTATTAGAGCCGTAAGACTATCATTTATCATCGAGTTGTACTAATGTTAGTATGTAATTATAATTATTGCTGTTGATTATTTTATATCATTTATTTATTGTTAAATGTTGAATGATTATATATTCCACTTGTTTATATTATTATTATTTGTAGCCTAGTAGTTTTCTCTTCACTTTCCTTTATAATGAATTTAGCTAGAACTGCGTTCAGACTCCACATTTAATCTCTTTTTAAAGCACTACCAAATAACTTTGGTAACACTTCTACAATAAGGTTCATTTGTTAACATAGTTAATGTATTAACTAACATGAACTAACAACGAGCAATACATTTGTCACAGTATTTATTAATCTTTGTTAACGTCAGTTAAAACAAATCCAGCTGTTCATTGTTTGTTCATGTTAGTGCACAGTGCTATAATTAATGTTAACAAATACAGTTATAATTAATAACTAATGTTAACAAATACAGTCTTTGATTTTAATAATGTATTAGTTCATGTTGAAATTAATATGAACTAAGATTAATAAATGCTGAAGAAGTTTTGTTCATTATTAGTTCATGTGAACTAATAAACCTTATTGTAAAGTGTTACCATAACTTTTATTACTGTTGTTGTTGGATCTTTTGTTTTTATAATTTCTCCTGTGTTCATTTTAGACAACGTTGGTGTAAATGAACACTTTATATATTCCATAATAAGGGTGAAGAATGCTGTAATCAACCTAAGTTCAAAGCTAAACTCAGTCTAGTTATGCGAACTATTATATAGCATTTGCTTTAAGGACATTATTATTTCAAAACAAAAGATAAGAATGGACAACAGGGAGTTTGTTTGTCTCATCAAGGCGCTCTGTCTCTTTCTCGGTCATTTATCTAACCTGCCACCAGTGGGCAGTGGCACCGAGCTCCACTCAGCCTCCCTCACCGCAACACCACACTAAGAGCCAGACGTCACTTAGATGACACCAGCCTGCCAGACAGAAACAAATAACTACAAATTTTAACCCCACGTCTGGTCAGTTCAGACTAACTCTGATAAACGCCACCTCTACTCTTACACACCACAGGCTGTCGGACTGGATTTGTACAAAAAAGACATTTATTAAATGAGAAACTGAATCAGAGTTCAGCAGAAATGAATTACATTGGCTGTAATGTTATAATTTAATGATCACATGGATTTCGTGTCGAATATGCATGCATTTTAATTCGTTGAATTTTTAACTGTAAATTAAATGATGTTTTTAAAATGTATTTAAAAGTGTAAATGAGCACATAATAATCTTATATTAGTGTTTTTAGTTCAGTTATTAGTTGTATTAGTAAAATGCTGGCGTGAGCTCGTTTGTATTGATTAGATGTGAAAATGCTTGCTTTGCAGTCCATCATGTGAAATAATTATAATTGTTTGCTATTGACAGCAGCTTAATTTTTAATTAGCTGTTTTGAAAATCACACCTTTGTTTCTTGGTTGATTCAAATAGTTTGAAGATTATGTCGGTGAAAAAAATAAAATAAATTAGCTTGTCATATTATGAAGATTTCTTTTTTCTTTTCATGTAAAATTGTGTTGATTAGGTGCCTTTTAATATGTTTGTTTTATGATTAAATGGAGTAATGTGTAAAGCAAAAATTATTTACATTTAAGCACAAGTTAGATAAGATAATTATACTTAATATAGAATAAATCATATTTTGTGAACATTAATTATTTACTTATTTTATTATTATTGTTACTATTTTTATTTATTTATTGAGTTATTTGTAATTCTTTGATTTGTTGAAACATTTGTTTCTCTTATTGTCAAAGAAGTTGTATTCGTAAGCACTGTTCATATTTTTTCAGCGTATGCAGGGGATCCGAATTCACTCTGATCCGTCCGGGAGAAACTTTGATTTGGTGATTTCTCTTCTGCGGGAGTTTGGCTGTGTATTGTGCATTTATTTAGAGCGATGCAGTAGAATATCTGCCTGCCATGAGACACTGATACCATTGAGTATTAAAGTCTTTAAATGTGTTTATTTGTTACTTTTATGTATTTTGTTTATGCTTGTTTTGGTTTATGTGAAGTATTAAAAAAAGTAATTTCATGTACTTTTTAATGTCGATTTTTACAATGTTTAATTTTTAATGGATTTAAATTATACATGCATCTAAAAGATTATGATTTTAACTTGTTATAATATCTGCTCATTTTAGTCTGTATATTCCACAAGCTGGATTTATTTTTCTAAATGCAACTCAGTAGCAGTATTCCTTTTTTTTATGCTGAATGTCAGCACACTAACTGAAGCTGAAGCTGAATTTGAGCTCACATGAAAGTGACACTGACCTCCGTTCGCATTGAGAGCCGCTCTAATCCCTCTCCCAATAGTTCACTCCTCTACTGCATGCCACACAATGCCGTGACTCACAGCGCTGGCATACATGCCTCTCCCCGGACACCTTGCTTTATTATGAAGGGCCGGTTTGTTTTGGCAACTCGAGTACAATCAGAAAGAGCACTGGAGCCTGTTTATTTGTTTATTCATTTGTATGTGTTTTGTCTCTCAGGAGGGCTACGGGGTGATTGTGCTGAACCCCAACGAGAACTCTCTGGAGGTGGAGAAGGTTCCGGATCCAGCCAAGAAACCGTCCCCGGATGCCTCCGATGAGCCTGCTGAAAAGAGAGAGAGGAAGGAAGAGCGAGAGAGCAAGAAAAAGAAGGACTTCTATGAGAAGTATCGCAACCCACAGAAGGAAAGAGAGACGGAGCACATCCCGATACGAGTGAGTGGCCGAGGGAGGATGATGGGTATAGAGAGAGGGAAAGGAAGATGGGGTGAAATAGAGGGTGAGAGGGGGTTTTAGGCAGCTGAGTGAGTGGGCCACACATGTGCGGTCAGGAGGCTGTGGAGGATTTGGAAACCATCCAGATTTTTCATCTCGCTTTCTCTGTTTTTCTCTGTTTCGCTGAAAAGCCCAGCGAAATCGCTTGATGAGCACCGTTTTATCCCTTGATGTAATTCCTAACAATGTGCTTGTCCTTTTTTATTTATTTAGTTACATCACAGTCATGAACCACTAGGGGGAGGGCATTTTCATTCTAGAGAGCATCTGATTGGACTAAAATCAGTGTAGTGCAGGATGAGTCATCAATCAATCCAATCCAATCCAACTTTATTTATAAAGCACATAATAAAACGACCACAGTGCTGTACAATGAAATAAAAAATAAAAAGCGTGAAAATTACAAAAGATAATAACCACGAGAAAACATCAACACACATCGTTCAAGACTAACTCATTCGGGTAGCTACAATCAGCCACCTTCATCAATATATTTGCTCAATTTCCCCAGAAGAGATTTTTTAAATTTATTTTTTAAATGTGAATATCTGCTAGAAGTGAATTTTGTCCAAGTTTAAAGTCACAAATGAAACTGAGGAATGATAGATCTTTTCTTCCATACTGTGACGCACATCCGTGTGTAACAAAAATTATAGGATGGTTTATTGGATTTTGAGATGTGACCGTTTCCCTTAAAAAAAAAAAAAAAAAGGAGACGGGTTTAAGAGAACTAAATGATTGGAAAAGACTGCCATAGGTCAACAGAATCAAGTCTCTTGCTTTTAACAGAACATTGAGTTATAATATTTTAGTTTAATAATTGCAAGGTCCAAAATAAAAAGCATGTTTTATGAATCGTTCACAATGAGATCAATGACATGCATTTAGAAAATATTCATTTCATGCCTACTTTGGGTACTCTTAGCATACAAGCTAACAGACATGGAAATCTCCACAAATATCCAAGTTTAATTCAATGGCATCTTGGGTCGAACTGTTAGCATGCAGAGAAGATATATACACAACCTCTCAAACACACAGATTTTAGAGTATACATGCACAAATCAAATCAAAGAAATAAATAATTTCTAATGCAAAACCATGAGGCAACCAGATGAAAGAAGGAAGCATCAATTGGAAAAATTGTCTCCCGAAAGTTAGCGCTTTGTTTTATCACCATTTGACGGCCACGTCACATATCGTCACACTCCTTGTGCTGTCATTTACTGTCGTTGACTCAGTAGCGGTGTGTGAGCTGTCAACACACTTCTGAGGCTACCTTCACACACACACACGGCACGTTGAGGTATAATTATCTGCACTATTAGCATGAAGTCAGCTTTAAAACTGTCCTACCTCTCACTTTCCCTCTCTTTGTAAACAAATTATCTTAATTACTCTTTTTATTGCCATAAACTAACTCTGACAACTATCACTCCTTAATAAATTCAAACTGAGGACAGAATTCTGTGGTGTTGCCCAGATGAAGTTGTTTTTTAACACACATTCACAGTCAGTAAGAGAAAAAAAAATCTATGAAATAGCCATCAGTGAGTGTGAATCTGAGATTTCAACACCTCGTCCATTTCTGAGGCGTTTCATCAGTGTTGGTGTGGTGAATAGAGGAAGTTGTTCTCCTGACTGCTGTGTATAATGGAAAAACTCACTGTCAATATCAATGAGAGCTGACATCTTCATGCGCACATGCAGCAATGTGTGTTTATGAGTAAATGATAGAGAACAAGTGTGTGTACGTCTCCAAGAGGAGCTGCATTACCCATAGCAACGTCTTAATAAATATTTCAGCTGGGATAGTTTGGGATTCATATGATGAGAAGACTTAGCATCTCTCTCTCTCCTCCTGAAGTCTAGTCTAGCAGTATGAGATAAACTCCAGGTCTGCTAGATGGCCTTGCAGTGTTCTGAACTCTGACGTCTGCCTGCTTTCCACTCGGCCACATTATGCAGTTCCAAACCAGAGCGAGCTGCTCCAGTACAAGGACATGTGCTGATGACTGTGTGTCTCTGACTTATATTTGTGCTTGTGAATTCCTGTAGGGAACATCGAAGTACGGTTGCCAAGTGGAAATGCACGCAAGTTGGAAAAGCCGTTTTGTTTTGAACCACTGCAGGAAAATATTAAAAGGGCTCTGTTGAGACGATTTCAGGCTTTCGTTTGTGTGTGTTGTTGGCTTGTTTAGTTTTTATATAACTAATATCCTGCAGCACATTGTCAGTGGCTGAAATGTAATGATTCAGCGCTTTGATTTAATTTTCTTTGTATACTTTGAGATCCTGTATATTTGTTAAGGGTTTATGTGTGTAGTACTTAGTGATTATAGTTGCATAAAAACATTGATTCTTTGGAAAGACTTCCATTACATTGGAAATACTTTCATAACATTTAAAAACAATATTAGAGTTGCTTGTTAAGGCAAGTATTGCTATTACTGCTGCTAATAATCTGTATTTTTTTAAAGTTTTTCAAATCCCCTAGCCCTAAGTATTAAACATAGGTAGACCCAAGACCTTTCTAGGCACAATAATATGATTTAAAAGCTCAGTGGTGGGATATTTTCACATGGGCTAGTAAAAAAAACAAGCCAAGACACTCAGAATACATCAGCAACCACATAGCAATTCTTCAGAAAATATATAAAATATAATGACTATAACATAACATAACATAACATAATATAATTATGCTTAACATATTATTTGTTAATGTAAATTAATTTATCTAGAAATGTAATGATAGTTTATAATGATAGTTGTGTTCCAAAATACTTATGTTGTTTCTTAGTGACTTGAAACAATGTACAGCAACACAAACTGACATTACAAACTTTTTTTATATATATATATATATATATATATATATATATATATATATATATATATATATATAAGCATTAAGCTTTGTATCTGTAGAAACCCGGTAGTATTTTCGAATGACCGTGCTTCCCTCCCCCATGTGTCCCCCTGAGAGGAGAGATTTCTGTATTGTGTGTCTGGAAAAAAACCTCAGATGACGCAAAAATCTTAATTTTGCGTCATCGGAGGCTTTTTTGGCCAGAGGCTAGAGACTACAGCCAGTAGTAGGAGCTAGTTCCGCATGTTTTCAACCCGCCCGTAGGGGGTGGGATCTCACGATAAAACGGCGTCTTTTTAGTTTCGAGTCAACTAGTAGCCTAGTTGTCTAGTAGCCTTCTGATACTGCCCACTGGTAGGCGTGGCCTCGTAGGGCAGCGAAGCAAGTGCATTATGAGAGTTGTTGTCTTTCATCCACATGAGCCAAAAATACATTTTCTGGCTTTTCTCAGTCTAGAAGGCACCAACTTTTAAAATAATTTCACATTTCTACTACATAAATGACCCAATTTAAATGCATATCTTTAAATACACATCAATTTAAATCTTTCCAGCGGTGAAATATAACTTTAATGTATTAACTAACAATCAGCCATCCATCCATCCATCCATCAGTTTAATACAATGTTTCTAATTTTAATAAATAAAACTGTTCATTGTCATGTTAAAGGAGAACTCCGGTCAATTTTAACATTGAGCTCATTTTTTTGTACATTTGGAGTGCTGTCAATACAGAGAACAACGACAAAAATCGGTGTTGCCTACACCGTGTTATCCTCTTTTTAAAATTTGCACCCTGTTGACTTCAATGGGGCAATGTTTAAACCTGCTTTTAGCCTCTTAACATCCTTGATGTGTCATTACAAGTGCACAGCCAATGTGAGTGATTCCTTCAGAGTGAACACAAGTGAATCTGACTGCAGTAGATGTGAAAGATAAGAATAAAAATGATGTTATTTAAGCCAGCGCAAATACCTGTATTTACATCCTGTTTTCGGTCGAAGTCCAAAGTAGTCGATTGCCGAGTTCACGCCCATAGGTTTAGTTACCTATGATCACGCGTGTGAACTCGACAATCGACTACTTTGGTTCTCCTTTAACTCAGGTCCATTAAGTAATATTAACAGATTAACCACTTAATAATAACGTGTAAGTAAATGTTGAAATGAACATTTACTAAGATTAATAAATGCTTTAGAATTATTTCTCATTGTTAATTCATGTTAACTGACATAGTTTACTAATGTTTCCAATTGGAACCTTATTGCAAAGTGTTACCCTATTTTTTTTTATACCTTATCTCCTCTAATTACAACAAATAACTAGATTATTTAAATTCTTTTAAATATAAGCCTTAATGTTTGCTTAAAGGTGCTGTATGTAGGATCCAGCGGCCTCTAGCGGTGATGTTTCAGATTGCAACAACAGCGCTCGTGCTCGTGAAAAGCAATAAAGTTACAACTGTAGTCTTTCACATCAGATAACGTTAGCAAATGGTCGGCGTTAGCTGGCGAACTAATGATGTCTAACTTGAGCCAACTAAAGCACAAAATCACAATATATTTTACATGCTTTGAAGTATTGTTAGCTTACCTGTCCAAAAGGATGAAAGCCAACTCAGGGTCTGTTTTTATACCTAAAACAAAGCGGAGGTCTCTCCATAATTCAAACGCTCTGCCAATGTTGATCCGTGTTTTCGTCCTGAGTCGATCCGATTGACGTTTGGCCTGACGAGCTTCAGCAGAGAATTTTTTTTTTTTTTTTGGAGTTTGTGTTGGAGTCTGTGTTGTGCTGGAGGCAGGTCGTTTTTTGGTGTTATCAGACTCCATGTCGTTAGCTGCAGTGCCGTCGCAATAGACTGTATATATAAAACGGAGAGGCTCAGGAGCGCGCATGCACGTCACATCCGGTGGATTTCGCAGAAAATCCGACCCGGAGACTTCACATTAAAATAGGAATACTGGCCTTCGGAGGTAATAGCAAAACGCGAAAAGTGGATCATTGTAATGTGTGATTACAACCCCTTCACAGACGGGCAATAAAAAAAGGATTCATTTTATAAAAAAAGTTACATACAGCACCTTTAAGTACCTCCTTACCTTTTTTTTTTTTCCATTGGATTTCTTTCAGTAAGATACCGTTTTCTGACGAAACTGACGTAAGCGTCATACACCCACATTTACATATTTGATAACTAGCACTGAAGCCCTCCTTGAGTACATACAGTACTACACAGATTATTTGGTAGTACATTGCGTCATTGGGTCCAATCAGATTACAGTGCTATAGATCGCTGTATGCGAGTCTCCTCGGATCAGTTTTTTGATGAATCTGTAACTGCGCTGATGTGTGCGTGTCTGTATTTGTGTGTGTTTTCTCCTCCTCTCCACCCATCCTCTCAGGCCCTAGAGTAGGAGGCGGGTCACAGCGAGTCCCATTCTCCTAAAGTTTTTAATCTTTTATAGTGGCATTGTACGCGACTGAACCTCCTCTCCTCCCCTCCTTGACTCCCCGTAGAGCACTAGACCACCTGCACGTCGCTCTGGCCGGGCCCTGCAGCTCCAGGCTTTGGTTGCGCTGAGTTGATTAATACACTTCCTTACCCCCATTAAGGAGCCCTTAACTGCCTTTAGCACTCTTACTTTTTAGCACCCCTCGGGTTGCGAGCCCCCAACCCTGCCTAATCTCCCCGCAATCTTACAGATCACAGCCTCAGCGGCCCACGTCTGCTGACGCCGAAGAAGAGGGGTGGACATGAGAACCAGGGGGGGCCGAAATAGTGGGGGTGGCATACAAAGTTTTTTTGGGAGTTCACTTTACTCTGAATTTGAGGCCTAATCCAGTTACCTATTTTCTGTCAGCCAAGCGGAGGAATAGCAAGAACAAAACCCACATTCAGAGCTTAAGAAGCTTCCAAAGATTTCATTCAGGCCTGAGCGGTCCCGGCTTAGGGCCCCAGCCCCAAGGGGAAAAGAGCAAGTGGACAAAAAGCCCAGTGCGCTCAGCCTTTCTCTAAAGCACCACTTATTTTTGTAAATGACTAGAATCCTTCTCCTAACACTTTTTTTTTTTCTCTCTCACATTTCTTATTGTTGCTTTTTTTTTTGTAAAACGTTCTAGGCTCGAGAGAAAGGGAGAGCACTTCGTCAAACATTCAGACGCAGCAGCTTGTGGGAGGTGTTTTTCTTTTCATTTCTTGCTCTTTCCATCTCTCCGTTTATTCTTTACTTAAGTGCCTGCAGAACTTTAAGTGTCAAATCCTTGTGGAGATGGCATGAGTTTATTGAACGCTCGAGAACGCCATCGCTTTCACACACCATGTACGCTATGACCTAACACGAGAAAAATAAAACATCCATTGACACCAGGCCTCTGCTTTACATTGTTTTGCAACACACAAGTTCTGCCTCTTGTCACATTTACCGTGAAATTATTTCCATGGCAGTAACATTTAAGTGTTAGATCTGTTAGCTGGAAAATAATGCTTATGATTGAAATGTTCTGGGTTGACGTAATCCAGCGCAACACATTGGACTTTGTTCATTAAACGCGATCATAACTGTAAATCATTCACACTTCCATACATGCAACAGTTTTACGTGCAGTTTACACAGAAATTTGTTCTGCTCGTGTTTCATGAATAAGGATCTCCATGAATTATAGTGTACGAATTTTCTTTTTACTTGTTTTCTTTTTTTCTCTTTTGATGAATTCTCATCAGCACAAGCACATGCCTGAAGTTACTAATTAGCATACTATACTGCCAAAATATTTCCACATATGGGCTTTTCAGACAGCCTAAGTATAATAATACACAATAAACATGTGAGACTTATTGTAGGGTTATTTGTCTGTTGTAATTTATTCCTGTGATGGCTGAATTTTCAGCATCATTACTTCAGTTTTCAGTGTTACATGATTCTTCAGAAATCATTCTAATATGATGATTTGCTGCTCAAGATTTTTTATATATTTTTTTATTATTATTATCAGTGTTTAAAACAGTTATGCTGCTTAATATTTTTGTGGAAACAGGGTTCTATGATGAAAAAAAATATTTATTTGAAATGTAATTTAATGCATCCTTGCTGAATAAAAGTAAAAGTCTCACTGACCCCAAACTTCTGAACAGTAGTGTATATATAATTTTAGATTAATACCATTCATGTTTTAAAGGCCACCAGGAATTTTTGTTTAAATAAGAAAATAGGCGCTATTTAACCGCCTATATATACACAGGTTTTGTGCACAAATATGTACACGCATAGTTAGTGAGGGAGACCCACTGTGATTTTTTTTTGACCAACTATTAGTAGTATGCAAAATAAATACCTCTCAACTTTCCACAGTAAATATTTTGAACAAACTATATGTTGTAATGCTACACCAACATCTTACATATGATTATGAATGAGAGCATATTGTGTTGTGCCTAAAAGGTGCTCCAAAATCATATAAAGGTGTCACCGATGGGACATAAGCATCGGTTCAAGGGGTTACTGCTGGTGTTCCTACTTTGTGTACCTCTACTGCGTCCTTCGTCTCCACAGAAACGACATCCATTATTTATCCCTCGTCTTCTCTCTCCTGTTCCCCCGGGGACGAGAGGAATCCGTGTTTTGGAGATGTACTGTTTCCCAATGCCTGGCTCGTACATCCCTAACCTACATGTCTATTAGATATGGCCCCGCCGATTCGGAGATGTCAAGAGACTTGTATTCTGGCTCGGGTTGTATCAGCCTCAGTCAGTGTTCCCGTAGTTCAGGGACACTTCTGGAGGTCCTCTGTGTGTATGTGAACTTTGGCCTTGAAGACCTTCCACATAACCCACATTGCCAAGACAAGCGTGGTGACCGGACGTGCCTTAATTAAACTTCTGAACTGGTGATATGAGCGTAGCAGAGGTCAGAATCACAGGTTACGAGGTTCTTTACGAGGTTCGTCTGCTGTATGCGTGAGTGTATTTATTTATTTTGAGCTCCACTGATTTATGAGCTGGGGCATCTGTTAGCACAAGTGTGTGTGTGTGTGTGTGTGTGTGTGTGTGTGTGTGTGTGTGTGTGTGTGTATGTATATATATATATATATATATATATATATATATATATATATATATATATATATATTCCTGACCTAATGTATTTGTTTTGGTTGCTTAATGCAAAGCGTTGTCATCATATATGGAGTATAAGTACATACATAGATAAAGAATCCTAGTAAACTTAAGCATATACTTTGGATGGTAAATGTTTCAGTAAGGTTGTAAGAAGATACCCAAGTTGTGACAGTTGTTTTTTATTTGATTTTGCTCGCTTTCATAACTGAAATCATGCAGTTTGTTTTAAACCATAATATGCTTATACAGTACTTGCAGTAACTATGTTTTATTTACTCAGCAAAGCCAATTCTTACTCACATTTGGCACTTGCAGGGAGTTAGTTTTGGAACCTGGTAACATGATTCATATAGACCTCTGTTTATCTTTTAAAATTACAGAATGATTGTGCATATTATGAAACCTAGAAAAAAAGATTGTATATATGTATGTGTGTATATATCGTTTCTCTCTCTCTCTCTCTCTATATATATATATGTATACACACACACACACACACACACATATATATATATATATAGAGAGAGAGAGAGAGAGAGAGAGAGAGAGAGAGAGAGAGAGAGAGAGAGGGAGAAACAAGAGAATGTGAATTGTGTATATGAGGCAGCTCTCTCTGTGTGCCTGTATGTGTGTGTTATCCTCTTGTAATTTTTGCATATGAACTGCTTGTCAACCCTTGCCACTGTCTGAGATCTCCTCTCTCTGAAGCTGTGCATTGGAACCGCTCTCAGGGCGAATCCCGCTGTAGCTCCGCTCAGATGTCTGCTCCCAATCTTCCCGTTAGGTCAACCAAGAAACACATCCAATCTGCTGTCAGAAGCCAAACCAAGGGCCTTCACAGCAGGCCTTACGACACACAAACGACACACAAACCACTGTCTGTGCCTTCTTCCCCCTAACATCAATTAAAGCAAGGCAGTAATTTAATCTGACAATCACAGGCTTTGAGTGAGACAGGTTGAAATGTCACAGAGATGACCTTTCTGCCCACATGCAGCCAAGAGCTGTCTTTTGCCTAGGCCTTTGTAGTTTGTTAATGAGATATTGATTTGAAACAATGCACTAGCAAATTTTGTCAAGATTAGCTCCATGCTAACAAGGTCATAGCGCCGTGACAGTACATTCTCCTGTTTATCAGCACCATACCTCCACCTCCTTTATTTAAGAGCCCTCTTAGGGGGTCTGTAAACCCCCCCAATGCCTTTTTAATTTCCTGTTTTCCCTAAGCATGTTGATATTCTGTCCACATCTTCCCCGTTGGCCTCGTTTGTCATCTTACTGGCTTTCGGCGGGCTTGCTAGTCGTTAATTACTTGTGATTTTCAAGTCATCTCCTTGGTTCATGTTCTCTCCCCCCTTTCCCCTCCGCTAGATATGAGGGCTCTCGCCACGGTCACACTCTTTTCTGAAGGAGCACCTTGTCTGGAACTGGCCAGGTGTGGACGGAAAATCTGCAGGAAGTGAGTGCCAGTACTCGTTTTGCCAGCCCAAGACGTCTAGTGTTCCATGCACGCTAGCGGCGCTATCAGGAAGTCCACGCGCCGCCATGAAACCCAGTCTCAGCCTTATCCGAGTATACAAACCCAGCACTCACACTGCCAACTTTCAAATCCCTCAGCATTATCGGCTTTCCCAGACTCCTATTTCTTACTATCAGTCTGCGGTCTCTGTAAACGCAAGCCATGTGGAGCTAGCGACAGGCTAACGGACGTTTGAGGCACTTAATGTGAATCTCGGCAAACACCTGGAAAGTAGGTCCACATTCTAATGGCTCCAGTAATAATACAAAACACGCAATTACCTCCTTGGATTGTTTAACGCTTAATCGTTTAACTAAATGAAAATAATCCCATGCCCTTCTAAAGAGGTGCCGCTGGTCATTGAAGTGAACTGAGAGGACTGTGTTTGCCCAGTGTTTCTAGAAACATTTAGCACGGTTAATTCTGACTGTTTGGATGGGCTTTTTAAAGGTAATCTGTGGACCTGTGAAAAAGACAGCTAAATATGAATTATAATTTGTAGCTAGCAGTGGTGTAGTTGAGACCAGCTTATTTGAGTCAAGACCAAGACCAGAAGAGGGTTGAGTCTGAGTCCAATGAAAACATGGTCTTGGACTCAAGACCAAATCTGAATCTTATTTCCATTGTCTTTCATCAAGCTGTGTTTGCTTAGTTTGGAAATATTTAAAAAAATACCTTACATTAATTTGGAAATATTTGAATTTACATATGACGACTCGCGAGATTAAAATGTGAATCGGGAATCAAAAAATGTCACTAGTGTTGGTATTGTGACAACTGCAATTTTGGTAATGTGGTATTACACTAGTGAGTCACAGTTTAGATTAGGGTCCAATTCTCACAATTAACTAACTAATACTGCTTATTAATAGTGAGTAAGGTTATTAAGTTTAGGTATTGGGTAGGATTAAGGGAAGTAGAATATGGTCATGCATGCTAATAAGCAACTAGTTAATAGTGAGAATTGTAACGTACACTAAAGTGTTACCCAATAGTGTGATAATTTTTTGGCCCTGATTCTGGCATTCTGGATTTTGGTGATACCGTTGATTTAAAAAAAAAACATTTTTAAAGCCACATGCTGAACTTTTTACTCATTGTAGCAAGTATTTTAACTGGATACTAAAGATGATATGAAAAGATTTACATTCTCTGTCAAAAGTTTGTGGTCAGTGCTTAAAAAATTTAAAAAAAAAAACTTTTAATCAGCAAGGACACATTAAATGCATACATTTTTACATTGTTTCAAAAGATTTCTATTTCAAATAAATACTGTTCTTTTCTATTCATCAAATTTCTATTCATCAAACATTCTGTTCAATTTTCAGGATTTGTCACTTCTCTGTTGCCTGTCTATCAGATTCTCTGTAGCTGGCCAAGCGTGCTATTTGAGCGACGTAAACGCAAATTAATGATAAATTAAAAGAAATATCTGATCATCCTCCATAAAAGTCACTATTTACATCTTGTATCGTCTGTTAACTCTTGATATACCAATGCATTTGTATTACATTGCAAAGAGCGGCCGTTATCAGCCCCACAGTGGAAAATGAAATCATATCCGTACCGGCTGGGCCGGATCAGCGAGGAGTGGAATGGTTAAGCAAAGAGAACAGTTCGGCCCAACGGTTGAAAAGTGGCTAACGAGTGGTCTATTATAACAGTAGATGTCCATTAAAGGTTCAGTAAGCGATTTCTGAGAAACACTTGATATTTGAAATCAACCCAAACAAACACACCCCTCCCTTTATTGCTCCGCCCCCAAAATACACAAATACTCAATGCAAAAGTGGATGTTTCTTTATCATAGCTGAAGCGAAGCAAAATAATGCTTCGCAAAAAATAAAGTGAAGATGATGAACGAATTAACAAAAAATGTATATGCAGAACACAACAGTACATACCAGCAAGAGTTTGTTGTTATTTGCCAGCAACACAGCAGCTCCAGACAAACAATAATTTGTTATGATCTGTTTCTAAAATTACAACTACAGCATATGGTTCTGTAAAACTTAGCAAAGCTAATGTTACTCACATATGGTACAGAAACAACGCAACCTCTGTGTCCGTTTCAGGCCTTCCCGCTTAGGTTTCTCCAGCGCTTGAAAGCTTTTCTAATATTAACGTGGGTCCTAAATCTCTTCCCTGATCATAACCCTTTTTTTTTTCACGGATATTTCTCTGACCTTTTCTCTTTTGTAATGTCTCTCAGCCATCTCTCTTTCTACAGTCTTTCTTCAAATCTCCATCCTTCTCCACTCTCTCTCCCCCCCCACCCTCATGAGTGCATACGCCCCCTACTGCTGATTGGCTACAAGTGTGTTTTGGTGCTCAGTCCAATCCACTTTCAACCGCGTTTCTCAGAAATCGCTTACTGAACATTTAAGGACCAGAGTCCACCTCCAGAGCCGCTTCAAATGCGGACTCTATTTGTTGTGCTGAGGTAAAACCATTAGAAGAAACTGTAGTCCATGTGAATAGATACACAGTATTTTTTGTATTTTTTATAATTATACAAAAAGTCTCATGTTTTAGTGGATCAACATTATTCAGTTGGATTTTGACTGTGCAAAAAAAAAAAGCAAGCCATTTGTTTTTATTTCATTTATATATATATATATATATATATATATATATATATATATATATATATATATATATATATATATATATATATATATATATATATAAATGAAATAAAAACAAATGGCTTGCTTGAATAACATATTCATTTAAAATTGTCAAAAAGTACAATCCAAAAATTGTGGCGGACATTACTTCTGTGTGTGAAAAGTGAAATAGTAATATAAATGTTTATTATTAATTATAATTACCTTGTTAATTTGTCACAATGGAAGTAGGAGGTCCAAATGAGCCCAATGCATTGTGGAAGCAAATACGTTTTGGCACTGTAGTAAGTCTTCTGGATAGTGTTTGCATATGGAAAATTGCATACAATGCACAGTATATGCACTATTTAATAAAAGTACAGTAGCATTGTATTACGCTGTTCCAAACAGCCAGTGAAAACACTGAATGTTTATGTGGATCTACTTCCATGTTCATTTTCTCAGTCTTGAACTGTGATGCCTCTGCATAATAGAAAGAGAGATTTTCTGCTTTAAATAGGCACAAAACGGTTTATGTACAGTATTTGTCTTGAAACTAACACGAAGGCGGCTGTTGGAAACAATGTGTTAAAATAGTTTAACAGCTTAAAAAGTTGTGCAGTGTAACAGTGTCCTACAGTGTGAATTTTATTTTATTTTTTTATTTTTTTTGCATGAAGCATTTATTATACTAATTGAGATACTACTTGAAATTTGTTCTTAATTTGTTTTTATTCATTTGCCATACAATAGGACTGCTTAATTGAAAGGTTTAGTTAACCCAAAAATGAAAATTAGGTCAATAATTACTCACCCTCATGTCGTTCCAAACCTGTAAGACTTCCGTTCATCTTAGGAAAACAAATGAAGATCTTTTGAATGAAATCTTCAAAAAGTTCAGAGATTGTAAAACTAATCCATATGAATTGAGAGGTTTAGTCCTAATTAATGACACAATTTAAATTTTGGGGTTAACTTTTGGGTGATCCCTTTAAGTTGATTGAAAAAGCTAAATAGATTAATTAGAGAAATGAGAATGCAGTGGTAACCAATTACATTACGATCAATTAATCAATAAATTAATAAAACAATTATTTCCTATATACACTGTAAAGCTTTAATGTAATTTTAATATATTATATTTTTTAAGTCCCCGTGTAGTCAATAATTGTATGCCTTAAAACTCATCTTTGATCACTAAAATTACACATTTAAACATTTGTTCCTTGAAAAACAAACAAAAAAACTTTGCCTTAAAATAGCTTGAATGTAACTCTACACCATTGTCTCATTTAGTATATGCTGGTCTATGAATATGGAAATTCTCCCCGCCTCCACTCACTCACATCAGCTCAGAGATTCACCTGTTGACGATCACTCGTTGACGTGATTGGTTACAAGGTAGTTTGTGACGTCAGAAACACCAGCGATTTCAAACTGTGATTTTGAGACTGTCTTTGGTTCACTGCAATTTTAAGGAGAAAATACTCAGCAATCGTGCTGACTTATGAATTTGCGCATGGTTTGTCTTAAAGCATATTAAAAACACCACGTGGACATATAAACAACATTAAAAGCTTGATTTTCACCACAGGGGGACTTTAAATCCTAAGGTAATATGAACAGTCATTTATAAGTAAGGCATTCATAAGTTGGCTTTCAGTTTGTCCACCCAATGGGAGACGAGAACTTGTCGATATTTTTGCAACTGCCTTTGTTGACGTTAGCAATGCAGAAAGTACACACTTATTTTTAATAAAAAAAAAGTTAATGTCCATGCATACACAATAACACTGAGACATGAGCAACTGGTCTGCTCACTCTGGGAGTCTTCTAGGTCTTGCACATGCATGGACGAGATGAAGGCTGACAGCGAGAGAGAAAGAGAGAGAGAGAGAGAGGGTGAACCTGTCACTAGGAACTGGTCTCTATGGGCATATTGTTTCGCAGGAGCTAATTAACCCTAGGAAATAATTACACAAATATGCAAATGCTGTTTAGATAAGTGTGGGCTCTATCAGAGGAGGTAGTCAATCATAGGGGAAGGGTTGGAGGGAGGCGGTGGTCTGTGAGTGTGCTTGCGTATGTGTGTGGTCCAGGTGTCAGACTCTGTGCTGGGTTGATAAGGGAAGGGGACGTTACCTGGTTTTATGTGGCATCACCCTTGTGCAACAGTGGAGATTTCATTTATTGAAACACACTCACACACACTTATGCACGGACAGAACAACCTAACGGTCAGTCTTCTGTTTGCTTCACCATAACATAACCTTCCAAGATGCACATTAATCTATAATGACAACTTGTAATTGTAGTTGTAATTTATAGATTCAGTACTGATCAATGTCAGATTGTGAAAAGAGATATTATTAAGAGTATGAGTAGTGTATGAGTATGAGTAGTTTGCTATCATAACTATCATACTACTATTTACGGCGTGATATTTTAAAAAATTTGATTAAAAAAAATAAAAAAAAAATCTATAAAAAATATCACTCACCTGCCCGGCATTTGGTCAGAATGATATATATCATTTCCCCCCCACTGCATCTTTAAAAATAAATGTTGTGAATAGTGCTGGGGCATCCAAAATACAAGTTTGTGTTTACATAATATATGTGTGTGTACTGTGTATAATTGTGTTTTATATAAATACACACACATGCATGTATATATTTAAGAAAAATTGGTTATTTACAAATAAAATATTTTATATTTATATATAATATAGATTATATACAGTATAAATGTGTGTGTATATATATATATATATATATATATATATATATATATATATATATATATATATATGTGTATATATATACAGTATATACATGCAAATATTTCTTAAATATATACATGCATATGTGTGTGTATTTATATATACAAAATAATTATACACAGTACACACACACATATTATGTAATCACAAACTTTTATTTTGGATGCGATTAATCGTGGCCCAGCACTAGTTGTGAACATTGCAATTAAAATAAAACAGCTTTGTAATTTCTTAATACTATTTTACCTTTTTTTATTTAGTTAGCATAGAGACTTTACCATAGAGCATAGACACGGGCAAGCAGAACTTACTTTCCAAAATGTAAAAAATAAAAACACCCTAGCTTGTTGCTTTCCCCTGCCCGCACGGCCTTGGTTACATCAGCAGAATAAAAAAAGAGGTTGTTTGAGAGGTTGAAAAAGTTCTTACATTTTGAATGCTTGCTTGCAAACATAATTTTTTTCTTTAGAATATCATGAACCGATTAATTGTGTACAATAAGGACCAGGGCCGTTTATTAAGTGAGGGTATAAAAACGAATTACTGGCCACTATACTTCTTTGTGCCCGTGTGTCCATGCTTGCTTGTGTGCGTGCAGAGAGCTTTATGAATATGAAATGCGCTGCACTGCGATGATGACTCAGCTTTGGTTCTTCAAAAAAGCTTTGATGTCTAAGAGTGTGAGAGAAAATCATCCCCGTTTTCACCGCCCTGCACCCACCGCCCAGCCGTCCAAGGAGATCTGGGCTCAGCGCTTTCCGCCAGTTGCATCACGCCGTAACCCCCCCCCCCCCCCCCCCCCCCCCCCCCACACACACACACACACTCCCACCAGCCTGTTTATTTACTTTCATATTTGTGTCCCCTCGCCAACACAAGCCATCTCAGTGACAGGAAATCTCTTCCCTCCTGCCAGCTCCTTCAGCTCTAATTCACTTATTATTGTGCTTTTCAAAAAGCTAATCAATGTGGGAGAGCTGATGCAAGATCATGAGAAAAAGGCTAAACGCGGGGCAAGGCTGCAAAGTTTCAGAAGCGGATTACGACAAGGCCGGGCTCTTTATATCACGCAGCTGTGTAGCTGCCGATGCCACATTTGTCGTTTTATGTCGCCGACACCCACATTCACTCACTTGTTGCTAGCAATTTTTCTCTAATTTAGTTGTTATTCTGCATTTAAACGATTGCCGCATTTGCAAACAAACATACAGATCGATTGCTGCATGCGCCAGTGAATGAATGCCCTTTTTCTTCTCTCTCTCTCTCTCTCTCTCTCTCTCTCTCTCTCTCTCTCTCTCTCTCTCGTCTCGCATTCGTAGAGCGTTATAACCCCAGGCCAGTGTTAATTACGAGTGTTGTGTTTGTGCCCTGCTTGTGTGACCTTCCCATGTAGGCCGATTATGTGTTTATCGCTCGTATAGAGGCCGTATTGATCAGTCAGTGGGGTACAAATTAAGATATAAACTTGACGTCACACAATCTATTGAGTTTTGCATCGGAGGCATTCGCAGTATGCAAGACTCATTGATTAAGATAAATTTAACTGAGTGAATGTGGCTGTATGCGAGTTTATTGGTTGCACGTCTTCAGGCAGTCTCTAACTTAAAGAGGTCAAAGCTTTTTTATTTTGTTTTATACAGATAAAATATATCCTATAATCTATTTACTATCTCATTTTTTAGTTAATTAAATGGGGTGTCCTCATGTTTTTGTAAATAGGTGCCATGATCATGTAAATGTGGGTGGTCATGTGTTAAAAATATCTGTCTGGTGTCTGTAGGCTGCGATAAAGTTTCAAATTTGAAAGTTACTGTATGTTTCTGAGCTCGTATTTTGAAATATCAAGGAAAATTGTATTTCTCATTTAATGAAGCCTTTAACTCAAATTATTCTCACTCTGACTTTGCAGGAAAACAGCTCTCCGGAGGAACACACACTTTATGTGTGGGACCACTTCATCTCTAAATCAATCGCGAAAAACGTCTTCATCGTGGCACACAGCTATGGCGGCTTGTCATACGTGAATTTGGTAAGTAATTGTTGGCGGTTATTATGATGAAATCCCTTCCCCTCCACCACCTCAACACACACAGTTGTCTCCCCCAGTGGGAAAAGCAGCAGAAAAAAAAGAGCAAACTGATTAAAAATAAATAACGCTTAGTTTCTTTGAGAAAGTGCTGCTTTTGTAAACAATCCAGTTCATCCTTGTCCTAAGGCACTATTCACTTCCTTGAGTGGGAGGGAGGGACGAAGGAAGAATGAGAAACTGCAAAACTACAGCTCTGTTAAAGCATGTAGACATGTAGGCATAACATCAGACCCTGAGAGAAAATAAATAAATATCTTGATAGAAGGGCAGAGTACATGTTAAAGTCAGAAAGACAGAAGATACACATTTGAATCTTACTTAGTCTCTCGTTGGACTTAATAATACAGCCTCTCTGTTTTATGTGAATGGTAAAAGTTTTTTCTTTCTTTCTTTCTTTCTTTCTTTCTTTCTTTCTTTCTTTCTTTCTTTCTTTCTTTCTTTCTTTCTTTCTTTCTTTCTTTCTTTCTTTCTTTCTTTCTATATTAATTTGTGCAAGTATTAGGCAACTAGATTGCATTTTCCCCATTAACCTTAAAGTGTAATGTTAAAAAAAAAGAAAAAAAAACCTTGTAATCTAATAATGTTTTGGGCATTTAAAAAAAATGTGTGGGCCTATATTGGCATCCTTATTTTTAGGGCCTTTCATAAGCCTCCCATCCATTGAATTTGTCATTTTCTTTACCGTATTCTGTTCAAAGATGGTTATAGTTTTCCCTCACTCTAAATCTTAGAGGATAATCTTCATCAGGTTAGAACATTGTCCTACATCAGCATTAATTGTCATACATTGCATTCTCTTAAATGGTTCCAGTGTTTAAAGAACGTGTCTTTAAGAAACTGGTAGTAGTTTGGAGTTGATTTTCAGTCTATCTGTCATTTAAAAGGGTCCAAGGACGTATTTCTGGAGACTCCAGATACATTTTATAGTATGTATGGAAATTTGTGCCACTAGATTCGGTTCCACTTTATTATAAGGTGTCCTTTTTACTGTGTATTAATTATACATTTAAGTACTGAGGGTTATTTTTTAACTACATATACTAACTACATAATTAGCGTTGGGGTTTGGTTTCGGGTTAGTTACTTGTAATTATGCATAATTTACTGTTATTACTCTAGTAAGTATGCTACATGTAACTGGTGCACTGTTAAATAAAGTGTTACACTGGATTCTTAAGGGTTCTTGGTGGCTTCACATTTAACCCTTTTGCATTAAATTTGCACTTTTTCTTCTCAACAAATATTTCATCCTGCCGAATATTCTGAAATACGCTGCCAGGTTTGAAGTCATTGATGGCGAAAGCCATTGGTTGTTCCACATGGTCGATCTAAACTCAGCAAGAACTATTTTTGAGATTTCTAGAGAATAATGTTTTGGTCTGTTTCTCGCACATTGTATGATTTTAGAAGACTTGGAATATAGTCTTATTATTAGCTACTTTTACAGTGTTCCTGTACATTGTCCTTGCTTTCATGATTTTCCTCTTTTGTACTCTCATGGAAAAAAAGTCAGTCATACATGTTTCGAAAGACACAAGGGGAAATAAATGATGACCAAATTTTCAATTTTGATGAACTAACCTTTTACCTTAACATTGTGAAGTTTTCAGCTATGTACCCGGTGTTACATCACCTCTGGGGTCAAGGGTCAGGTATCTTGTCACAATTTCTACTAGTCTAGGTGTGCGCATTGTAAGGACAGAGCACTCTGTCTAACCTTTGACCTAACATAAACTCACACTTTCTTGCTTTCTTCCACACACACCTTCATGAAAGCACTTTTCATGAAACCGTCCCACTTTTCTTCTTCTTCTTCTTCTTCGAGAAGGGAGGGTGGAGCGGATGGCCGCGACTTAGCATTCCTCTGATAATTCCAGGAATATGTGTTTTTATCTGAGGCAGGAGACTCTGTGTTTTGTAATTTGAATATAACTGTTAAATATTTATGTGGCGTTGTGGCCGTGACAGCCCCTCGCTGGTGGAGGCATGGCGGTCTTCCTCCAGAGATCTGTTTAGCCGTCTTTCTCTGATGCATCCCTGTTTTTTCCCTCCCTCGCTTTCAAACCCACACACCAGCAGAATGCTCACTTAAACATACTATTTCTTATACAAACCATGCTCTCATGCCTTTCATTGGTTCAGTTGTTTCTGGTATGGAGTGGCAGGTAAATTCGGATAAACTATCTGAGAATAACTTTGCCATCAAACACAGATCATCTGTATAGATATTATGAATGATCATGCATAACATCCCAAGTTAAAGTTGATTAATCATTTTAGCTGCTTGACATACTTTTTTTATTTTTATAGTTTGGTAGATGCACCTATAACTCCATATCTTAAACAGACATAATGCGATAAGATAACAGCTTCAAACCATCTGACTGTCCACACCAAATGCGACACGACTACGAGATACTTAATTTATTTTTCATTTTTAGTTCTTTTAATTTATTTTCAAGATTCGAGGTGAATTATCTATTGTCGCTTTCAGTATGGCTATAAAGGTCATGCAAAATTATATTCAAACTCACATTAATTTATTGTATTTTATTTATTTTTTACATTAAAATAACTATGTTGCAGAAATAGAATCTCCTGACACTCGTTGTGTATCGCTGTTGTGGCTGGTTTGGAGAAAAACTCATTATCATGGAAAAGATACCTTCTGTCACGTGAAACCTGACTTCTGAAGCCTGACTTCTGGTTAGGACACTGTGTAACTCCTCAAGTGAAACTTGAATCAAATGTTCAGTATTTGTCTCTTTATTATTTACTTATTTTCATTTTAATGTACTGACTAGTACTCTAAAAAATCATCTGTACACCCCTTCTTTGGCAGTAACGCTATTTAATGAGAGGGCCGTGCATGTGACTTGTAAATAGGTCTTAAGTAATGGCTCAAGGTGAAGAAATTAAAGGCCAAGATTTTAGCTTGTCATAACAGATTGCTTGAAAACAGGCCCTCTGTGGCTTAATTAATGCTCCCTTTAACTCTTAACAAACACGTTTCTGATCAGGCACATCAAACACAGTCCGATTAATGTCTTCAGCATGTTGGCTCTCCCTCTTTCTTTTCATTGAAATTCGATTTCTTTTCGAAGGCAGTATGTAGTAATTACAGATACATCAAAGTGTGCTTTTAAGTAAGAGTGGTGCGTCAAGGTTGGATAGCTTTATGTCAGGACTCACATCTATGTGTTTCTGTTTCAACAGTCTGTTTCTTGTCATATCTGTGCCATACATTCTGAGTTTCTGTGTCTTTCCCTCTTCCTGCTCTGAATTCATGTTGCCTTATAGTATGCACTGGATGTGATTGAACTTCTCGACCATTAATGAAGTATGTGCTGTAAGTTTGAAGGTGTGTAGTATGAGTACATTACCGGATTTACATATACTACATCCATCATGTTGACATTGACCTGTGGCTGGTGTTCATTGATCTATGATAAGCAATGGTAAATGCAAAGAATTGAACCCAAATGACTTTGGTTCTGATTCCTCTTAAAGATTCTGGTTACTTAACAGTTTCATTATCAAAACTATGTATTACACAACATTATTGTACAAACTAAATTCATAATGTCCATCTTTAACCACGTCGTCATAAACAAACAGCAACTCCACTGATTTAAGTCTCACATGCTATAACCCAAACATTCTTGATTCACTAAAAGGACCAACTCATTAAAGTCATTCATTCAGATATCAAACTGTGTTGTTCTGTGTGTGTTTGATTCACTAAAAGAACAGACTCATCAGAGTCATTTGTTAGAAAATCTAGTTGCGCAGAAAGCGTTTGATTAACTTAAAAGATCTGAATTCTTTGAATCATTTGTTCGGGAATCGAACTACACTCCTTATAAAGGATGTGTTTGAGTCACTAAAAAGATCAGACTCTTAAGAGTCATTCGTTCGGGAATCGGACTACACTGATTGGGCTGTCAATTTCACATTTTATATTTTGTCGCAGTGTTGTGGCACATTGAAAAAATATGTGCACTTGCTTAAACGACAGCAAAAAGTAATTTAGTGTGTTGTTCCGTCCACATCAACGAGAACCATTAACTGTTCTACACTTCTTTTTTTTACTCCTTACAGTCCTCTTTGCCCATGGACTAGCAAAATGTACTCTTCAGAATCTCAGGACATTTCTGTTTAAAGTCACCATTATAAATGATTTATCTGTGCACATCATTATTTAAAAAAAATAATGATCTGCCCCCTATTCTTTAATCAAAACAACTTCCCTTCCCACTTGCAATGACATCTCATCTCTTCTCTGATGGCGTTACTTTCACGAGGGTGGGACAAATCACTTGAGATCACAGCAAGTGCAAACAACAATGATCCAATCAATTCCCGATGGACAAAATCAAGTCCAGCTCTACATTTTTATTTTCTCTTTCGAGAAGCTGTTTCATTCAGATATGTCACAAATATGATCGCAACTTCTGTTTCATGCCTACCTCTATTTTGTTCAATAAACAGCTGTGGTACCGTGTTGGCTCGCCAACAATGTTTAGTGTGAAATCGGAGTCCTGGATCAAAATCAGTTGTAAACCATTCATCTCACCTGATCATACCTGTCCCATTTTCTCTTCTTTCTCCATGTGATCTTGTTTGATTGCTGCATTGGCTTCTCCAGTGCTTGCTTTCATCTGTGAGTCTAGCTGGAGGCCTGTGGGAGCAGCCATCAGGGCAGAGCTCAGCTCCGCGTAACCTTCCTGACTCCCTGCCAGAGAAAAGAGCAGCCGGATTGGAGAAGATGGGGCGCATTATGTAATGAGTTATGCAAACGTACATCTGCCTCCCATTGCACCAGTGTGTGGTTGCCCACAGCTTTGATGAAACAAATGGATCAAATGTACGTGTCATTGTGTGTTGTGTAGCATAGACCTGTATGTGTGTGTATCAGAGTCTAAGTGTGTGTTCACATTTGGCAGGTTTGGTTTAATGAACATGAACTCTGTTGCGATTGCTCTGTGCGGTTCATTTGAATATGTGTGACTGCTGGCATCCAAACCCTGCCGCACCAAACAAGCGGACTGAGACCCACCACTTCCAAATGAACTCTGGTTTGATTCGACTCCAACATGGACCAAAGACATCTAAACAAACCAAAAACAGGATGTGGTGTCACAAGATGTGACCCTAAAAAGGATAGAATGCTCATGATTCTTCTCATCATAGGAGCGATGTTGGATAAAAAACAACCAAGAGATCCGAACTTCAAGAATACTTCCCAACTTAAACACTTCAACTGCAAGTAACAAGTAATAAGGTATTAGAGGTTGTTACAATGTAAATATAGTCTTGGATAAAGAGCATCACTATACATTTTTACTTTAACGGCCAGTGTGGTGAAAAGGATGGAGATGCATCAGAGCTCAGTTTCTATATATATCCACTTGACTCTGAGGTATTGCAATCTAGACACCAAGGATTTGGTTTCTCTTCTTTACCTGAGTTATGAATCTTGGCCTGTGGAAGGCAATTGTACTCTAAAATACAAGCTTTCTTACAAGCTTTCTTATTTGTTCTTATGCTGTCTTTCGTTTCTTGCGTTTATGTTATGCTGGTTTGTCTTGATACTTTAAGACTGCAGTCTTAAACAGCTCTGCTGTCTGTAAAACCTTCTGCTTGGACAAATGTGTCTGATATTTTGCTGATTCACTTGCTGCAGAATGATATGAAATATGAAATATGAATAATCACAATTGCAGAGATGTCTGTCCAGCAATATATATTCAATATAGAGTATCTATTTATTTAATAGAGGAAATTTGTCTGGAGGACAAGTCAATTCATTATTTATTTTGATTTGAATGATTTATTTGTAAAACCACAATAAATTAACACAATCGACAGCCCTAAAAAATAGACTTTTCTTTTATATAAAGTATATATACTTATATATATATATATATATATATAGTGTATATATACTACAATATCCCCTTCCGTTCAAAGGTTTGCAATTTGCAAGATTTCTTAAAATGTTTTTAAAAGAAGTTTCTTACGCTCTTCAAGGCTGCATTCATTGTAAAAAAAAAATTGGAAATATTTCATAACTTTTTCTGTTTTAATATATTTTAAAATGCTATTTATCTGCAAAAATCTAACCTTTCATTGAAGCAAAAGAATTGAAATTCACATTATGAAATGCTTTTCTCCAAAACTTGTTGGCCATAATTATTGGCACCCTTTTATTAAATACTTTTTGCAACCTCCTTTTGCCAAGATACCAGCTCTGATTTTCTCCCATAATGCCTGATGAGTTTGGAGAGCACCTGACAATAGATCAGAGAACATTCCTCCCTACAGAATCTGTCCAGATCCTTCAGATTCCCAGCTCCATGTTGGTGCTTCTTCTCTTCAGTTCAGCCCACTCATTTTCTGTAGGGTTCAGGTCAGATCAGATTGATGCTTCTTTCTGAATACAAGCATTAATTTTTTAAAACAAAAAGTGTTACTGACTCCAAACTTTTGAATGGTAGTCTGTTTATAAATCAAAAAGTGGATGAAGTTAATCATGGCAGTACACAAAGTCTTCATTCATTTTATTTAATGGAAAAATGTAATGAATTAAGATTAATTCAATTATTTAACTGGGATTAATGTGATGCCTTCGCTTGAAGCTCAGACTTGTTGATATTTGTTTGAACGCTGTTGATCAGGTTGATCAGTGTGTGATGGTGAATTAGGCTTAAGTCCCGAATGGATGATTTACACCACAGACCAAGGCTTTCTTCGAACCACTGCATTGTTGCAGAATTCTCCTGATTAACAAGTCTTCCCAGACCCTTCACTCTACCTGTGTGTGGCTCATTTCTCTACCTTGAAAAGAGATCCTGACAATCAACATTGTAAAAGATTTCCCCCACTGTGCATTGTCTTCTTCCTCTTTACCTCCTCCCAGGCATTGTTTTCTTTATCTGCCTGTTTGTGCCATTTTCTGGTATTTATTTATTTATTAATTTATTTGATTTATGACGGGCCGTTTCAAACCCAATCTTTTCCCTCCTGGACTTCTGTTGTGAGGGATTCACCAGAGAGAGAGCTTTGACTACAGTTTGTCAGTGGCTTATTTAATGTATTTCCGGCTCATTTTGTCATTAATTTCTGTTTGTTTTTAGAAGATGACGAGCAATCTAGCATGCACAGATTGTTGTTGGAGAATGGAAACCCGTCTGCATTCGGCTTTTAATTGATATCAATTTGCCGTCCAGGTGTGTTACGCTGAAACAGGGTCACAGAGGGGGTGGAGATCTGTGTGTGCTTTGAGTAATTACTGTAGCTTTCTAGCTCACTGTCTTCATACACAACAGATCTGTTACATGGATTATTATTTTATTTTTTTAAGTACCATGTAAATACCATTGTACAGTACATGAATATGGTAGCGGTAATAATATGATAATATTATGTTTATCATGAAGGAAAAGTGTGTGTCAGCTGTTTTGGGTTAAACGAGTTTTGATGCTGCTCAGTAAATGTTGTGAGACGTTTTTATGAGTATGTCTGTTCATTACTCAAGAGAACATTATATTAAACATATGGCACCTTGGTAAAATGAAAATAGTAGCTGCCTTGTATTGGCTATATAAAGACAGTATAGACAATGAATCTGCTAAGTATCACAAAGAAGAACAGATCTCCAGGCAGGTTCTTCTGTCTTATGAGCAACTCTTTTCACACACATCCACTTCAATATTTCACAATGTCATATTCCAAAGCACATCAATGGAGCTTATTCCTGTTGTGTTGTAAGGCAGTTATGTTGTTTTGTGGTGTCATTATCTTGTGTTGTATTTTTTATTTTGCTTATAGCATAATTGTGTTGGAGCACATTTCCTTTGCTTTATTCATTGTTTTGTGTTATGGCATAAATAGCACATTGTGTTGTAGAGTAATTCTGTTGTTTTGTGGTTTGTGGCCTATTTCCATTTTAGTATGTTTTGGCTTTAATTTTCAAGTTTGGTTGGCTTTGCTAATTCTGTTGTGTTGTGGCTCATTGTATTGTGGCTTACTTTCGTAGTGCTTCTGTAGCATTTTTTTCATGGAGTTCTGACTTATATCCATTGTTTTATTATCATTGTTTTGTGTCTTTTATTGCGTTATTGTGGCTTATTTGTGTTGTATGTGGTATAATTAGTTGTATTGCCACTTATATGCATTGAGTTGGGGTTTATTTCCATTGTGTTTCCATAGGTAATTCTGTTCCTTTGTTGTTTTAATCTGATGTGTTGTTTTTTGTTTGTTATTTGCCTTAAAGAGATTCACCCAAAAATGAAAAATTCTGTCATCATTTACTCACCCAATTTCTTTCTTCTGCTGAAAACAAAAGAAGAGATTTTGAAGAATGTCGGTAACTAAACAGTTTCCGACACCAAACAGTTGATGGGCCTCATTTCTTTTTCTTTTTTTTCACATTATGGAAGTCAATGGGGCCCATCAACTGTTTGGTATATTCTTCAAAATATATTCTTTGTGTTCAGCAGAAGAAAGGAATTCATAAATGTTTGGAACAACAACTTGTCCGTCTTATTTCCATTGCATTAAGGCTTATTCGTGTTTGGTTCTGTTGTAATTTGTTGTGTTGTAATAGTTTTTTTGAATTGTCGCTAATATATGTTGTGCTGTAATTTGTATTTGCTGTTGGGTGTCTTAATTCTGTTTTGTTGTGACATCCTTTTTTTTTTTTTTTGTGGAACAATTCTGTTGTTTTGTAGTTTTATCGGATATGGTGTGGATTATTTATATTGTGGTGGAATTTTGTCTGGGATTAAATTTTCTAGTTGCCATTATATTGTGGCGATAGTGTATTTCATTAAAAACAATCTGCATAATTCTTCTTGGCTTATTTCCACTGTATTGTGCTGTCTTAATTCTATTGTTCTGTGTCTTATATTGGTTGTATTTATGGTTTATTTGTGCTGTGTGTGGTGTCATTTTTTTTTTTTGTGCTTGTTTTTGTGTGTGTGTGTTGTCGCTTATATGCATTGTAATTTGATTTGCCGTTGTGTCTTACTCCTGTTGTATTGCCTCTTAAAACGGTTGTATTTTGAACTTTCGTAGTTTTGTGCATCCCTGGGCCGCCACATTTATACGAGGTCAACCTGGTGCATTTAACTCAGACTCTTTCTCTGTCTGTCTTTCTCCCCCCCTCTCTCATTTTTTCCTCCCCCACTTCATCTTTTCTCTGTCACAAGCTTAATTAGCCGCTGCTTGTTAACAGGCTCAGAGAGTTTAGCGCATAAACATGGATGGAGGGATAAATTCACGCCGAAACGAGCGCACGATAAGAGAAATCACCCAGCTCCACTATTTCTATAAATAAACTATCAGCAAACGCCTGTGCGGAGTAGCCTATCTTCACACCGACGATAAGACACGCTCTAGGAATGTGTGCGTCTGTGTGTCCAGAATACACTTTGAAGTGAGAAGAGGCTTTGATTTGATGTGTAACTCCGAGATTGCGGCGTGCACGCCAGTGTTTATGCGTCTGCGCTGACATAGACGTGTTTGTTATTCCTGCTTATTGTCTGTCATCTTCTGTGTGGTTCATCTGGACGAAATCATTTGCATGTGAATGTATATCGCTATGAGTACCGCCTAATAGAATATGCAATTATGTATTACAATAAGCCATTGAACATCCGTGATGAGCCCTGTCATGGTTTGACAGACATATTTCAGACGTCTGTTTGACACTTCATTTCGTCCCATGCTAATGTAAAATAGCCTTTATATAGTTGTTATAGCATTCTGTTGTGTTTAGCGTCTATGTCACGGTACCATTTCGGATATTTCAACCAAATAACCATGTCTGATGCTATAATCATGGTAAATTTACCAGCTTGCATATATCATCCACAGCAAACGACAACAATCGAGTGTCCGATTTAATCCCATACGTCTACCTCGATGTTCAGATCGAGCCTTTTGCTTTCACACATGTGCCTCCTCTGCTTGTTAAAGAGCTCACAGTGAAATCTTAAGGGGTTCATCATTACATATTTAGTGGGCAGGCATCTGATATAGCTGTAAGGTTTTTAATGCAGCGCCTCATTGATCTGACGCACATGTCGGCTCCCGGGGTTACCGGACGTGCCTCCATTTGCATAAGGGCCCTGGGCAAGGTTCCTCTCACGCATTGATTGGCTTGTCCTAGGGAACCTCGCATCGCCTCCCCACATTGATCACTTTTTTTTCTTTTTTTTTTCTGAGATAGTGCTATGCAGAGTTCACCTCAGACGCATCCTCCCCAACCTGCTGTAGGAAGGAGTGTGGGAGAGAGGAGAGGAAGAAACTTTGCCACCAATATTTTAATAGTCGCTGTGCCGAGGGGGAACCAAGAGCGAGGGAAGGGTCAGGTGATGTGTATTCATGCCTCGGTTCAGGGTGGGTACTGAACAGGGTTTACAGATACAGCACACACATATATATGGAACACGATTATAGAGTTACAGCTTAGTCATACACTCATACTTTAAAAAAAAAAACATTTTATTCATTTTTCTCTCCCTGATGTCTGCTTATAGTGTTAGTCAAGGTTTTCTTGCACTAAAAAGAGTTGAATTTTAATTTTTCACCTTCTTCTGAAACTGCTATTTAGAAGCTGCAGATTCTGCAGCAACATGGGGGGGAATTTATAGTTTTTTTAGATGACAATGTCTGATAGATTTTGTGTGGTGAGAGAGAACAACTGACTACAGAGAAATTATATATTGATTAAAACTGATTTGCGAATGAGTCTGAATCAAACATAGGAGTCAGGAATCATAGACTGTATTGGTCAGACAATTCACTTGGTTCAATCTATTTAGATTGCTCTCTCTTACTATGGTTTCTAACCTTGAAATGAACCACAATACTTCCAGGCATGTGGTTGTTACCTAAAAAGTTAGCATTGCCCTGTCTTTTAGTAAGTGTCGTTAATTGTTGTTTAACGTTATTGTTGTTTTTTTTTTTTTTACCTTGAATCGATATATACATTAAAAAGGTTTTTTTTTTAAAAATAAACTAATATTTTTATTCAGCAAGGATGTATTAAATTGATATTTAAATTGTAAATAAAGGCATTTATAATGTTACAGATATTCTATTTCAGATAAATGATGTTCTTTTTAATCTTCTATTCATCAAAATTTGCTGAAAAAAGTGTCACGCTTTCCATAAGAATATTAAGCAGCACAACTGTTTTCAGCATTGATTATAATAATAAGCAATGTTCCTTGAGCATCAAATTAGCATATTAGAATGGTTTCTGAAGAATCATGTGACACTGAAGACTGGAGTAATGATGCTGAAAATTCAGCTTTGCCATCACAAGAATAACAATTGAACTGTTTTTGCATGTATTTGATAAAACAAAATGCAGCCTTGGTGAGCATAAGATACTTCTGCACATATACATATATATAAATCTTGCAAACCTCAAGCTTTTGTATGGTAGTGCGATCTTTCTATACTTAGGCAGGAAGATTTTGACCTTTGAAAGTTTCATTATGTTTATATAGTACATTTTATTTCTACAAATAAAGGTAAATAGAAAATTTTCATAATCCATTTTAGATATTAAGAACATAAGGCATAAAAGATGTAAAATGGAGCGTATCCTAGAGAGAAACGTTGTTACATTTATACTCTTGTAGGTGATCTTTAACACAGTTCAACATTCCACTCTTCCTCTTGATTTTTTTGCGGAGCGCCGCACATGACCTCAGGAACAAGCAAATCCCTCTTTTGCCTTTCCACATGCTTTTCCTTTCTTCCATCTCTCTCCCTTAGAGCCTACGGCAAGGTCTGCACACAGGACTAAGGCTAGTCCAGGAGGACAACATCCCTCCATCCTTCACATTTGATTTTCTGTCTGCGTCTCTTGCTCTTATACACACATTCTTTGTTCTTTTCACTTGTGCTTTGTCTCTTCTTCATAATTAGAAGCCTTACACTGTGTCCTAATCACGTGCGACACGATAAAGCAATAACAGATAAAGCAGTAGCTATCTATTCCATGTTTGTTAGTCTAGATTTTTTTATGACCAAGCACATAGTGTTGACCAAAAGGACATTTTGTCAGTCGCTCGGTTGTGATGGACAGTGAAAAAAAAAACATGCCATTTTGACATGACTTTTTCTTGTGGAACACAAAAAATATACATATATATTTTGAAGAATGTTGATAACCAAACAGTTTTGGTAACCATTGACATTCCACTTTTGTAAAAAAAGAAAAGAAAAAAGTTTGGAACGACATGAGGGTGAGTAAATAATGACAGAACTTTGTTTTGCATGACCTAAACCCTTCAAGGAAAGGGTTTGAATTAGACCCGGATGGTTTGGAACGACATTCATATAAAGATTCAAAAAAGAAAATGAAGAGCAATGTTCCATATTCTGGAAAACAAGAGGCCAGAAAGAAAGAAAAACAGCTGTGAAACCACTACACTTCACAAATGTCACTGAACTCTGCGCCTTCAGAGGATGTTGGATATCGGTTTCTCCATGAACTTCAGATGTTTTACCTCCTCATACTTTTTTTTGCTTCTCATTTCTCTCTCGCTTACATTCAGCATTCTGCTCTTCCCTCCATATGCGTTTCAAAACTGATTGAACGTCAGCATGTTTTATAGCACCGTGTGCTCTTTGAATCAAACTTTCTCACTCTCCACATGTCATAAGAGAGCATTCTGGGTATTCATAATATCACACGTCCATGCAATGCCGATTATCCTATAGGTTTGAACCTACCGTGGAAGTCTGCTCGCCTCCGCAGTGCTCCTGCAGAGAGAGGCGAGAACTTCTCGCTTCTGAACACGTAGTCAAATCCTGTTTGAATCTTTTACGAGACCCTTTTTTTTAACTCTATATTTTAGTTATGTACCTGCGGTAAAACATATTTAATTTTTAAGCCCGGGAAGCCGACACTGAAAAGAGATGAACTGTTTTATGTGCCGTTTTAAGGTTTTATGTGCTGTGAATTATGGTGGGTTGTGTGAAATACTGGAGAGATGGTAAAGGGAGCATCAACAGCTCGTGGTGTTCTTTTGATGTCATCATAAGACTTACGACTGTGGCGGTGGTGTGGTGTTGCTTCCCACTGCGGATGCCTGTAGGTTTTTGCTGGTCATAAAAGTGCGCACACATACCTGAACTCAGATTGAGGTGTCACAGAGATGGGACCTACACCTCGATGAATGTGTGACGTAGGCCCTCAGTGAAATGGGACGTTGATAAGAGCAATGTGACTGAATCAGCTTGGGTTAGGCTGAAAGTACACTACTGTTAGAAGTTTCTCATTCAGCAATTCCTCAAATAAAGCCAAACACTCACCACAAAACTGAAGCTCGACATCCTGTGTGCATTTAAAAACTCAGTTTCTCACGCTTTACAGTATTATTCACAAACTAGACGTTTCACTTAATTCTCCCCGACTGTAGCAGCAGTTTGTTCTCACACAGACTCACGTACGAGAGTAGATTCTTAATGTGACCAAACAACTTGGAGAAAGGGCTTGCACTGGTTTTGTGGAGATGTGGGCAGCAGTTTGACGTTTTTTTGTTGTTGTTGTTGCTGCACAATTGCAGCAAAACAGCAGCGACAAGCACTCATTGCGCATTGCGTGTTGGCTACGCTCGGCTTTTTGTCGCTATCTTTCTATATAAAAGGGAGCTTCAGTCTTGCAGTGTGTTTGGCTATGGTGGATGTTTGCTTTTATATATGGCCTGCTCTCTCATACCTTAAAAAAAGCATCATTACAGTCTACTTCTTATCTTGACAGTGTCAGAATCCCTCTGTATACCCTTCCACAGCTTCCCCATCCCCCTTTCTTTAACCTCTTACCTTATTTTCTCCCCCTTTTTCTTGTTCATTTTCCTCCCCCCCCCCCCTCTCTCCAGCTCGTCCTCCTCAGGCTTTTCCACTGTGATGCCAAAACTCGATTTACCCCTCATCACTGTCTCTTTTTTCTCTCTTAGGGGACACATTCTTGATTTGGACTCATTTCGCATTGATAAAAACACTAGGGGGCACTGCTTATCCTTTGTAACTGCTTTTGCATAGACTAAAGGAGATGAGAGCAGTGTAGGTGTGTGTGTGGCGAATGAGATTTCTTTACTTGCTTTTCCAATCTACATTAACAGTTGAGCGGGACAGTTTACCCCCATAGCCTGTTTTCCTTGTCTTTCTCACTAGTTGTCTTACCTTTTTTGCGTGTGTGTCTATTACATTTTGTTCCAAAGAAAATACGTTAATGTGATCTTGAGGATTCACCACTAGTCTATGTTACTTTCTTTTGCCATTTTTCAAGCTGTATTTATCCACCTCAGAGGCCTTCAAACTGACCTGCCGTCTCATATTCAGGTCACATGTGTTTCACACACGTACACATACTAACAATAGCCCGGCGAGTTTATTTGACTCATCGATGACATTTAACTCAAGAGTGTGAGTTAGTCAGCACCTCGGATGTCGTATCGCAGTTCCGGATACTTGGAAATTGAGACACATGTAGTCGTTTTGACGTGGCAGTTGTGAATTAACGTCTGAAACGAAAAGAAAATTAAAAGCAACATGAAAGATACTTTATGATTCCTATAATTGATGCATCTCCGTTTACGAACTCTACGAATTTTGCGCTTCACATCCAGAGGCGTCAAACACGACAAAGAACAAAGGAAACGGCAGAAACTGGCTTCTCAGTATTATAACCACAGAAGGAAAAATTCACAAATGACAAGATAATCACTGCATTCGCACTTACCTTTATCAGCACATAAATGTCTTCTGTGGCTGCAAACTAAATAAATAAAGTGTTTTTATCCTTGAATGTCCTCAGCTGTGGTTGGTAATTGCCACACTCTGACAAATCGCTGACAGCAGTTAAATAGTTAAAAAGATAATTCTGCTGTAAGTGGTGTATTAGGGGGAAAGGTCATTCTTGACCTATTTAGAACGTTGAATCCCTTTCCTAGCGAAATCCAGACTTTGTCCCTTTGTGCTTGAGTGACATGGGCTTTCTCTATAATAACATCCCTAGTAATGGGCCATAATAATATATATTGTGCTAATCAGAAAGTATACTACTAACTAAGTATACTAATAAGCATCAAACTGACAACCATCAATAAACGGATTGTACGACAATGCTACATTTTATTCAGTTGAATGCTTATTGTTGTAGTTCGTTTTGGGATATATGTGTATTTGTGTGATTTATGTCAATTAAATAAGCATTACCAAGTTCTTTTTGGACTCTTTAAAGGACATATAGATACTTGTTACTTCTAAGATGAAAATCTCTCTTGGTGCTTTGGTAACAAAGTATATATAGTACACTAAAGTAACTTATTTTGCTTGACCATTTTTTTTTTTTTTTTTTTTGCATTTTTATTTACTCCAATTTTTAGCAACTAAAGAACTTTTTAAAAAATTAATTGAAACTTTCTATTTAATAGTACTTTTAAATTTTGTAAGACAAATTTTTCTTTTTCTTTTAGATGGTGTGTGTGTGTGTGTGTGTGTGCGTGTGTGATGAGGTTGTGAAGCCGTAATAGGTTTTTTTTTCTTCTCTTCAGCCTCTCTTTCACACTCACCCTCTCTTCTCCTCAACTCCTGGTTAAAACATAGCTGGTGGCTATGGGAAGTTAATTTCAGATTGTTATATATTTCCATTAATTTCGTCCGTCTGGTGCTGGACTTCCTTTGAGAACAGGGGTATCAGAGGCTCATTTTTGGGGGGTTCAGGAGTTCTTTCCCTTCGGCAGGCTAGTCGGAGCTTTAGAAACAGATAGCTGATAGGCGAGCGGTTTCGTCACGTTCATTAGCCATTGGTCCCCCTTTTTTTCTCCTCCAACTTTTGGAGTTGTGACTGAAAGGATGGGGTGAGTGCCTCAGAAAGTTTAAACAAAACGTCTCTGCTGAGAGCCCATCTGAAAAGCCCCGCAGCTAGTCTCAACGTAGAAAAAAGGGAGGTTTGGCCTGACACTGACGTTTGAAAGTGCACACATGCACGCGCGCACACACACACACATAAGCAAGAGCTTCTTTCGTACACACTCACGTACTTAGAATCATATACAGACAATACACAGTTGAAGCATACACACACCTGACCTCCCGGTACACTCTGAAACAAGCGATAAAACTCCCTCGAGGTTTCAAAGAGACTTAGTATTTTGTTTTCTTCTGGAGTGGCTAAAGTGCACGCCTTTTTCTTTGTTAATAAAATGTTTTTGTTTCATTACTTCTCTTGCTTTTGTTTTTCCTTGTGAAGACAAACAGATTGTTAGTGTTATGTCTGGCCATGGTCTTAGGCAGACATAACATGTAAATATGTAAGTGACTTTTATGTTTTAGCATCTTGTGCCATTTTCCGGTCAGGGTGTTTAATATTCACGATTAATTCCTAAGCAGATTTATTGATGTTCTGTCCAGCGTGACCCTATAAGGATGTCATATTCGTTGTGAAGCAGTTTGTAGTTAACATTCATCCAAATAATGGTAGTTTTATCATCGTGTGTACTCTCCGCAGCTGTATTTCTGTCAGACGTGCACTCTGCTCTGCTAGTTTGTCTCGGCGCGTTGACGGCGAGTTGGGCTTTCCTGTAAACACCTCGGGCAGCCTGACCCCTGTCTCTCCTGCCGTCTGCCTGAACCGGCCCTCACCTCCCCCGGCTGACGAGGCCCAGCCTGTACGTGTCAGTGGGCGTCTGAGTTATGACAGAACCGCGTCTCCCTCTTCGCTTCATCCCTCTCCGTCCCCTCATTCTTCCAGCCGGGAGAGTCAATGATCCAAAACTCTGTTAAAACAGGGTCAGCCCCACATGTGCACTTACTGGGTGTCAGTTTAACCTGCTCAAAAATACTTACGGCTATTATTATAGCTTATAAATCATTAAGAAAGTTTAATTATACAAAAATTTCATGGTGGAAATGTGCTGGATGACACATGGGAAGGAGAATTTAATGGGCCAGCAAGTCCCAGCACAGAGAGGGGAAATATTGAGGTTAGCTTTCTATTTTATGGCACTGCCGAAAGGCTGAGGGAGACACTTAGTCGGGTTTTGCCCTGTTGATACGAACGCTCAGAAATATACCGTTCCCTCGTTTCGACGCCAGCGCAATATTCACGCCGTCTCGAAGGTGATGAAGATGTTGCTGTGATCGCACCTAGTACTTTCTTTAATAAAATCTCCCCTAATTAACACACGACTTTAATTAGCCAACAGGATTTCATAGGTCTTTGTTAGACATCTGTGTTCCACAAAACTAATGTTTGTCACTTATTTTGTATCGTGATGGTGTGTTTAGAAGCACTGATGAGTAATGTAATGACTTTAAGTGTCAATCCAAAAGAGGTGTTCATTTGAATTGATTCATCTGAATTCCTAATCCTTACCATAATATAGACATGAAGATAAGATTCAATAAAACATATATGAATGATTTCAATTTATATGTGATATCTTTTAAGATAAGTTAATACTACAAGGTTAACACAGGGAATTGTAAAATTGTGTAATAGTCCTGGGAAACTTGGAAATGTTTTAGTTGTTCCAGGCCTGGAAATTTCATGAATATGTATAAAAGGTCATGGAAACTATATTGAACTACAATATTTCACAAGTTACTAAAATGTATCTTTGTAAAAATGTAATGTTTTTTGTAAACCGCAATAGAAAATCTTTTCTTTTTCTTTTTTTTAATGAAATTAAGACTTTTTTTAATTTAGTAAGAAGGCCTTAAATTGATCAACAGTGAAAGTAAAGACATTTAGAATGTTACAAAAGATTTCTATTTAAAATAAACAAATGTTCTTTTGAACTTTCTATCAAAGATTCCTGAATTTTTTTTTTATCATGATTTCCACAAAAATATTAAGCAGCTCAACTGTTTTTCAACATTGATGATAAGAAATGTTTCTTAAGCTCCAAATTAACATATTAGAGTCTATTAGAATTTCTGAAGGATCATGTGACAGTGAATACTGGAATTACTGCTGAAGATTCAGCTTTGACATCACAGCAGTAAATTGCTTTAAAAAAACAGAGTTGCAGTAATATTTCACAATATAATTGTTTTCACTGTATTTTTGATTAAATAAATATAAGAGACATCTTTAAAAAAAAAAAAAAAAATCTCACCCTCCCAAAACTTTTGAACGGTAGTTCACACACATATATATATATATATATATATATATATATATGAAATTTGTCATGTATCAGTTGCATCTATCCAATTGAAAACGATGTAAAATCAACAACTGCCCACCATCAGTTGTAGCCGGCCGAATGAGCTGCACTACATGTGAAGATGTAAACAAAGAGTGAAGACACAAAAGGAGAGTTTGCCGTGATGATACGCACTCCCACACTTGTCGGTACAGTGTGCAGACTCCGCTCTCTCTCCAGGGTTCAAGGCATTGCAGGATCAATGCAGAACGGGTCCAAAATGAGGGGCCCCATCAGCCTTTTATCATCCAAACCGAGATCTCTCCTCATCGGCCCTGTGCCAGGCACAGCTGCTCCGGGGCCCCTCTTTCTCTGACGAGCACAAAAATTCACGCACACTTACACACTCTGCTGGTGCACTATCTGTGTGTTTAATTCTCTATCAATATGTTTTCGGCATGTTAGATTTTAGTTATTTGAAGTTAAAGCATGTCGGTTAGGAGTTGAGGCCTGTTTACACCAAAAATGATAGCTATGATGATAAACCATATTAGTGTCCACTCCAACACATGGTACTATTTTGTTTATTATAAGTGTGTGCAGCTTTAAATGCTCGGGCCCTTTAAAGTCAGGTGGATTCTGATTGGCTGATTGTTGCAGTTGTGATGTGGACTCTTCTTTTTTTTAGAATGTTTTTTTTTTTTTAATGATATATTTTTATTTACATAGTAGTATGACGGTACTTTTTGGTAATTGAAGCATAAACCGTCAATGACGCCTCAAAGAGCTGCAAGCTTCAGGAGTCGCCTGTGTGTGGCCTTTATTCGACAGTGACTGATGCCCAAGTGCACCCCACCCCTGTGCCCCCTTCACTTGCTCTTTCACTCATCCTGCCCCCATGTTTCCCTCTTTCCTCTTGTTTTCCATGAGTGCAAGCTCGACACAGCACCGCTGCCTTTCCTGGCACGCCGCTCCTTATCCTCTCGCTTTTGTTTTCAGTAGGTGTCAAACGCTCACCGCTTGTGCTGTGTCAGTAAATATTTACCCGGCTTCCTTTTCCTCGGCCGCCTTTGCTGACGTGTGCATGTGTGTGTCCGTCCATGGAGCGTCCCCTACTCGCCCCATCTCCGCTCACAAGGGTCCACTGATACCCTATTCTGGCCCAACCTTTCCGGGACAACACACTGGACGATGTCATGCTTCACACGTGGCGTTCCACTCAGCGACAGGAAGTAGAAGAGGAAGTTATCGCCACTCGCTCTCCACTTACAACTGTTCATAAATCAAAAAACGCCCGCCGAGTTCCACTGTGGCGCCTATAAATGCACACGTACCTAGCAAATATACTCCTGGCTGGACGCTCGTAGGGGTTAGATATATCCACACCGACGCACACGCTGCCTCCCCAGGGCCTCATATTGTCCTGGTGCTTAGGGTTTCCTTCCTGCCCCAAAGACAAAGGACGGGCAGGCGCTGAGGCCCAGGCTTCAAAGCAGGGGAAGGCGCAAGTGTTGTCTCTTCCTGTGCAGGGTGTTGGAGCTCCAGGGCAGCTGCCGCTGTTTTCTCAGCCCCGAGCGGGAGGCCAGAGGAATGAGGCCTGGCCTGTGCCCTCTTGGACCTGGAGAATGAAGAAAGGCCAAAACATCCCACCTCTTTTGGAGCCCCTCTTGGCTCCAGAGGTTAGACGGTCTTAATGGGGTCAGCACAACTCTAGCGAAGGACACTGAGATTAGTTTAGTTGACACCACTGAACTATCAAACCAAAGAGCATTTATTTTAAAGAAAGACAGCACAAGTGTTATTAGCATTCAACATATTTTACAAACAGTTCGTTGTGATGTTATGATAATGCAATAGACAAGCCATTCAATGTGTAAACAGAAAGTGTGTCGAATAGCTGTGGATGTCAATTCTTGATGCAACTGTCAGTGGTAATTAATTCAATGTCACTTTAATTATAATGCATAATCATGAAATTTGTTAATACAATTTGTATGTGGTGTATATATTGTTCGCAGTTTGAAACTATACTATATACTGTACATATGATGCTGACATTTATATTGGTTTATATTTAAAGATGAAGTCTGATGAGGAGCATTTAGCACGAAACGTCACGTTCATTAAATGTTTTTGAGAGCAACTTTTTTGCCTCATATGTCTAAAGCAGTAAAGTCTGTAAAATGAAACAAAAAGCTCCAGGTCAGAGGCTTCTGTAAGTATGTGGTTTGTCTGTGTGGTTTTGTTTCTACCAAGTGTAATGGTGCAACACTCAAATATTCCTAAGTTAGCACTTATTTACACTAGGCTAAATTGTAACTTACACAGAGCTGGTAAAGCCCCCAGTAATCGGTAAGTAAAAGTAATCGTTCATTTGGAGTAAAGCGTTGCGTCATTTGTTTGTAGATCCGGCTTGGCCTGATAGCCTGTTATCTAATGTTAGATCCTGCAGACTATGCCAAAATTGTTAAATCCTTTGACATTCATATGTTTAAGTGTAGCTTACTATAAGTGTCCACATACTTTTTCACGTACTGCTGTTGTGTGGATGTGCATGTATGTAGCTGTGCGTGCTGTGCGTCTATGTGCAGTGTTGGCCTTCTCTCACCAGTTGTAATTGGACAGTTAATCAATCAAATATTTAAGCTTCATTTTACCACGCAGTGGGATGTCCAGATTATGGCAGCAGTTTGGATGCATTAGTCTGGACTCAGCACCGATGCTAACAGCATGGCTTCCTGAATCAGCCTGCATCTGGATTCACATGCACGTGCGCGAGTGTGTGCGTCCGCACTGTCTTCCCTCACCATGGTAATTGCCGCTTTTTTCATGGTGCTATTTGTTGGTAAGCACGTTCCTTTTTAAAAGCTCATGTTATTTATTTATCTCTTCTCTACTTTATTCCTCCCTCATTCTTCTGGGAATGTGTTGAGTGGTTTTTTTCCCCTGCCTCCAGGGACGCCATTGTGGATTACCATTCAGTTCTCACCTAATTATCTGGTGACTTGCACTGCCTTTGACACGTAATTATCAAAGGCCTAAATAATTGTCTTATTTCTTGTGTGTTTGCATGTAAGTCTCATGGAGAGCATTCGCTTTTGTCGCCGGGACGGCTGAAATGGCGGAGTATTTATCGCTGCACGAGAATCGCCTCCCCGCCTTTCTTATCATTTAACTCTCCTCTTTGCTTGTGTGTGTGCGTGTGTGTGTTTCACACTATTTTGTGTTCAAAATGCAGAGGCAAATAAAGAAGCTCTTCCGTTGCGGTCAGCTTCATTAAGGAAAATGCGATTTCCAACAACTGAAGTCGAGCAATTAGCTCACTACGTGACGTGAAGCCACTTAAAGTGCTAAATGCTGTATTTTACAGTAGAGGTCACTGAATAGGTCAAACAGAGGAAGAGAGTGAGAGTGAGAATGGGGGACGGGGGCAAGGATAAATGACAACGGGGGTATTTTGTCCTCATCAGCTGCAGGATTTAGCTGCTATCGGAAGTACTATTTCGGTTAGCTGGTCCAAAATCATCCTTGTGTCTTTAATTGGGTTTCTACTGATTGGGGTCTCATAGCAACTGGGCTCTCTAGCAAAAGATGGATGAAGAGAACAGTCTTAATGGAGCTTATAGGGAGAAAAGGAAAGGAAATCTGCTGTCTTCAGAGGTTTCCTGCTGGCAGTCCTTGATACTGTTTGACTGAATGTCACGGCTGACCATTTACCACCTCACAGCATTTCCAAAATGACCCAGTGTAAACAAAATATTAAGTTTGCGGTTGGTACGATTGCTTAATGTTTTTCTAAAAAAAAGTCTTTAAAAAAGTATTTCATGCTCACTTTGTGTGTGTGTATATATATATATATATATAGGGCTTAAATGTAACCAAGTATGTTACAGTAAGCAAATGCGGGTGGATTTAAGCGGCGGCGTGTAACGCAGTAACTCCTACTAGCCCCTTTGTCGGGTATAATTGTATACAATATACTTGGTCTCTCATCTCTCCGACAGTGAGTTGACACACAAACCCTTTACTCACTTGTTTCATTTGCTCCGGATGAATATTGTTGGTGGTGGTACAGTAACAGGGCTTGGATTCCGGCGAGGGATTGTGCGTATTGAGCATAATTTGACTCATTCCCGCAGATTTTGTGCTCACACCCTCAGTGTGTATAGAGAAGTATATTGGCTGTATATAATGGGTCCGTGCGTCAAGTCTTAAAGCGACAGCAGCCTAATATACCGGCTGCCAAATTATGAGATAATATAAAAAATATCGATATGGTAGTTTTTCCCCTATGGTATCGATGTCAAAATTGTGGACAGTGAAAATGCTGAGTGGCCAGTAACTTTGGAAAACCCACTACCCACAGTGGCTAGTGAGCAAAAAAGTTAGTCAAGCCCAATATATAAATATATATAATACATATATACAATATATATATATATATATATATATATATATATATATATATATATATATCTATATCTATATCTATATATATCTATATCTATATATATCTATATATATATATATATATATATATATATATATGTGTGTGTGTGTGTGTGTGTGTGTGTGTGTGTGTGTGTGTGTGTGTGTGTGTGTGTGTATGTATATATGTGTATATATATGTGTGTGTGTGTGTGATGTCATCTGTAGTATTTGCATAATGAATTGCAACTGGTATTCTTTCTTACATCTATTTGCATACTGAATTGTGATTTTTCTTCTAACCATTTACAGCTCCTTTTACACTGCATAGTAACTAAGTGTTGATTCTTGTGAGCAGCCGACTGAGAAAATACATGTATTGAGAGTCATAACTGATGCAATGAAACCTAAAACTTTAACACTAATCTTTCGCTGCTGTTCAAGCACAGTTGTTTTCTTCAGAAAATGCTAATTTCACTGCTAACACACTTGTGTCGAAAACGGGGGAGTGATGTTTTCGTTCCATCTCGAAGGCTGGATGTCATCTCCGTCTCATTGCCTCCTTCATCGCGCCTTCACCTCTCCCCCTGTCTCTCCTCCTTAAGCCAGATGCTCAAGTGCAAAGAAAAGGGCAGAAGTGAGATAGCAAATGTTTCAACATCTGTCTCTGTTGATTTTAGCGCAACAAGTACTTCCACATGTTTGCTTTTTCTTCGCGCTGTTTCTGGGCAGGAGGTTGATGAGCACATCTGCCCGGTTTCTTTCTTTTATGGGTACAGACCAGCTGAGAGAGCGGCTCACGTGGTGCTATAATGCTTAAGCTAATGTACGGAGGAATGCAGATTACGAGTGTTTTAAGACTTTGGTCCCGTGCGTGCCGTCATTCTCACTCGCTCACTTGCATTGATTGGGCTGACAGTAAATTATTTATTTTTCCATATGTTCTTTTAATAATTTCAGTGCTTGGCTCTGCCCACAGGGCATTTTGAAATTTAGGTTTACATTAATGGGCGCTGTGTGTGCGTGTGTGTAATACAGTTGCAGACAGCGTGTGTGGAGCACATAGACTGTCACTGAAGGACATCAATCAGAGCAGTGTGATGGTGTAAATCTAATACACATGTTTCAGTTTTCCCAAAGGAAAACATCACAGATTCACACACATCAAAGCTGCTCTCCGTCATTTTCCCCATCATATCCAATGTCCATGCTTGCTTTGAGGTTGTGTTTACATGATTTTGTCAGGGCATTTGTCATGGCATAAGTAAATCTGTCATTAAATGCCTTTTTATGTGATTTAAATATTCATGCATAACGTTTCCATATTAGCAGCAACATTGTGATGATATACATCACTTTCCACCTATAGGGTACAAAAAGTTAATTCGTTCGTTCGTTCGTTCATTCATTCATTCATTCATTCATTCATTCATTCATTCATGTGTGATAATTGGTATAGAAAATATTTCTATAGCATCATTAAATGGTTGAACTTGACAAATACAGTCAACACAACAATATATGGAAGAAAAAAAAGAAAGAATGGCATGATATTGACTTGTCCTGCTGTAGAAAGGACTGAAATGCTCTTCTTGTACAGCTACTTACTATATTAATTTTTATATTTCTTAGTAGTTATCTAACACATCTAATAGTGTCACAGCAGAAATGATGGGATTTGTTCTTTTAATTCTTTAAATAATAGTTATAGGACACCAAAGTGCACAGTATTGCTAGGAAGTCCCATGCTCTATTTGTTTTTTTGTTTGTTTTTTATTCCAAGCGTTTTTTTTTTGTTTTTTTTTTAACCATGTATATCTGAAACGTGTATATAGTTAGCTTTCCAAAGTCCAAACGCTGTCTTAACTGACACTTTTAGTAGTTTTTAAAAGGTTGAATTTGCTGGCCTCTTGGGTATCATTGAAACAGGAATATGTTTTAGCCATGCGTGTTTCAGTCACTCTGTGTGTGTGTGTGTGAGTGAGTGTGTGTGTGAGCCGACATGTGCTTCCTCCCCTTTTTTCTTTAAGAGGATGCTCCTGAGAAAAGCTTATCAGCGGTGTGATGTATTAGTCCTTAGTGCCTTAATAGATTCCATTTATCTCTATACAGTCCCTCTAATTTAAATGGGCTTGGGGAATGTATTAAAATGACTATAGACACTTTGATGTAGCACCAGGCCAGGTGTAGCTCCTGTAAAATGGATCACGTAAAGTGATTGTTAACCTATTGTTGTCAGACCGGCCCTTTTTCTCTAGCCGTTTATCTTGAACGGAATAGTTAGCGTGACAGGCTAACTCCTTTGGATTGAATACATTCGAAAATACGGGGATGAAAAGAAGTGCCTCTTCACGTGTGTTTATCATGTAGAAGTGTTTTTTACATTCTTTTTACATTGAAGACTGCAGCATCAAGAATGCATTGCAGACCTTGTACTCCTACTGTAATGTTTAGCACATTAGCATAGTTGACAAAATATATGATGGTATTGTCATGTAATTCTATTATATTTCATGGTTATTGAACGATTACCACGACTTTGACAGTACATGATAATCTAAAGACTTTAAGTTAGTAGAAACTAAAAACACCATAAATTTGGATAATCCTGTAGCTTTTATTGAAACAATGCTATCATATGCTAATTGATAATCTCTCTCTCTCTCTCGCTCTCTCTCTCACATTCAGATGATTCAGCGAGAAGCAGAAGTGAAGAATCGTGTTCGTGCGGTGGCCATGACTGACTCTGTCCATAACGTCTGGCACCAGGAGGCCAACAAGTCCATTCAGGACTGGCTCAGAGAGGTACGATCTTCCATCAACCGCATATGCCAAAATCTTGATGTTCCCAATCACAGCATCAATAGCGGCCGCACGGCTCAGCTCAAACAGCCTGGCATTTCATTCAGCGAGCAGATACACTCCCGAAGCAGGAGTCACGGAAAGCCAATAGTTTGTTTTTCATCCCACACTCTTGTTTGTCTGTTTGGGCAGATGTCAATAAGAAATCAAAGCCAAACGCTGCCGCACGCAGGCAGATGCTCTGTTAGTATGTCAGTTTTATTTAGTTGCTGCCCTTTCAGCGATGACCTCGAGTCCAGAGACAACACCTGGGAACACTCAATATGCACATAAATATGAGAGAGTGGATCCCAAGCCAGGGCTACAGGGGAGACAGCCATGCAAATGCCAAGCGCAAACACACACCCTCGCCTCTCGCCCGCTTTCCCCGTGAAACAGCGGACCACCCAGCCCACCAGAAAAAAAAATGTCTTTCATTCCTTTGTCTTTGCTGATCTGCTTTGCTCCGTCAGATGTTTGCTTGCCTTTTGTTTGCCTTGGTGATTTTTTTTTTTTCTTTGACTGTTGTAGTTTGTCTTTGGGCCGTAGGCTCTTTCTTCATCCAACCTTTCTTTCTTTCTTTCTTTCTTTCTTTCTTTCTTTCTTTCTTTCTTTCTTTCTTTCTCGTTCTGATGAGTGCAATAGTCTTAATATGGTCATTATTGGAATATTCATTTATTTTTATGTGTACTTTTTTTATATGCCCCGCATAATAAGTCCATCAAAAATAGGAACACGTTTCAGTTCATTTGTTCTTTCTTTTACGTGTTTCTTAAATGTGACTTACACCTGAGAATAAAAATGTGCAAATATGTGTAATGCTTGATATGACAGCAGCTGTAGGAATGTAAGTCCCGCCTTTAAGTTAAAAGAGCTTGAAGTATGCAGCTGTTTAGCATGATTTGAGATAAAGAAGCAACATTTTTACCAGTGTTGTCAGATTTTATTGCTGATTTTAAAACAATTTGTTGAAAAAATACAGGAGATTTCAGTCTTTACCCATTCAGGTAGAGCAAATAGCTACCTGGGGGTGTTACGAATAATGTCTGCTCAATGAGCTGAGCGGATAGTTTACCACAAAAAAAAATAATTAATTAAATTGACTCACCCTCATGGCTTTCCCAACCTGTATGACTTCATTTCTTCTGTGGAACACACTAGATTTGAAGAATGTTTTTGCCTATACAATAAAAGCCTGTCCAAAACAACATTGAACTTCACTGACCTTCATTGTATGGACAAAATAATTAATAAAAAAAGCAAAATATGTTCCTTTTGTTCCACAGAAGAAAGAAAGTCATACAGGTAAAAAAAAACAAAAAAAACATGGGGGTGATTAAATTATGACATGATTTAAACATTTTTAGGGAACTATCCATTTAAATTGACTTACAACGACTATTGTCAGTGGCAGAAGAAAAGACTTTGTACTGTATATATGCACACACAAGTACTCCCATACATTGAGGGCACCAAAATATTAATTTGTCAGAAGGCCTGATTAACACAGATGAGGTTGAGCATTTTATTTAATTGATTTTCAGATCTCATTCATCCCAATAATTGAAGCCAGAGGGTGGACTCTCACTTTAGGAATGTTAAAGTCACTTTCAGTCCTTTCGTGTCACCCATTAACCCCCTAATCCTTTTTTTTACTCCTGCAGGAATTGGGAGCCGGAGTTGTGTAAAGGCATTCGGCTTTCCCACTGCCTGTGTCTCCATCGTAGACCTGTCTTTAATCAGGGTCATGGCCCTATCCCCTTCTATTGTAACGTCCATAGCAATCATGATTTGGACATTATTCAGGTTTGAGATCACTGTTTCTGGCCAGGCAGGCATCTCTGTAGGGGTTTGTCGGAGGTGATGCTCCGTTCTTTGCACAATCGTGAGCTCTTTCGTGAAGGGGGTGGTAATTCTCCTTTTCCTCCTGAGGGAGGTGGAGATGGAAGGATGAGAGCCGAGAATTGGAGGGATTTTCAGGACGAGAGCGCAGTAGGACAGGTGATGTGGCGATAATGGGTCAGACTAAGGGCATGTGAGGGAGAGACAGGGGGGAAGGGAAGACATGGGAAAGACAGGCATAAACAGAGCAACCTGAAGGAGAGTCCCTCAGGAAGCAGCGGTATATATACTGAAGGGGAAGAAACATTAAGAGAAAATCTCCTAGGACATAGAGAGAGAAGAAAGAAGCAGAGTGAAGAGAAATCCATTGTCCATGAGAATACCTGCACTAGCAGGAAAGCTGAAGTGATGGAAAGAGAAATGACAAAAAAGCCAAAAATATAAACACATTATGCTATTACGTACTAGTAGAGAGAGAGACATAGGCTTCACACAGAAGCAGAACAGCAGACACCAACTCTCATCTGCACTGTAAAAAAACAGCAACTACACATATTACCGTTAATGGGACCTTTTAAATTGCAGATTTGAAGAAATATGAATTCATTTACATAAAAACCCAAGTTAGAGCAACAGAATTCCCCCCAAATGTTGTCCCAACTAGCCAAACACAGTTTTGTAGATAAAGAATTTCACCTTGGAACAATATATCTGAAATGTTAAGGGTTTGTGAGTTCCCAGCTTGCACTGCAGCATGAATAAATTATGTGGCCACTTTATTAGGTACGCCTGTTCAACTGCTCATCTAATCAGCCAATCACATGGCAGCAACTCAATGCATTTAGGCATGTAGATATGGTCAAGACGATCTACTGAAGTTCAAACTGAGCATCAGAATGGGGAAGAAAGGTGATTTAAGTGACTTTAAATGTGGCATGGTTGTTGGTGCCAGAGGGGCTGGTCTGAGTAGTTCAGAAACTGAGGATGAATCTACTGGGATTTTCACACAAAACCATCTCTAGGGTTTACAAAGAATGCACTTTATACAATACAGATTGTTTCAAAGCAGCTTCACAGTGATAAAAATGAAGATAATAATTAAAGATGCAAACGGAATTCAATTCTGCTCTAAAGCAGCTCTTCAAAAAGACCATAGTGTCATTATTATATAGTGACCTATAAAAAGAATTTTCAACTGGACAAAACAAAGCAGTGCTACTCCATGACAACATTTAAAACAATAGTTGTGAGGACCTACATATCTGAATGCATCAGGTTGCGTTGAATTTTAGGTTTCCCAACAATTCCTTTTCACAGTGTACATTTGAGCACACATGGCAGCATGTTGCTCAAGACAGTCGTCTGTCTAGTAGAATACAGGACTGATTGAGCACAGTGCAGCATGTTAAAGGGCAGCTATAGGTAAGAGGCCAGGCACAGGGATGCTTAATAAGTGCATGCAGGTAGGAGAGCGCTTTCTCAGCGGGGTCCAACACCTGTCTTCCGTTTACCTTCTCTAACTGAGCCATTAGGAATCCGCTTAGAGTCCCACCATGCTCCAGCACCCCATCTCCCAGCCCTGAGGAGCCGGGAATACCACAACCATATGGCCCTGATTAATGCTGATGGGCCTTGCCGTAGACTATTATCGCTCATTTGTGTCCGTTTGTCGTTTTTCATTTTGTGCGGCTTCAGCTGGGATGGGATTTGGATGTGTTGCGTAAACGGTTTGTGTGATGGCTGTTCCCATACACATCTATCGCAGAGCATTCAAAAACTAACCCAGCTCATTTTATTTAGAATATGTCTGCTGTAGGCCTACTTCATCATATTAAAACAGGTATACCAATATTCTGTATCTGAACGTTTAACATGAACACATACTTGCTCACAGTGCATTATCTTTAAGTCTGATAGTAATTGTCTTGAAATGTACTTTTGAAGGCTGTGTATTTTGTATTTATTTTTTTGCAGAAGTTGAACTTTGATGGCTGGCATGACTGAGCTTTATAGGGGATGAAATTAGAGATGCGACTAAAGCACTGCATACAGCACGGCAACTAAAATATTTAAAGAATTAGTTCTCTCAAAAATTTAACATTTTGGCCCAAAGTTTTGGCAAAGTATTAGCCCATACAATGAATGTCAATGGGGTCCAAAACAAAAATATTAGACCCACTGACTTTTATTATAAGGATAAGTACTTCTATCTTCTTTTGTTATTTATAAATACAAGTATGGTCTTTTGTGTTCCACAGATGAAAGAAAGTCATACAGGTTTGGAATGACTTGAAGATGAGTAAATTATGCTAGAAATTTGTTTTTTGGATGAACTAACCTTTAAAGGAGTCATAATGTTCTTTTAACTTTGGTACCCAATGCTCTATTGTAGTCTTTCAGGCACTTCTAAAAAAGAAAAGTGGAAAAAAAATCAACACAGAGCCCCTCAGACCCTTATTTCTAAAGGCATTATTGTCTCGCGAGATCTGATGCGATGTTTTGGCTGTCGTGGACGGTCATTATAATAATGCAAATGAGGGGCGCGTTGATTGGTTGCAGGAAGGAGGGGGGTTGAGCATCATTACAAACTGACATGGCGCAAGTTGTCAATGAACCCGACCCGGCCGCGACATATGGGATTCAACCGTACATGTTTGAGCCGGACTCTGAACCAGAGCTGGAAAGGGAAGATGTAGAGTTGTTGGATGCACGTCTACATCAAGATGTCTCTGAATGGTAAAGACAATCATTTTGACTGAGACATACATTAACATCAGTTCGAGCAAAAACGTGTGTTGCTATTTTCTCCCACATAAATTTACCTTTTATTTAATGTAGATTACATTAACGGAGATGTAGTTTTTTTTTTTTTATCAGCTTACAGTGGTTTTGAGATTTTTACTATCATGTGGTGTTTTTGCCTTGTTTCACGTTGTGGTTATTTAGACATTCAATATGTTTCTTCTTTAGACATGCAACGTGATGTTATACTTGCATTTAAACAGTTTTAGCCACTGAGCATGGACTCCTGTGCCGTCACTACTGTAGCTGCTAGTGTAAAACAAAGTGGAAAGATGTGGCTAGCATTCGTAGAGTCCATTCCCCGTGTTTACCTCGAAGGTAACGTTACATACAATAGCCGCATTAGCAGTTAGCTGGTATTTGTTAACCACAGTAGAGCAATAAAAACACAGTCTTACCTTTTCAATTTCTGGCAAGTCCCTGATGGTTGGGATGGCACCTTTTCCCAAACGGAGCTTCGAGGCTAAGTTCGCCTGATATTGCCCCAAATTTGTAAATGATTCCGGTGTAAAATGTTTAGCACACACACCTAACGATACGCCACTTGAAAGAGTTGTTGGGACAGCGTCATTAAAAATGAATTTCCTCCACTGTTCCCTGATAGTTTCGTCCGTTTTTGGTAGATAAAACACATTTGCATGTTGTTTGTGGCAGTCACCCACAGAGCATCTCAAGTGTAGGCTACACTCGGTTTCTCCATCTTTCTCGAGTCGACTAAACTGAATCTGAGGGGGAGAGGGGCGGGCTTCCCGCGGCATAGGTTTGCGGTGTCCATATTTGGTATATCCTCCCCCGTCTTGACGTCAAGAGGGGGAAGAAATCAAAATCTCGTTTTTTCGTGCGCGTGCACGTGGCCTATTTTACAAACCCTGAGGTAAACAAACGCTTCACTTTTAAATATCGGCTTCCCGGCCAGTGTACAATCATTATGCAATCATAACATACATTGATTCTCGTGGAAAAGTGAAATTTCTACATTATGACTCCTTTAATAAAAATATTAGTGCTGGGCAACAATTAATCGCGATTAATCGCATCCAAAATAAAAGTTTGTGTAGTTTACATAATATATGTGTGTACTGTGTATAATTATTTTTTAAGAAAAATGTTATTGATGTATTGATGTAAAAATGTATTATTTATACATAAAATATTTGTATTTATATATAATATAAATTATGTATAAATACTGTATGTATATATATATATATATATATACAGTATATACTGCAAATATTTATTAAATATATACATGCATGTGTGTAGTTATATTATATATACAAAATAATTATTTACAGTACACACACATATATTTTGTAAACACAAACTTTTATTTTGTATGCGATTAATTGCGATTAATCATTGCCCAGCACTAAAAGAATATATTGATAAACTGGATCCTGACCCATCCGTAATTCTATTATTGACTTTTTTCCTGGTATCCAACTTATTTTACAACGCAGAGGTAAGCTATTCCCTGTAAGAGACTCATTAGCTGCTATATGTAAATACCTAGAAGAATAACAAAGTGCAGTAAACGGCAAAACTATTTACGCTACAAACCAGGTGGTTTGATGAACGTTTTTGCACATGTAAGATAACTGGAAGCGACTGACACCAGAATCCTTCCACATTCAAGTTAAAAATGGTAGATACTTACATTCAAAATAAGGTAGATACTGTATATGTGGAGTCACTGCAGCACCAGAAATATTGAAGGCCTTTCCTTTTAAGGGAGAGTAGATGAAAGCTTAAATTAAAAATCTGTTTTCCTCTACTAGACTACAAACAAAATACTTGAAAATATATTTGTTCATATCCAGTTTGTCTAATTAATTCTTGGTTTTTACTTGTATTATCAGACACTTCTATTTAGCTTTATCAGCTAAAGGGCCATATCACGAGGATATATAGAGATTAAATTGTTATTTTAATGCTATTCAGGACAACCACAAGCCATCAGATTTATCAAATAGATTATAGCACTTCCAAGAGCTCAACCCAGCTCCTCTCTCCCCCCAAAAATCCTTGCACCATTCTTGCAGTTTTATCTTTTCTTTTAAAGCTGTGTCATCCTCTTACATAGTGGCCTTGGCCTTCTGTTTCATCTAAAACTCATCCTGGTGCATCAGCCAGCCCTGACAAATCTGTTGAAGCCTCTTCCCACCCCCCGCCTCTTTGCCACTCACTCTGGCTGGGACTCCGGTCTTTGAAATTCCTGCCCTTGCTTCCAGCCCAGCTGACATCTTTCTCCAGACGGCATGAATTAAGATTGTACAATAAGACACTTGATGCAGCAGTCAGGGAGCGCTCCTCTCACTGGCCCGGCTCCATGGTGCACAACTAGTGCAGCAGGAATTCTAAAAATAGACAATGCACGCCTGTTCATTCCAATGGCAGTTGTCTTCTCCCCCAACCCAGGCACGCAGGCGATTGACAGGATTAAGAGAGAAGAATAAAGACAAGAGAAATGAGAGGAGAACTCCAGAGCCATGGCACAGGGCTTTTTTTTTTTTTTTTGACTTTGTGTCATGCAATATATAAGGAAAACATGCCAAAATAAGGGACGACTGATCAACTACATATCACAGCAGTAATTGAGCTTGCATGCTAAAAAAATACTGAAAGATTGTATATTGTTTGTTGTTTTTATTTATTATTATTATCATCACTGTTTTTATTATAAAAACTATGTTTATACATTTTTCAGGTATATTTAGTGCATGCGTGTGCATTCCGTTTGGGGCAGTATTTGTTTTTTTTTAAATAAATTCAAATAAAATGTATGATAAATGAGCAGTACAGACTTTTACATTGTTACAAAAAAATCTATTTCAAATAAATAAATTGAACTTTCTATTAATCAAATAATGTATCAGTTCCCACAAACATCAAGCAGCACAACTATCAAGACTGATAATAATAAGAAAAGTTTACTGACTAGCAAACCATCATATTAGAATGATTTCTAAAGGATCATGTGACACTGAATACTTAAGTAATGACTGCTGAAAATTCTGTTTTGTTACCATCACGGCAAATATATTAAAGGGTTAGTTCACCCAAAAATCATTGGAACACAAATGAAAATATTTTTTGTCCCTCCATTGACAGCCTATGCAACTAGCACTTTGACTCTTAAAAAGTTCATACAAAGATTGTAAAACTAATTCATATCAGTTGAGCAGTTTAGTCAACATTTTCTCAAGAGACTCGATTTATATGATGAACCCATTGAATTTAGACTTTTATTCACATTTAAACATTGATCAGCGAACATAAACAGAATCTCAACTGAACCTGCTTGATGCGCGAGAACAAACCTCATTGGTTCTTACTGAAGCTCAAACGTGCTGCGTAACACGAGGATTAACCTCTTTGGTTCTTCTCGCACATAAAGCAAGCATCCTTTAGCTTCCGTTTATCATAACTGATGTGTGTTGATGAATGTTTATGTGAATAAAAGCCTAAATTCAATCTGTTTATCATATAACGCAATCGTGTCTCTACAGAAAATTTGGACTAAACCGCTCAATTCATATGGATTAGTTTTACGATCTCTTTATGAACTTTTTGAAGCGTCAAAGTGGTGATTGTGTGGACTGTCAATTACTTATCAGATAAAGATGTCAGAAAAAGATCTTAATTTGTGTTCCGAAGATGAAAAAAAGTCTTGGTGAGTAATTAATGACAGAATCTTCATTTTGGGGTTAACTATCCCAAAAAAAAACAAAAAAAAAAAACCATATATATATACTATTTTAAATTGTAATCATATTTCCCAATATTACCATTTTAATATATTTTTGATCAAATACTGTAAATGTATCATCTTTCAAAAACATTATAAAATCTTTCTTACCCCAAACTTTTAAACGGTAGTATATATAAAAATCCCAACGATTTTAGGCACTCCACTTCACACTATGCCTAAGAACACCCCTTAACTGTGGTAAAATCATTGTAACAAATGGCCTTGTGACTTATTACTGTATTAAAGAGTGTTTTTATTTGCGCCTCTTAGTTTGCATCTGATGTGGGTGTTCTCTTTATCCACTTCCTGTTGGCAGTATTTGCATTATTGTTAATGTTTACACTTTTGTCATCTCAAAGTCTGCACTCTAGACCACAAACACCACTTTCACATCCACTACCTCCCCAGACTTCAGAATCAGGTTGTTTCTTGAATTGATTTATCATTATACACATTATTATGAGTTAACCAAGGATGCCTTGAGCAAAATGATTGATGGAATTAAAAATCAAATTCCTGTGCTTTCCAATATACCCCTGCCCCGTTAGCCAAACACACACACACACCCATACAGGGTCCCTGTTGGGTGGGAGTGTGGTGACCCCTGGGGTGACACAGGGCTCAGAGGTGAAGGAGGTTGACAGGCTGAGGTGTGATGTGACCTGGGGCTCCGTCTGGGGTGGTTGAATCGCCCGCTCTGTCAGGGGAGGTTGTCTTGGGAGTTGGTTGAGGGTTAGATAGCATTGTGTTTGTGGGTATCTGTCTGTCTTTCTGTCCATATTTGTGTGGACGGGTGGGTCACAGTCCCCATGGCAGTGGTAATGGCTGACAGTGCTATGTCTGCGAAAGTAAACAACCCTAGATAAGCAGCGCTTCACAAGGACGCCAGCTGCAATACGCTAATCTCGTTTGAATTTCTCTGTCTTCTATTCAGCGTGTTTTATCTTATCTCCAGTCCTCTCTTTTCCATGCATGCCTTTGTAACTTTTTTTTTCAACTCTGCAACCCATCCAAACAATACGATTGTTTCCATTATACACGTTCTGCCTGCATGTACAAGTGAAGACATAGCATACAGTAGCAGCTTAAGGGTATGATGATTTTCTCAATCAAACATGCCTAATTAAACTTGTTTTAGCTGAAGACATACGCTCTGGATTGAAGAGTAAGCCGAGAGACGGTCTCTCAGGAACCGGGCTGATGGCATTTTGAGGTTGGCGAGGTCACTAGGCCAAGCAAACACCCCTTGGAGGGTCACCAGCGATGTTCCCAACAAAAACAGTTGAAACTGTCACTGTGGCATGTCTCAAAGGTACCTAATTGCTTGCTCCTGTCTCCCTCCCCCTTTTTTTCCCCTCTCACAGCACTGCTGTAACTGGGTGTCGAGTCCTGAGCCCCTGGATACTCTAGTGGACCCCATGCTCAATGACTGCCCTCGTGTTTCAGCAGGTAAGCAACCACATCTGCATCATAATTCGCATTTCGCCTCTCTTACCCTTTACTTATTGGTAACCAAGGGTGCACAAAGGGTGTCCAGTCCTCTTTCTGGAGGGCCGCTATCATGCAGGGTTTAGCCCAAATCCTAATTAAACAATTAATTAATCAATCAAGGTCCTCAGGATCAGCACAAACTTTCAGGCAAGTGTCTTGGGGCAGGTTGAAGCTGAGCTCTGCAGAACATTGGCTCTCGAGGAGTAGGATTTGAGACCCCTGCTTTAGGACATCATGTAGCATTGAAGGAAAATATTGCCAGCTTGAATGGTTAGTTATAATGGCCCCTTATGGATGGAATTGGACAAAATTTGGTGTACTTATTTACAGTGTCCTGATGTCTGTGTGTACCATGGTTTGTTAGGTTTGGACATTGCATTCAGTAGATATCAAATGGTAATTGAGGACCAACACATTTGAAAATACCCCAAAGTTGTGAAATATTTGCGACTGTGCTCACTTCATTCATACTGTTTACACTCATTTGTGTATCATATCGTACATGGTTTAAAACATTTAAATAGACATATCAAATTGTAGAAAATGTGTCTGATGTAGTATTTTAATTGATAATACTCCTGGCAGGCTCTGATATCTGAGCGACGTGAAGAGACGGCAATGCAGCTATTGATTTGCGATCATTGTGCTCATTTCATTCATAGAGTTTACACTCATTCATTTCACACACTCATTATAGCGAAGTGATTTTAAAGTTTTATATAGCTATGATATTGTGCTATCCCCTGGCTCTCCTGTTATCCAGCAAAAACAAGAAGGTTATTAAGGATATGGACGGGTCACAATGTTTGACTTCAATGACTGACTTTGTATTGTTCATTTTGTTTCTTTTTTTTTTGTGTGCTTTAATTAGTGTTGTTAGACAGTTTGCACAATAAATCAATTATAAATTATAAAAAGTCTCATCCTGCACTTTTTTTTTTCTTTTTTTTTTTTTTCTTGAGGACCCCTGATCCAATCTGTTGCATCTCATCCAACTGTTTTTGAATACAGGAATGTGTTTCATGTTGCACGCAATGTTGTTGTAAACGAACTACTGATCCACAAATGATAAAAATAGGAAATGGGGCATCTGAACAGGTAGGCATTCATCATTAAGTCATTGTTTTATACTAAGGCCACAGCCTTTGAAATCCTTGTGCTTTTTTATTTAATATGTGTATTTGAATCGTGCATCAGTTTTCAAATACTTTAGTTTGTCCTTCTGGCCTTGGTTGTTTTTTAGTATTTCGAAGCGTGTCCTCAATTCCGGATTACAGCTATAATCTATAATCCAGAGCAGGGAGATGATGAGGTTGACCTGACCATCAACCCTGCACTAAAGAGATGAAGAGCTGCCCATACTTTGACTCGGCTTCGTGAGATGCCGTACTCCCTGACAGCATTATAAAATGTCATTTGATATTTTCACTTGTGCTTTTGTAGCGAGGACAATACTGCCCTGATTTGACTGTAATCTGGATTTGGGTGAGGGTGGATTGGGCATTATCCAAGTGAACCATCGTTGAACTGTCAACTTTTGTATTTGTGCATGGCATTTGTTTCAAGTTCAAATGAGCGTGCTTTTTTACCCATCTCCTACAGTTATGGAGAGCTGTGATGCAACCTTTTATGGATCTTGTTTTGGGTGTCCCTTGAGTGTTACAATTATTATTCTTCCCCAGATCAATGCCAGCCTCAGTTATGGTTTTGCTGTTGAGATGTGCACCATGAAACCATTACAAAAGAACAATAATATTTTGACATCAGAAGCAATATTTATCTCTGACTGATTAACTAAGGCTTGATGGTTTCATTTTCTGACTTTTACCATTACTGTAAATGTAAGAAATAGGGATGCAGGACAGTGACTTTGATTTGATTAGTGTTTCTTTTTTCTTTCTTTTTTTTCTGTATCAATTACAGATATTTTGACCCACCGTGTGTGTGTGTGTGTGCGTGAGCGTGCGTGTGTGTGTGCGTGAGCGTGCGTGTGTGTGTGTGTGTGTGTGTGTGTGTGTGTGTGTGTGTGTGTGTGCGTGAGCGTGCATGCGTGCGTGCGTGCGTGCGTGTGTGTGTGTGTGTGCGTGCGTGCGTGCGTGTGTGTGTGTGTGTGTGTGTGTGCGTGTGCGTGTGTGTGTGTGTGTGTGTGTGCGTGCGTGTGTGTGTGTGTGTGTGTGTGTGTGTGTGTGTGTGTGTGTGTGTGTGTGTGTGTGCATGAGTGAGTGAGAAAAACACCAGTACTTGATGACATCATCAAATGTGTTTTTCTGCAAGCTCACCAAAACATTTTAGGTTTACATAAATTTATACCAGTTTTATTTAAAAACTATACCAGTCAAATGTTTGGACACACATACTCTATTTATTTATTAATTAATTCATGTATTATTTATAATTAATTATTATTTTTTTATGACAAATAATTTTCCTATGTTGAGACAATTGACATTTGGATCACAAGCTTTTTAAGGTCATCATAAACATAAGTTCAGACTTCCTGACTTTTGGTAGAAATAAGTAATAGCATATGTAAAATATCAAGTGGTAATACAAATATGAAGCTATACAAAATTATAAAGTCATTATGAAGTAATTATAAAGTATATGTTTACTGTAAACAAGAAAAATACATAAGGTTAGCTGTACATCTTGTTCACGAGCCATTCCAACCAAGTCACCTGTGAAGACACAACGTCTTCCTTTCATTGACAAATTATCGTGGGAACTGAACCATGGGTTGTGAAGACAGTGATTTGATTTTCACTACATTTCCTCTAAAGTTTTAGGATTTATATTTTATTAGTTATCAATTGTAACTGAAAACACACAACATCTGCATTATCTCAGTATTTTTTTTAAGGCAGAGGGATTCCCTCTCTTTACACATTTGTTTTTACACATTTTGTATTCATTATAATTATTTAAGTAAATATTTAGTATGTTTATTAAGCCCTTTCCCTATAGGCACCACTAGCTGATTCCCACAATGAAGTTGATTTTAGGTTTTATGTGTGATTCTCCTTTTTACAGAGTGTGTGGCTATGTTTTCATGGTAGTTATGCTGGTTTCACTTGTGCAGGTGGGTGACGGCAAGACATAGAGCTGCTTGTCTGTTACACTTAATCATCTATGAAGCCACGCTGGTATCAGCTTATCATGCTGGTATTTTGTATGCTCTTGTGTGTGTGTGTGTGTGTGTGGATATATGCACATGTGTGTTTGGAAATGGGAAGGTCTTCTGACGTCTCTGTTTTTTTGTTCCCAACGTGATAAAAACCCTCTTCCCACCCGCCTGGATTTTTCCCTTTATTTATTGTACCCCCCACCCACCCTTTTCCCCCTCGTTCAAAAGGAATCTTCAGTGGAAGGTCAGTGAGCCTCAGCATTGGCAGAGCTCGGGGAGACTGGCAGCATTTTATCAGTTAGCAGCACACTAAAGCCAGTTGAAATATGCAGATAAACTGGAACAAATCTCCTGAAAAGCCCCCTGGTCCGCCAGCACTGGGTGAGGGGAGTTGAGCCTTATGCCCACACTGACCCACAGTCAGACGCTCTAGGTGCTGAAGCCAATTGCCAGCACAACTGAACTGAACAGTATAGGAAGCCTAGACAAGCATTTGGATGGATTACAAACAGAAACAATGCCAATGTCGGGCTACAGTCTCTCTCTGTGTGTGTGTGTGTGTGTGTGTGTGTGTGTGAGTGTGATCGAGCCGTCTGGCCCTGACGAGCTGAATCTCAGACCTGTGATGTGTGTATCATATTTTAAACCCGGGTGCAACATGATATTAGTTTAAAGGGGCGGTCAGACCACACTTTTGTGTTTCATTCACCTCCATTCATAAGCGCACAAAACCAAGAAGAGTAGGTATGGGATATGCGAAGAATTCTTTTCTTACGCGGCATACATAAGTTCAAGTTTTGTGAAAGCTGACCTGACAAATTCTTAGTCAAAAGTTGATTGATATTTACATCGTAAACCTCTTGACTGAGGATCAAACCTGGAGGAAACTCATTTTGCTTTGCATTAGAATAGGTTCATTCAAATTCATTAAAAAAGAGAAAAATGGAACAGGGTTTAGATTTACATTTAGATTTTGTTATATCAATTGCATAATTATTTATTATACAATATATGTATTAATATATCAATGTTAAGTAGATTAAGTCAATTAATTATATATAACTTAAGATACCTGCTCAAAAGTGACAGTAAAGACATACAGTATGTTACAAAATATTTCTTTTGGACTTTTGAACAAATAATCCTAAAAATAAATATCACATTGTCCTAAAAAATATTGAGCAGCCCAACTGTTTTCAACATTTCAACAAAACAGCATATTAGAATGATTTCTGGAGGATCATGTGACACTGAAGACTGGAGGAATGATGCTGAAAGTGCAGCTTTGCCTCTATTCAGCATTTTCAAATGTTAAAATAGAAAACTGTTATTTTATATTTTGTAATAACATTTCACAGTATGTTTACTGTATTTTTGATTAAATAAATTCAGCCTTAGTGAGCAAGACACTTCTTTCAAAAAAATATATTATATCAACAGCCCAATTATTCTGATAATACTACGGTGCGCAGGACTAATGTCTTGCGCATCTAGTCCGAATTTCTAGGATTTGCTAATTCCAAAATGTAATTTTAGAGCTAGTAACAGAGGCTTGAACCGTATATAGGCCTATATATGCAGAGAGAGAGAGAGATATTGATATATTAAGCATATGTGAATTAATCTACCTGGGTCTGTGTGTTTCTCAACAGTGTTCGGCAGCTAATAGTGCAGCTGTGAGTTTAACTGCTTCAAGAACAGCGATGTTACTACCTCGCTACTGAGAATTGTCTTGTAGCTTTTCAGTTGTGAAACTATTTTAGTGATAAAGTCATGGGGCAGCACTGACAACAAGTTTCTGTTAGCGTGTATGTTTTTGTGTGTGTGTGTCTATATGTGTGCTTTTGAAAGGGAGAGAGTGGGAGAAAGAGTGTGTACTTTCCATAGATAATTAAATGCAATTTAGTGCTAAAAATAGAAATAGTTGGCCTTTTTTTTTTTTTATCCTATTTTTGTCATATTTATTTGCTTGGTCAATGATTTTGGTTCTTTTGCTGTTGTGTTCTGTTAGGACCTTTTGTAATAACTGCACATTTGTCAACCAATTAGAATCAACCATTCAACAGCCCTGTTGACACACACACACACACACACACACACACACATTGAATGTATGTATTATGCAACATATTGATGCAAATATTATACTACATTATATGTTGATATTTAAATTAAACATATGTTTTGTATGTAAATATAAATAAATTAAACAATTACCAATAGCCCTGGAGTGTGACATCATGCCCAGTTGCTTATATTTGTTGTCCGAAAGTCTAGTGTGAGCTCCCCTTATTTGTAAAAAAAAAAAAAAAAACTCTTATGTCTCTTTTAATGAGCTTTGAAAAATCTCACACATTAACATCTCACTCAGATCTAACACGTGCTGTGACACCTCAGCTCCTCAAATATGTGGTATCTCAGAAACCTCTGATCACTCGCAGTTTTGCTTCATGCCGTTCCTATTATATATCCAAGTGTTTGAAACACAGGCTTTCTTTTGCCTTACCTGTGTTAAGATGAGATTACTCATTGCTAGAACTGATCATTAATTACAAAGAGAACAGTGTCCAGTATGTAAACAGTGATTAATTGTTAACAAAAGTTAGTTAATGTGTACCTGAACTGTAATTATCTGTTCTGCACCACTACAAGAATCCCAACACAGGTGGGTAATTAACCCTAATTGCATTTACAATGTGAGGATCACAAGAGCAGCGAATAACTTTGTTAAAAAAAAAAATCCTCCTTTGATGTAGGACTAGATATTTGTCAGTTGATTTATTCACAATTTTTTTTTTTTTTTTTTTTGGCTCATTATGTCTTTTTGTCTTTTTCACCTTTTATGGTTGGAAGAGGAATTCTTTTTAAATCGCCTTTGTTTCAACTTCGTGAGCAAGACCCTGAAACAGAGTAATGCCGTTTTAATGGGATTTAGCTGCATGTATTACATGAAAAAAAGGCTGATTTGAGCATTCTATGAATTCTCCTCAAACGTCCTAATAAAGATGTGTTTGATTGAAACTGTTGGCGTGCAGTCGTTTGGCCCATTTGTGTAAGTTCACTGGTGCATATTGCTGACGTATACAATGTCACTGGTCCATGTATTTTGCTCAATGGAGAGTCACTGGCGCATGTTGCATTCAGTCTATAGACTTGCTTTATTCAGTGGTCCACAGGGCCCAGTGTCTCTATGTCATTGAATGCCTTTGACCATGTACCCCTGACACAGCAAAATCCACTTGTTTGATCTTCCATTGTGAATGACAGATCCTCACTTGGTTGTACTTTCCCACCCTCCTTTCAAGTGGATGCCGGTTCTGGTCTGGATTCCCAGGAAAAAATCATGAACTTGACCTTTGTGACTTTTTTTAATTCAGCATGTTTTTTTTACTAAAACTTATCCTAAATTAGCACGTCAGGTATATAATTGATTCACACTAGTAGACAAATTGACTGGTCGCAAAAAAAAAAAAAAGGTCTGTCTTAAGGCGATCAGTCGACTCATTCAGGCAACCTCTGACTATTTTGATTTTGAAAATATGTAGTTGTGCACATTCATAGGTGGGAATTGCCATTATTTGCCATCTGGATCTGAATGTTCCTACTATGACCATTACATCTATTTATTTGTTCGTTTAAATTTTGTACTTTATGTTAACAAAACATGCACAAAGCGGCACTTTCATCTGCGGTGGATGTGTTGCAGGAGACACAAAAAATGCAAGCTGCTCACTGAAGTCATTTCCTCTGAGACTAGCAGCAATAAGAAATGCATGCTATAACAAAATAATGGGCAAATTAAAGGAATATTCCGGGTTTAATATCTACTACATTTGTGGTATAATTTTGATTACCACAAAACATAATTTAGTCCCTCGCTTTCTTTAAAAAAAAAATAAAAAAAAAACGGTTATGGTAAGGCATTTAAAAATCCCTTTTTTTTTTTTTTGAGGGATTTAAAAGCAGAAAGGGGCAGCTTTTAATTTTTTTAAAGCACTTACATTATTTCTGTGTTATTTAAAATATAAAGCTGTTTAAATAATCATTTTAGGATTGTCATGACAATGGTAACGTTAAAAAAATTGGATATAACAACGCAGAAAAGATTAGCTATTTTTTCACTCTCATATCATGTTACAAACTCACCTTTTGAATGAGTATTTTAATGTTTACAGATTGGCTTCTATTGTAAGTCTCTGACTGTAATCCATATTATTTCTTTTTTGAAGAAGACGACAATGACTTTAATGCCACTATGCCACAAATGCTGTCAATTGAGCATAACTTTTTTTTTTATTCCACAATAGTCCTTTAAATATACTTTATATATTAAAACTAAATATAGTTTTTATATTTCTGCATTGAAAGCAATTCACTTCTGCAATTTAGGCCAGTTATTCTTATTATTATCAATTATACATTATTATTATTTATACATAAAGATTTTAGTGCTGAATTATTATACCCCCTCATTTTGCCCATTTCATTTCCATTTAAATGAATGTGCTTATTCTGTTTTTATATACGTATACAAATATGGAGATCTGTTGTCATTCACCCTTCTATGTTACCAGAGAACCCATGAGTAAAGTATCAAAGCTGTTAACAATATATTGACACTATATCACAGTGCAGCGACTCCCTGTGTTTCCTTTTTCTCAATTTCATGCTCTTTTTCTAAGTTCCGTTGGTGGAGCAGAATAAAAGTTTGATGGCGTTTTTGTGCAGTCTACTTTTCACGGCTGCTCTCCCTCGTCGGGGATCAGAAGACATGCCCTTCATTTTCTATTCCTCTTCAAAAATGTCTTTTTCTATTCCTTTTTAAAGCCTAAACATCTTTGATCCGTTTGCTTCACGGGATGAGTGGCAGGGCCTGACCCACTTGGCTCTTGGCTTTATGTAATGAGCCCTCCGATTAAAGAGCGCACCATGCAGGAACATTGTGGTGTATAAGGAGTTTTATGACATATCATCCCACACTTACTGCCTGTCTGTCTCTCTCCTTACACCCTCGGAATTCAGATGGGATCACATAGCAAACAAGAGGTATTATATGTTGATGTAGCATATATGCACAATTTGGTCAAAACCAAATATTGCGATTCAAACTTTGATATCATAAATATTTAACATTTTCATATTGCTTATATTGCTTAAACCGACGCCAAAGAGCTAGCGCTGATGAAAGCCGCCTGTGTTGTCGTCTTGGAGAAAAAATCTGTGCTTGAACTCACTGAAAGGACTACAGGCGACGTGCGTTATATTTTATATTTGTCATGTATTTGATTGCATGTATACAAACCATAAACAAAGTATCGCTTTCCTGCCGTTTTGAATATCAACTATGCTGATCACATTCTTTATTCCATTCCGCTCATGTTATTATGAACAAATTTGCGCATTGAAATGCTCAGGTAAGGTGACGTAAAATTAGAACATCCTCCTGTCTGTGCCGTCATGACTTCTTTGCTTGCTTTCATCACTTTTGCTCTTGTTCTCGTTTGCTAAACTGAACAGCCAATCAGAGTTCTCTCTCTCACCGACGGCCTGACGCTGATTCTGCATGTTGAATCGACAAAAAAAAAAAAGCCAACGGTGTGAAACATAACGAAAAAACTAAGTCGGCCGACGCTCAAAAACATCCCTACGTTGTCCGACGCTCAAAAACATCCCTACGTTGTCCCTGGCTTTAGATTTCAAGGCTAAAACCACTCTCATGTTCATCAGCTAAAACAAGTGGGTTTTGGATCCAAATTAAGACACTTACTGTTCTACTGCTAATAGAATGAGTCCTGAAGTCCTTTACTCAGAACTAAACTCAGATCTTATTTAGTTAATCCAAAAGGGAGCTGACAGAAAAAAGATCTCATTGCTTTTACATTGTACTTGGATTTGAAGGTACATACTACAGTTTGTATTAATCAAATCGTACCCTTTTGCATACTAGGCCTTATTGTAGTCTCAGTTTCATTTAGATTAATTGTGAAGCTAGTAGGAGAGGAGATGTGCTTATATTAGGAAGCCAGCAATTAAAGAGGATGGTGCGTCTATCCTCTTTAACACTGCTTGTTGGATAAACAAGCCTCTCTGTCTATATTAAACTTGTGCATTACGTTTAGTACATTAACACCAAAACGTCCTCCATCTGGCCTTGATAGCTTCCACGTCTTAACCACTTTAGTCCAGATCAGAACTTAACAGATCCTATGGGTTTCTTTGAATCCTAATCACGATCACATAACAACTTTCCATGTTTGCCACTGTTGTGAGGTAAGCGTCCACCAGATCACAGTCGGTTAGCATTGATCACTATCCTCCAACCAGTCAATACAAGCAACCTTTTATGTAGTTGAAGATTAATTTATCAGAGGTTTGAATCAGCATACGTCTTTGTCGTTTACGTTTAGAATTTGGAGCAAAAAAACCTTTTCGACTGTAAGCCGTGAATGGCGTGTTCGCTTCCCTTTCAAGGCAGAAATCAATATGCTGTGCGTGTGTCCCTGTGGGAGAATGGAAGACACATTTTGTCTCTTTGTGTGTGTGGCATAGTGTACTGTCATAATGAGTCTATAGGGTAGACTCATTTTATCCAGACCATTGTGATTGAAGCCTTAGCTGTCGGAGGTAAAAAGCTTTCGCCGTCCTTTAACATTCCCAGTCTTTTCTTTTACAACAGCCCTGCTCTCAGCTGTACCACAGACCGTTTATTTATGTAATTTTACATTTTGTGTAAAATAGAAACTAGTTGCTGAGCCACATGGGTCAAGTTGGACATGTAGTTTTTGTATCCATTTCTCATTTCCTTTCTGCTTTCACAAAAAGGACAGCACAGAAATCTCATATAGTTTATAGGGCATTATTACATTTTGTAATTTTGCGACTTGAACACATTTTTTACTTCTAAAAATTATCTGCAAAGTCTGTTTCCTATCACATTCCATCTGGGCTTTATCCATCCTGCCTTAAAGTGTGGGATGAGCTGGTGCGAATAGAAAAGAGTTCAACAGGGTTCAATGAAAAATGGAACAAAGTTCTGCAACATCAACCATTTTGTAATCACATTATCATCCCAGACTTGACCATGAGGACTTCTGGGTATTACAGCATATTAGAGGTCAACATTTTGCCCCCCCAACTACTGTTAACCAGTGAAGAGGCAATGTTGGCTGCGTCTTTTCTGTATTTGATTCTTTTTTTGAGATTCTGATCACTAGAATGTGATTCAACTTCATAATAAATCTTTTCTCTTTCTCTTACTTTGATTCTGTTTTCATATCATGACGAGTATGATATTTGTAAACCTTGTTTTTATGTAAAGTGCTCATTAAACATTTGTATCTTTTAATGTATTATGAAACAGCACTTCAGGCAATGGTAGATCAGAATTTCTAGAATGAATTGTAAAAAAAGAGCTCAATATACAGTCACTGTACTGTGTATATGAATATATATATATAGAGAGAGAGAGAGAGAGTCATAGTCAATGATGAGTTTAAAAGTCAACGAGTATCCACACTTTTGTTTAAACATGTCTTTCCTGGTACAACCCAAGTATCTTAACACAGAAGTGTACATCCTATTGACTACCATGCTTTATCACGCAGTCAGACAGAGGGCAGCGACAGATTAGGATCTTGGGACATGGATCTCATTGAGTCATATGGTGCATTCCATAGCTTAAGCAGAGGATTAAACCTGGACCCTTAACCCTACAGATGGACAGTAATCACGTACCTCCATTTGTTTCAAGCTCTAGCATTTTGTTTATTATGTATAAATGCTGCATTTAAACAAAACATTCAGAAAAAATAGGTTCCCAATCTTTGTTTTCATTTTGCTTGTATTGCAAAGAATTGTGCCATATGGGGACAACCCTCTGCCCCTTCAGTGAACTTTTGGGGTTTAATCAGGGTAAGACCTGATCATCAGATTGTTTGCTGTGTTTTTCCTCAGGATTTGCTGGTAGTTACTCGCAGAGCTGTGAGACACTATAGAAGAGACACTATTCAAGCTTGGCTTCAGGGAAAGGATTAGGAGTTTGTCTCTCCAACATTGAACCTGTTACACGTGAAAACCAACCCTCCCATGGAAACACAAGGGCGAGTAAAATGGAAGGGAAAAAACTGCATTGGACAGCAAATTACATACTCAATGCAATTTGCTGCTTTGACGTGGTGTTGCTTGGTTATTGTCTCACGGTGCACATCAGCAAATATGAATTTGCTGCAATGCATACAAACTAGCATTGCTTAGCAGCAATTTAAAGGGACCGTTCACCAAAAATGAAAATTCTGGCATCATTTGCTCACCTTTTTTTGCTCACCGTCGTATACCCATTTATGACTTTGTTTCTTCTGTGGGACACAAAAGAATATATTTTGAATATGTACTTGTCGCTCTTTTCCTTGTAATTATAATGAACTGGAGTTTCAAGCTTAAGAAAAGAACGCAGTAGCACCATAACAGCTCTGTCTCTCAAATCTTCTTAAGCCAAGCAATAGTTGTGCATAAAAAAAAAAAAACATTTCGAAATTTAAGTTGCCATTTACTGAGAACCTTCCCCTCCAAACTTGGCAGGAATGAAAATTCTAGACAATATATATTTTGGCTAAATGTATTGATCAAATGTGCATGTTTTTTTGTTTTTTACAATTGACTGCAAGCTCACATTCAGATCTGCCTCCATCCAATCAACAACCAATTTGTAGAGCCCTCCATCCTCACATTTTTTTTCTCAATAATATGTATCTCTCGGATTTACATTGCAGTACATTACATGCTACTTGTGTTTCATCACGACTTTAACTCGAGAACCGTTGAAGCTGAATCACAGTCAGTGAGTTGATTTGTGCGAATAGATAATTTCCAAAGGAACGATTCGTTCAAAAATCTGATATTGTTACCTCAGATTTTCAGAAATGTCACACTTTCATGGTGCCTTTGCATCTTTTAGCATAGCCGCAAGACGTATTTTGCTTGAAAGCTGCATTCATTGTAATTGCATGGAAACGACCAGAATATTTTTTTGTCTTCCACTAAAAAAAAATTATATATAGTTTGCATATAATATAAATATTTTGATGCATGCTTCTGCTTTTAGTAGTTGCATCAGAGTGTCAAGTAATTTTGTTGTTGTTGTTGTTGTTGTTAACCAATCCTTTAATAAAACGACTACAGTATAATGTCGAAGTGAACATCTTGCCCAGCCGTCTTTGAGCTCTCTCAGCACAAAGTTAACATTGACAAATCTGTTGATCCGCAGTGGGTTTGTTAGCACTCAGATGTGCAGAAGACAGTGTGGGAGAACTCCTTATTATCAGCAGCAGTCTGCTTCTATCAGTCCATCAGCGCAAATAAATGGCTCACTGACGAGCCCCTGCCACGCCGCGCAACACAACTGTCAACATCTACTCACTCCTTTCTGACAGGGGCCCCATCTGAGGATATTAGACTTATTATTTCCATTTTTTTCTCCTTTTCTCATCCTCCTGCAACAGCTCTCCCCCTTTTGCCTCAGAAGAGATGTGCTATGAGTGTGTTTCATGCAACCAATTTATTACATTTGGAGACTAATGGGGCGCTTTGCTTTGACAGCTTTTGATAAGGGAGGGTGAGAAGTCTCTGCTTCTGCCGAGGGTTATGGGAACTGCAGGAGTCGTGATAATTACTATCAAAGCAGCAGTAATGCACATAATAAAATACTCCATTTGAGAACACAAATCAATTAATTAGGACCCGATGTGTCATCCCATGTTATGTTGTGGTGCTGTTGTTTTTTTAAAGACTGCTTCATTTTTTATTTATTTTTAAGATAACATTTAGTGCATCTAGTTACATTTCAGCACATGTTTTGATGCGTGTGCAATTGTGGCGTGCACCAGCCCCACCTCCCCCACCGTGTGATCTTTTTTTGTAAATAAAATTTGAATTTAATGAAATGCACATTTAATATGATTGTTATAGAAACCAGTGGGCGAGGGGGAAAAATTGCACAAGAATGCAATGAGAATATATTAAGAACGTACATAATTGCTCATGATGATTAGAGAAGAAACATCCTTGAACGTCCTTCAGCTCCATAATCAGCCTCAAAATTTAAATATTTATTTGTTTCCCTTTTTGCTGGAAAAATAGGATATTATTTATATAATTATGTAAACAACGCTGACACCCCCCCATCCCCCCACCTTTTTTTTTTTTTTTTTCTCAGCGTGCTTTTAGAGTGCAGCAGTGACCTTGGCTCGTCTCCCACTCTTCGGCTTGACAGATTAAAAACTTTATTAAGCGTCAACGGGACGAGACGCAAACAGCCCGCGACACCCGTGTGCATTGAGTATTAGGGAAATATCGCAATTAGCGGCTGATTTCCTACAGCTAAAGCATCGAGAAGAAGGGTAATAAGCAAGGTTTGTTTGTGGCCTGGAATGCCATAATTATAAACTGCTTTGAGAGCGCTGTGCTCATTGTGCCTAGGCGTAATGAGATAGGCTGCACTGATCCCTCCATGATGCTATTAGCTGTAATCCCAAGTCTTCTCTTCCTCCCACACCCAACAGCACTGCAGGGCCTGCTGCCACCCCAGGTGCCTCCTCTCAGACGCCGCCCTTTGGTGCGCCCTCCGACAAGCGCCGACGCGGCTTGATTGTGAAGAGACTTCAGCTGAAACATGTGAAATGCAAATGATGTCTGTTTTAGCGTTCGATCTTTTGTGATAAAAGGGTCCGCAAGAAGGTCGAGTTAGACTCCGGCCCAGTCAGCTTCAAAGTATTCTCTCGCGAATACTTGAAACATCTTTTTAATATATTTCTCGGCTTTATATCTGTGGGCAGACGAGGCTTGCCGTAACACACCTGTCAGTGTGTGATGTGTTAAAGCCTCTCTGTCCTGCGAGGAGTTGGCAGGAATGCGCTCTCCCTAGCTGTCTAATCGCAATGACCCCCAAATGGCCCACCTTATCACCTCTCCCTCTGAGAGGCAAACAGAGAGTGAGTGGAAAACATGGCCTTCGCTGCATGTGTTTGAGTGGTTTTAGGACTTATCTAATCAGCAGGGGGTTTGCTGTCCATCCCCTCATGCACAAGCACCCACCATCCTGCTTCGGCTCCAACGCCATATGTGTGTGCGTGTTTCGGTAAACCTAAGAGTAAGCTTGGCGAGTTTTCAGTAGCTGAATGTATCTGTGCACTAAAGTCATTCCAAACCTGTAAAAAAAATTTTAGTCCTTATAATGAAAGTCAATGGTGTTTTGAACCCCACTGACTTTAATTATATGGACAAAAAAAGAGTTGAAACATTCTTCAAAATATCTTCCTTTATTTACTCTCCCTTGAATTGTTAACTTGAGTGAGTGACTGAATTCCATTTGAGAATGGAATCACTAATCTGTAAAACCCACATTTCAAATCCACGGTACTGTATAATCCATCTTTGTTGGCCTTGTGCTGTTCTCCTAAACGCGTCTATACTGCGCATCACGGCCAGCATTAAGGGAAATGACGGCTTTATCGTTCGGTTTAAGAATGCCTCGCCCTCGCTAGAAGAGTGAGTGAGTCTGGCGCCAGCCTCTGCTTGAAACGCCCAAGAAACATCTTAATGAATTGTGCAGGGCTGCTATCGGTGGGTAATTAGTATAGGTTACATCACAGATGAGAGAGTCAAGTCTAGGTCAGAAAAAAGACTTCAAGGGTCTTAACGGGTTAAGGTTGGAGGCCAAACTCTCCCCTTTGACTTTAATCGGATGCCATACCTAGGGAGATTTGCAGAAATGCAGAAATCCGCGCTGACCTTTGGCCATGAAGTGTCGTTGCTGGTCACATGTTGGTTGGGCTCCTGCTGGAACCGACAGCAGCCTTGGGGCAGGGTGGGTTCTTCCAGGGATGTGTTTTAGCCTGAGTTGGGCTGTTCCTCACCCCTTACACCCCAGCAGCTCCGGGACACAAATGGAATGCTACAGCTCTGAGGGCTCTGTTTAGTAAGCCTGCCCTCTGTATGTCCATGTTCATTCAAACTCAGTCATTATGATACTTTGTTGATGTTGTGTGGAAGTTGATGAGCACTGACAGTTATCAATGAGTTAGCAGCAGTAGCTTTCACAATGACTTCACCAGCTTTAAAATGGAATTCACACTAATATGTGACTTGTGTATGACCTGTGTAGTAATTTTAATCCCTTTTTATGATAATCTTTTTTTTTTTTAAGTGTGTATATATATATATATATATATATATATATATATATATTATTATTATTATTATTTTTTTATTTTATTTTTTTGCTTGAAGGTTACCAGCTGAATCCAACATTATTTCTCCCCCACACATTAAATGGGTGAATTCCAAAAAAAAAAATCTGACCACTGCATTCTTCTGTACTTTACATTATGTCCTTAAATATTTCAAATAATAATTAATTATAATAAATATGTATTTAGAAATGTATATTAAAAATAAATTGCCTCAATGAGAATTACTTTTGCATATCTGCAGCAAACATCAAAAGTCATAGTGTCACTAGAAGCACCTCTCGGGGAAAAAACACCTCATATTTTTTTGGGAACATGATTTTGTTGCTCATATTGTTGTGTAGGAGTCTTCATGCCAGTCACTATATTAGTCAATTCAGGAGTCAATAAATAACTCCAAATAATAATAATAATAATATTTGGCTTCCTAAAAATAAAATAAAAAAGTAATATTTGATTTTACTCTCTTGATTCACTAAAGATTAAAAAAAAAAAGAGAGACAAAATTGGAAAATCGTTTGTGTACACTGAGACATTAAATATGCATTTGCAATTCCTAGAAAAGTCAAGTGGCCAAGTTGCCAAAGCCAATTTGTACCCATATTAATTAATTAATGGGTTAATGTTGAACACAGTATGATTTTTTTTTTTTTTTTTTTTTGTCTTCAGGTAACAAGTTAACAAAAAATAACCTGTCCCCTAGCTTTATAATGTAAGACTTCTTATCAACTTTGCTATCTTATTGTAAAAACTTTGGTTCTATTTTAATGACATGAAAACTGTGCGATTCTTTTTAGCTTTAACCCAATGTTGTTGATTTTTAATACTTGAAGTTACTGTTTAACTTTCTTTCTTTTTTTTTTACCCGCTGTCAGTGTTGCTCACATGAAATTGAGTCCTGTGGCATGAGTTAGGGCCTCCCACTTTAATCCCAAATTAAACTCTGGTCTCCTCATCTGTGTGTTATTTTTGTGCAACATTACAATGTTTCTTTGACCTCATTCACCTCTTCCATCTTTATCCATGACTGAATTTTTTTTTTTTTCTGGAAAATGATATTACATAGTTTAGGTCATCATCTTCTTTTATGCCTTGCTACTGTAATCCTATTTTCTGTGTCATCTGGTAGTGTCAGCAGATGGTGGTCTGGGGAGGCAGTTTGACACCCAACTCACAGCTGTCTGGCCGGCCTGACAGGCCTCCTTTGTCTCTCAGTCATCACTCCAGAATGGCGCCTCTCCGCCTCATTGTGTCTCTATTTAACCCCCTCTCTTTTGGAGTGTTTCGACTAAAACGTGTGTAATATATGCAGCAACATAACTGCCAAAGTTCTCCAATCACAAATAGGAGTCTATTTTCTTTCCCCCTTATGGTCTGTATGTTTTTTGTCTGGGGTTTTTTTGCGTCGTGGATTGCCATCTCTCTCTATTTCTCTCTGTGGCTCACCCTCATTTTCTCCCTGTGTGTTAATGAAAATGTTAGAGTTTGATAGAGAGAAAGAGAGGGGGCTCAGTACGGCCCCCTGCAGAATCCCGCTCTCTGGCTTGCTTCCATGCCCATGGTCGCTTTGCTTTACTTAGTTCCAGCTCAGTGCCTGCGGCAGGCTGAACAAGCTCAGCTTTAGATTGACCCCATGGCCCAGGGCCACTCCTACCTCATTCCTATGATTATCTTTGATATTCTTTTTCTCTCCCTCTTTTTTATCTTCTCTTTTTGTTGCTGTTCCCTCCCACTCCTGGAATATCTTTATAACACTTCATTACAGAATTAATTTGTCAAGTGAACACTATAGAGACGGTGGGCAAAAGAGACTTGAGAACGAGACCGATAACTGTGCGTTCTCAGCAGGTTTGTAAGAAAAACATTCATATAGAAGGAAGGGAGGGTGGGGGTTCCAAAATCACCATTGAATTTAAATAGTGTCACCTATTTTCTCACCTTCAAATTGTATTTTAGATTTGTATAAGAAACTGATGAGAAATGTTCTCCTATGCTCATATTTGTGGATCACTCTCTATTCTCACATATCATCTGTGTAAAAATCATTGTCCCTAATTTGAACTACATTTGTTTAATTTAATTGCATTACTTGTGTATTGATTTGCCCTGTTGGTGTAATTCTATCACATATATATATATATATATATATATATATATATATATAATTTATTTATTTAATTTTTATATTTATCCGTTGCTTTAACACATGTCTCATTCATTATTGATTCTGAATCTGAATTCATAAACACATATCAATATTCTGTGGGGGTCAGTGCAAAAGGTCATCTATCTTAAGGCATTCCAGGTGCCCAGAGAAGTGCTTTCCTGAATTGAACCACTATTGTACCTCTAATTAATATCATATCATACTTTTTATATACAGTATATATTATATGTCTTATGCTTTTTTAGGGACTCACTAGTATTGTATTGTATTATTGGGAACCTTATAGTATTCTTATTTTATTCATCTAATTTACTTTCTGTTGTCATGGAAGCATTTTTTTTTTCTGACATCCAGTTAGTATTTAGACACCCATCCGTATTTGGGTATGTATACGATAATAATGAAGTGAATAATAATGCGGAGCTTGCAAGGAGAACAAATATTCCAAATGTAATATTTTACATGCAGTATAATGGGGTTCGGTGTTTTTTGTTGTTTATTTAAATTAGTTTGTTAAAGTTATAAAAGGTAAAGGATAAACATTGACCATGCAGTCAAAAAATCTTTAGGCCTAAATTCAAGATTTATGTATTTGAATTGCATATAAAATTTCTATCCATTTGGATTAAACCGTTTTAACATAAACAAATTAATTAACTTAATGTGATGCATGTATGACTAACAAATATGCATCTATAAAGTAGTAAGAAACAGGTAAGATGTCTGCACTCAAAACAAATGCATTTAAAAGCATAAAACATTGTTAAAATATGGCTAGCTGTGCAGCAAGCAATGAATGAAATGGATGAAATTGAAACTTGGATTTATTGATAATAAATATACAAACCTTGTGTATTTAAAACTCTAAAATTCTGTTTATTAACACTGTAACAAAGTTTCTGTTTCGTTTGTGTGACTGACAAATGTGCGTCACATTAAGGTTTAGTATTATTTTTTATTTTTTTTATTTATTTACAGTAAGTAGCCTATTATTTTTTGTAATTGTTAATACATGATAAACAAAACAGAGGTCTGTTAATGTGTGATTCAGACTTATTAAATGTTTAGATCATGGCTTTTAAATATAATGTTAAATAGCTATAATTACTCTATTTATTCTCAGAAATTTCTTCACTTAATAGAGGTATTGGTATTGACACTGGCCTATCGGATCCAAAAGAATCTGTAAAGAAGTGCTTCTTTTGGTGGTAGATTCACCGTTCAGTTTGTTTGTTGGCTCATGCAGTGAGCTTTCCTTAGGTCTGTGTGCTGTGTACACATTTAATTGCTCAGGTTCCAGTCGTCAGACAGCTTGTGAAGAGTGAACTGTCCCAGACATGCTGCGTGAGGTGTTTGTCTGTTGTGCACAGACAATCAATACTCTCCCATTTAAAGAAGTCTAAGGTCAGGCCTCTGTACTGATAATGTGAATTGTTTTGTTAGATAGTCAAAGGTCAGATAATAATTTTTTTTTTTTTTTCAAACGCTTCCCGTCTGGAATTGATCAGTTTCATCTCCTGGTGGCGACGACCACTGCCATGAGCTAACTTATCTTAACTTACTGCACATCTCACTGTAGGCTATACAAGTTTTGTTGATAATAGCTAAATTTTCTCAAGGTTGATACGTACATTGCAGTGTGGCTGTATATGGCGGTTTCTTTTACCGCAGGCACTTTTGACAATGTACAACATGCTTCACATGAGGTTTTTTTTTTTTTTTTTTTTTTTTTTTACAATACTTTTTTAATTATATAAAAATTATTTAGTATTTATAATAATTATTTAATTATTTATTTATAAATTATTTTGTTTGTTTGTTTTTGCTAATTTCATAGCTGGCATTTTATTTAAAATTCACACTATTAAATATGTCCACGGGTTTGCATTATTTGAAAAAAAAAATATATATATATATATATATATATAGCTTTAGTGGAAATGACTGCACAATCAACTTTTCAAAATATAATTTTTATGTTTTCTTGACATGTCTTATATTTGATCTCACCTCAAGCTCTTCAATGACAAATTAGTCTCCTCTGTGAAAAAGTATGTTTGATAAACGCTTGATACAACCTTATATTAGGCACAACATTTTTTTGTAACTGATGCCCGAGGGACAATTGTCTTAAATTTGGTATAAATCATTGTCACAAAATAAATATTGAAGGTTCATAGTTTAAGATCAAAGACTTTTATGTAGATAATAATTTAAAACAAATCGTTTATATATATGTATATGTGTGTGTGTTTCAGTGTGACCTTTTTATAACAAAAAGAAACATGTTCTGTTTTCATCAAAATGAACCTCTGGGTCATAAACTGTCATCATTGAAGAAGCACTATACATTTGTGTATCCCTATGTACAGAACACATTTGCCATTCTTGTGTTTTGTATATATGTGTGAGTAAGGCCCTACTAAGTTATGGGTCTGTTATGATGAATGTGTGAAATAATGGAGGTAAGGGGGTGATGAGGTCTCACTCACTTCAGTCTCAGTGTAAGATGAGGCTACGCTTCATCATTCAACCATTAGTGCTCCACACAGGTGGCTGTTTGTTTATCCACATAATTAAAGTCAGACAGAAAAGTACAAATAGAGAGAGAATTTTGAAATTTGTTGTGTCTGCTGCCGTGTTACACAGACAATAACAAAAAACATCTAAAAAGACAGTTGTATTTATTAAAGTTGTGTTTAGTGAGGCACCTGCACTGACAGGGCTTTATATATAGGCATTCATTCACTTTCATTCAAGAAAATAAATGTATTAAATCAATGAATACATCCCATTTAAAGTAGTATATAATTTAATAATTACATTTTTAATGTAATGAAATAATAATTGACAGCATTTCAAGCGGGAAGTAATGGGTATGCACAGTGTATTTATGTATGTTTATAAAGTATATAAGTTTCCATCTGTCTCTCTAAGTGGTTGATATGATTTGCCTGCATAGGAAGAAATTAACATTTGTAAATGTTGGTTGTTTTAATTGCTTCAGGCATCACTGAGATGTCTGTGAGACATTTCTTTATGTCTGCTTTAATTTTCAAGCATACCAGCTGTTTGAAATTATGATTACAAAATGTAAAGTATTTCATATATTAACTCCTCTGAGATATGTTTATCCCCATGTACCCTCCTAAAATGGGAAGACTTTAGGAAGGTGAGCTACAATTATACAATCTATAAATGTATTTTTCTTTTTTCTTCAAGCAACAAAAATACCATGAATTCATATTTAGTGGCAAAAATTGGCCTGTTCAATAATTCCAGCGTTCGACTTTGTATATTTTCAAGGGTTAATGAATGGCACTTTTATTGATCTTTATGGGAAATGTTTGTATGATACAGGAATCGTTTAAGGGGTGTTGGTGGGGAACGGCAGTGCTCGCCGTTAGCCTAGACTCTCCAAGGGGCATAGAAGAATCAAAATTGCATATTGACAAAAGGGCTCGGGTGAGTGAACCCCGGCAGCTTGAAATAAACTCATGCGGCGTAGTCATTACTGCTGGCTACCGTGGTCTCCCTCAACCTTGAGCCAGTCGATAAGCTATTATAACCATGCAAATTGTGGCCAAATCAGAGGCCTGACATATTGGAATTATGGTCTCCCTCAGCCACTGCCTTATACATCATTATCAGACCACTGGCAACAATATGCAATATGCTTACTGTTGTTTCCTCTGTACTTTTTCATTAGGGCTAAAAGGACTGTAGTAAAATGAAAATAAATGTCTTTGTAGAGCGGAAGGCAGCCGTAGTCCTTTTGCTCGCAGAGGGCAAGACCGGGTGCCAAGTCATTTCGGTCAGGGCAGATACCTCAGCGGTTGGAATGATGTAACATGGTGTAAAAACTATGTAAACACCCCAGTGTCCGTGTCCTTGAGAATGTCAATAGGTTCGCATTAGCGTACAGAGAGAGTCGTGGGTCAGGTTGGGCAAGGCGCCACCGATTTGACAGTGTAACCTGCTGTGTGTGAGGGTCGATAGCCTCTGGTCTTCATACATTATCAGAGCTTGGGGTCGTCATAAATATGGCGTCCGTTGGACTAGAGGTCGTTTAGAGACTACTAACATTGTCTTTTTGTATTCTCCCGGGGCTGTTTTCAAGAAAATGCAGAACTTTCCATATTGCCTCATTTCCTCAATCATACCTGCTTGGAGTACATTTAAGCGCATTAATCAAAGTTTATGGATGACTGATCATTTGTTTAGTATGACTTCCTCTCACAGTTGCCCAGCGCTTGAATGGCTGCTTTGATTTACGAAACCTTCCAGTGTATTAAGTGGATTTAGAGGTGACAGCGCATTGATTTGTTTCCACTGTCAGCTTGCTCTTTTGAGGCGCCCAGCAGAGCGCAGGGTTCAACCTGCAGCTACGCGGGCTTCGATTCTCCAGGCTCTCGGCATTCTGAAATACCCGAATTTGTTCCACCAAGGTTTCCGATCGCTCGCAGATGGGCAGCGATTAATCAGAGAGGTAACTGTGAAGTAGTTTGCAATTAGACGGCAAAGCTCTGAAGCATGCTAATTGAATCAGAAAATTAGAGCGACTGCGCAGTAATTGGCCAGTTCCCATGCAGCAGGTGCCAGCCCACTCGACTGTGGAACAAGGTATTTAAGTCACATTAGCCAGAGTAAAAATATTCCTTGATATGGAACAGTTAGATTTTCTGCTCGTTTTCACCGACTATGTCACCGTTGGCGAACCAAGCTGCCTCGCGGCGCAATTACGACAAGCACCGGCGCACAGGAAATCGACTTTCCACAATCCGCCTCCTCTCCTGGAAGAAGTGGGAGAGAGAAAAAACAGCGTGACAGGAAGTCGCAACTCATTAGCAGTGGCTGCAGCAGCGTGCGGGTGCTTGGATTTACCAGTATGCCCCTTTTATTTACACCACCTGAGCTGAGAAGGAGACTAGTCAATGCCATCTGTATGTTTATGTGGTTTTCCTTATGTGGCTGGCAACACAATTGCTAATATCAGTTAACATTTAAAAAGCCTGTACTTTTGATTGACAATTGTGAGAAATGACTAGCTTTGATCTTCTATATTTGAGAAATGCCTGCAGTCTCGATATGAACTCTATAACACCTAAGCCATATTTATCAGATCTACATAACACCTCTTGCTTTCTGTGGTTTAGATACCAATGCATAATTTATTACTGATACACCCCGTGAAACTTGAATGGCTCATAGGTGCTTGTCTTCCTGTACCTATATGCGCGTTGTGCAGAAGAAGAGTTCAGTCTCTTTCACCATCGCCAACTCCCCCTCATCCTGGCGGCGTTGGCAAACATGAAAAAATTCACTGAGGTGAATTAAAAATGTATCACTTTGCAACAAGTCTTGGTTTTTGTGTGGTGAAATGACAGCGTGAGCGAGGAAGAGAAAGAGGAGGAAAATCCCCTGGCGGAAGCGAGCAGAACTTTAAACCCTGCTGGGTGCCAGTCCTGTTTGTGAGAAGAGCCCTGAGTTTGACTTCTGATTCTCTCTCTCTCGCTCGCTCGCCAGTTTCCCGGCTTCCTCAGCATGCAGGGCTTGCTCTCTCCCCCCTCTTTGATATCTTCATCTGTTCTGCCAAAGCAACGGGCTGGCTGGCATGTGAACTCTCGACGAAAGTGGATTATTCTCCCTGCCTCTCACCCCAAATGACTTATTTAAAAAAAACAATCGCCTCACTACATTGTAAGGTTATTACTGATTTAATGGCATATTAGGCGATTTCATTTGAGGGAATTTAGATGTGCATGTTTTTTTCTTTTTTTGGATTTTGTGTATTACCAAAATAGTGACCGTTTTCTGTAAAAAAACAAACAAACATGTAGCCCCGCCCCAAACTCTCGTCGTTGCTTGAGCCTGATGCTAATTTAAGCCTTATTTATTAATATTACCTATTTAATAGGAGTTCATACACTCAACAGAAAGAGTCTTTAATGCATCCTACTGTTAATCAATGATACAAATACCTCAACACTTGAAGACAAGGACTATCATGAGATCATTCAATAAGTAATGAGCTGAGAGCTTTATCTCATGCGGTCTTGTTGGACTATCAATGTGATCAAGGAACGAAAAACAGTTGTGAAGGTCATGTCTGCTCTTTCGCCCTGAAAACCAGGACTGACCCACAGTGCATCCAAGAAGAACCTAAGACTAATATTCAGAAATGAGCCAGACTAGACCTTTACTTTTAGTAGCTACTAAGATAGCTACATCAGGTTTTATATTTTGTTGCAGAAAAGCTGTATTTTACCAAGCTTTCATTGTTACAACAATTAGAGTTTCATGCTAAGTCAGCTAAGTCAATGTTAATGGCTGTAAATGAGTTGGCACTAGAGCCGGAGCATTAGCACGTTTCAAATGAAATTCTCAGTCTCAGCAGCTTTGTAGCTGGAGATGCTAATATAGCTTCATCCGCTCAACACTGCACAGGTGCCACCAAGCTATCTTAGGGCTATTAAAGAATCGTTTAGCATAAAGTAAGGGTATAGTGACCTAGCGTTGAGCTGTCTCCAGTTAAGGGGACATTTAGGCCATGGACCATCTGATAGAGAGACCCCTTGCACTGGAAGTGGAGTATATCTTACCTGCATCACTAATGCAATTAGTCATCATGGTTGACTTGTTACATCAGGTACTGTATTCATGGAAGAGGAGATATCCTGTCCTTAAGTCACACTGTAGGGACAGCAGAGATGGGGTAAAGTGTCTGAGCGCAGGTCAAGTTAAGCAGGATGGATGCTTTGCTCTGCATCGATAACACGTAACCCAATTAGCTTTGCTGCACTCACATTGGTGGTGAAATGACTCAATGGAAAGTGATGCCATGGTTGGGGTCAGTGTGAAAATGTACAAGTTTTTGTTGTGTCTGTGTGTGAGAGTGCTTATGCCTGTCTTTCCTGCATTAAGTATATCCAAATGAAATCAAATGGACCCATTAAGGCTTCAAGATTAATCGAAATAAAACCAAAATTGTTATATTGCTTGGTGATTTAATTAAATATATGCACTGAATGTTACAAAGTGAAGCGCAGCAACATATTTATTTATTTATTTTGAAGCTTAGATCTATCCTTTAATGCAGGTAATGTAATGATTTGTGTAACCGCCAAAATAATGTGGCCTTTCAGAGTTATTTTTGTATTACTTTATTTATTGCCATTTATAACAAACATACAAAACATCTACTATGTAACAAGGAAAAAATGAAGGAACATTTTTAACTCAATCCCACCATAAAAAATAGCTTTAAAAAATAGCTAACAGTTTGCAGATATCAAACAGTCTATCTTCAAGGCAACTGACACATAGTAGCACAGACTATTGTATGCAAGCAGATATAGGTATAACAATACAAAAAATAAAAAGATAAGTTAAAATAAGTAAATGAATAAATAAACAAAAAAACGAAATAAATGCATGGATAAACCATTAAATAAATAAGTGACAATGAAACCACCTAGTATCTGCCTTAATCTTTCCAGCTTTCATAGGTTATATTTGACTTGAAAGATTAAACAACAAAAATATAACAATCAAATAATCAGGAAACACACAGGTTTACAACAGAATATGAAGAGGGAGAGAAAAGGGTTTAACCTGAGGACTAAGGTCTTCTACTGTTCAGATACTTAGTTAACCACTTCTTCAGAAAACGTTGAAGTCATTGAAATACGTTAGTAAACTCACCGTGTCCTGATTGGCTTATGATCCGATCTGCTTGATCGGATCATGGTGATCGCATGTTAATGCCAAGTGTAAACGCAGCCAATATCTGTCAAGTTCATGCCCAGATCAAGTGATTCACAATAAAAGCTGATCTACACTAACTCACTACTATTATTATTATTATTATTATTTTATAGTGATATTTATATATAGTCACAATCGTTTGGGCAAAATTATGCAGCACTACCAGCAACCACAGCGAGCCTTGATCTTTTTTTAATCACATTTTAAATCACAATTTCTATCAGAAAATATCTCCGCATCTTAAATCAAAATATCTTAAATCAAGTCCTGTCTGTCTTTTCCAAAGTCAAATGGGTTTTAGCATTTCATGTTGACTTCTTTTTCGTTAAATATATACTGTTTTACTCTGAAATACGTCAGATTACGAAAATTCTAATGTATTTGAACTGCATTTCTTGTTGACATTATATAATAAAGGATTTTGTGACACTTTCACACTACAGATGACCACACAGATCACAAGTGCCTTTTAACTGTCAGTGTGCTGCTGTAATCCACTGTAAACAACCAATTCCCCCTGCACAGAGCGGGTGCAAGCTGCTTAGTTTTGTGGCTAAATCTCGGCCTCAACCACGCTCATTTCCAAAAAGCCTCCAGCAGTCCGAGCGGTTGGCCAGCAGGTGCATCCATGCATCCCAGCTTTTGCCTAATTCCATCTGGACCTAGAAAACAGGCGACTCCCCGCCCTCATCTCTGGGACAGTAGTCCAGGGTCACGGGCGGTGCCAAAGGTGCGTGTGAGTGACGTGGCACACTGGCTGACCCTGGCTCTTGGCAGGGCCGCAGATTTAATGGGATTAGCTGGCTAATGCAGACTATGTTTCTGTTCCTTGCGCCTAGGCCTTTTTTAGCCCCAACTCCCGGGGTTGTGCCAACGTTCACAGGTCGAGGGCAGGACAATAGAGCAGCCAGATAGGACGGGATGGGCTATGTTACATGCACAAGGTTGCCAGGGATGCTCTGGGTGGCGTTGAGCACTCAGGTATGGGCGCAACGGGCTGCCAAGTTCTCAGCCTGTCGCGACCTGAAGAATATTGAGTCGTCTGAATGCAGGAGTTTCTAATTACCCTAGATAACTGGAGCCCTAATTGTAACCTTACACACTCTTTACATTGATAGTCATCCATTAGGAGTGTGATCAATGTACGGCTTCACAGCGCTCAGGAACGGTTCCATGTTCCCATGTGTTGCTCAGATTGGCTTTGGTAATTGCTCAGGCAAGCATGTGGTGCAAATCTGCTCTCCGTACAGAATGGTGCAAAGCCACAGTAGACTCGAGTTGAACTCTTTCTCAACTGTCTCTTTTCCTTTCCTCGAAGCCACGGCATGGCCTTTTAACCTTCCGTCGGGTCCTAGTACATTGTCTAGTGCGGCACATTATAATGTACACCGCCGTTTGTTGCGGATGCCGGGTTTGGGTTTGAATGGCACAGGTGTGCTCCGGCTGATCCCAGGTCAGCGCTCGTCGGGCGGGTTTGACAGCCCCTCCGCATGCACTAGTGCACAGGTGCATGCAGCAAACACCTGTGCGCCTGTGGCCCGGGGACACAGACGGGCTAGATTTCCACTAGCGTAACTGAAATCAGAGGAGGTTTGTGAGGATGCGGAGGGCCCTCCCTGCTGTTACCTTTTTCTCCCAGCAGGCATGTTGTGACCGCCACACACACAGAAAGCACTCTTCTTCCATGTAAATATGCACTCGCTCGCTCAGACATACATGATCACATTGCTCGAGCACGATTATGTTACCTGGTCGTGTCATTACACTCTTTTGTGTGCATGTCGATCTGCCATTTCTCCCAGACATCAAATCCTGTTTGTTCTTGCGCCCTGTCTCTTACGCTTTCTCTCTCTGGGAATGCATGCGAAGAGATTTGTCAGCATGAGAACATGCCATCGGCCAGCCAAAAACAATATTTAAACATTTAAATTAGGTTTATCGTAAGCCCTGCTCGCTTTCACCGGGCTACGAAGAAATACAGACGGCAAGTAGATATTACGTGGATTTGTGTTCTCTGTGCTAATCGCTCTCTCTCTCTCTCTCTCTCTCTGTCATCCTCCTCTGTCTCTTTTTACTTTCAGAAACAGCGGCATTCCAGTTCAGGAAGCTGTACTTAGCAAATACGCTCATCTGCGTTTTGAAAGGTCATGAGCATTTTCAACGTTGTTCGTTTTCAGTGAAATTGGCTCACGCCTTTAACTCCACGTCTCTCCGCCAACACAAAGAGATGACACGTTTATCATCCCTCTCTCTTAGTTATTCATGGATCTGTCTATGTTCATCCTCGACAGAGAACATGATGGAGATCTCAGAAGAGTAAATCGGGCTTGTCAGTTTTATTTGCTTCTGCTGTAGTCAAGGTGTCAGGTTTTCGGACTTCATACATGACTAATTTTCAGACAGGATGAGATTTTACTGCTGAATATTTTTCTCCATGGCAGTGCGAGTGGGCGTTTGTTTGAATGGGTCAGTTGTTGTATTAGGGGCATATTTCGGCTCTTTGCATAGCGTGACAGTTATGATATCACCTATCACTGCTGCTGTTTCTGGAGGGTTTAAGGGGTGGTCACACTTGACCTTGTGTTCCTTGCACTTTCATTCATAGTAGGTCTGTTAGTTTAATACAATTGTAAAATAGACTGTTGGCCAGTGATAGGCTTATCGTCAATGATTTGTAAATTAAACAAACAATGATATTATGTGTAAATATATATACAGATAATGTTATAGTTTATAATTCATTTTATATATTTGTTTTATGTATTATTTATTACTACATTAAAAAAATATACATTTGAACTATTTTATTTTATTTTATTTTATTTTATTTTATTTTATTTTATTTTATTTTATTTTATTTTATTTTATTTTATTTTATTTTATTTTATTTTATTTTATTTTATTTTATTTTATTTTATTTACAGCCCTGATTCCTAAGTTGCCTATATGCAAATGTTAGAGAGCGGGTACACAAACATATGTGAAGAATTGACATATGTGACCCTGGATCACAAAACCAGTCACAAGTTGCATTGGGTATATTTGTGGCAATAGCCAATACCCATTGTATGGATAAAAATTATCGATTTTTCTTTTATGTCAAAAATCATTAGGATATTAAGTAAATATCATGTTCCATGAAGATATTTAGTAAATTTCCTACCGTAATTATACAGTGCAATGCATAAGTGAATACACCCATGCTAAAGTTGACTAAAAAGAGGAATAAAAAATCATATTTTGGAAATTGAACTTAATGCCTTAATTTAAAAAATTAGGAAAAATCCAACCTTTAAGGACACCAATTTTCTTTGTGAATGAATAATGTATCGTAAATAAATAAATGTTCTTCCTTAAAATACATGGTGCATAAGTGAGTACACCCCTATGTTAAATTCCCATAGAGGCAGGCAGATTTTTATTTTTAAGTATTTAAAAAAAAAAAATTTAGGATACTATGCATCCTGATAAAGTTCCCTTGGCCTTTGGAATTAAAATAGCCCCACATCATCACATAGCCTTCACCATACCTAGAGATTGGCATGGGGTACTTTCCATAAGATCATCTCTCAATGCAAATCAAACTAGCTTTTAGGCTAACTGAAATAAAACCATGCCAATCTCTAGGTATGGTGAAGGCTATGTGATGATGTGGGGCTATTTTAATTCCAAAGGCCAAGGGAACTTTATCAGGATGCATAGTATCCTAATTTTTTTTTTTTTTTTAATACTTAAAAATAAAAATCTGCCTGCCTCTATGGGAATTTAACATAGGGGTGTACTCACTTATGCACCATGTATTTTAAGGAAGAACATTTATTTATTTACGATACATTATTCATTCACAAAGAAAATTGGTGTCCTTAAAGGTTGGATTTTTCCTAATTTTTTAAATTAAGGCATTAAGTTCAATTTCCAAAATATGATTTTTTATTCCTCTTTTTAGTCAACTTTAGCATGGGTGTATTCACTTATGCATTGCACTGTATATATAAAACATTTGTTTTGGTCAGTGAATGCAGCACAATCGCGAACATAAATGGACAACTTTAAAGGTGATTTTTCTCAATGTTTCGATTTTTTTTTGCACCTTCAGATTCCAGATTTTCAAATAGCTGTATCTCGGCCAAATATTGTCCTATCCTAACATTGCTATCCTTATTTTCATAAAATTGACCCATGTGACATTTTGTGGTCCAGGGTCACATATTCTTTTCTGCATACAAAATTCGAGTTTGTTGAACTCGGTAATGACATAGTTATTCATATATTGATCTCTTGACTGGAAATATATTAAAGAACATTCATTTTATCAATTTTGTGTGAATAAAATGCAAATTTCAATTAATAAACAACTTGTTGATTTTAGTTTCACAGAAAATTGGAGTAGATTTTTAACAATCTGGAGTAGATTTGTAACATAAATATATTATTACTTGTTCAAAACAGATGGTCTGAAATATATCGGGTTTTTTTCCCTTTTTTTTTCTTTCTTTTTTTTCTATTTGTTGCAAGGGCCTGAAATAATTGTGCCTGCTTAAACTTTATTGTGAGCATCCTTTTATCTCCCTCACTTTAGAAGAGCATCCACACACACATCTCTCAGCCACATGACCACACAAAGCACTCTCTCTTGTTAAACCATCATCTTACCCCAAAATCTAAAAACACTCTCTTTCCTCCATCAGTACCATCGGCACCTCCATTAAGGAGACAGGAGAAATCAATATCTCACCATCAGGCTCAAATGTTAACAAACTTTATATTGACCATTTACCTTTGGCACACAATCCATTTATCTGTCTCTCTCCAGTTTATGATGGAGAGCATCAAATACACTCTATAGATCAACAAGGTGATTAAATAGGTTCATTCAAACACACCTGTCCTTATTCACCACGGAGCTGAGTGATGTCCCGAACGCTTACCAAATTGCTGTTTACTCTAACAACCGATAGTGGAAAAAGCCATTAACTGAAGATCCCTTGCAGCCATTGCACCACAACGGCCTTTTGTAAAGGCGTTTCGCTGAGTGCATTTATCATTTAATAATAAAAAAGGCAATAATCGAAGCTTATGGAACACCTTAACAGATTCTGTGCTTAAAAATCATTGGTGCCTTTTTATTTCTTGGTTTGTTACAGTTCGATTCACCTTAACGATGCAAAACCTTCAGAAAAGCATGACAAATAAACTCTCGAACTTGCTGAGAAGGACCGTTGTACCATCAGCTCACATTACACTTTGTGCCCCTGAAATAGCAATGCAGCTCCACAAGAAGATATGGAGGGATTCCCTCTGGATTGCTTGCTTGCTTTAAAATCACTCTGCACTCCTCGAGTCTTATGGAGTCGCTCGCTCACGCTCAGGGAAGAGAAAGCGCTCACACGGGATAGAAAATACACAAGACGAGGGACTGGAGAGAGATTACCGGTCTCCTCAGAGACACAGAGCAATATATGTGCGAGCACACACAGTTTGTGAGAAAAGGGTGGTTGGAATTAATGCATGGAAAAGTGAGAAAAGAACACAGGCAAGAGCGGATGTGTGATGAAGGATGCATGAGATTGAGAAGTGTCATCATAAACTGATCGCATAGCCGTCGTTCTACATGACGTTATTGTCCCTGAGAATGTAAACCGCTGATCTTTTCTTTATGAGGCGTGATAAACCACTGTCAAAACCAAGCAGCTTGGAGGTATTGAGGGATTCTTACTTTCCTGGTTTAGTTTTGCTCCCTAAGGCGGGATATTTGACCACAAACCATTATTCTGTCCCTTGATACACACATGTGATCACTCTCTTAACGCTGTAGTCAGGAATACAAAGGAAAAGTTGTACTGTATGTGGTTGGTTTGTTGCGGTCATAACCTGACGTCCTGGACATTTAATAGGTTTAATAGATTATGGAGCATCCAAAACGCATGTGCAAGTGGAGCTTGTCTTTTTGCTATGTGGGATCTTTTTACCACAACTACCAATGGAGTGTTAAAGGAATATTTCACTTCAAAATGAAAATTCTGTCGTCATTTACTCACCCTCAAGTTGTTTCAAACCTGTATGAATTTCTTTCTTCTGCTGAGCACAATGGAAGATATTTTGAAGAATGTCGGTAACCAAAATGCTTTGATTTCCATAGTTTTTTTTTTCTTTTCTTTTTCTATTCCTTTAATAGAGAAAATTTCCTGGCCATAAATTAGCCATGAACCTGTATTTTGAATTTAGTTTTTTGTGTGTGTGTGTGTGTGTGTGTGTGTGTGTGTATTTGTCACGACCAGCACAGTGAGATTTCATCCGTCACAAAAACATGAAGGTTTTCTGGCAAAAGTAGCATTTAAACAAACGGTGTAAATCAGATTTATTGAAAATCGCTTTTAAAATTTGCTGAAATCAATGCAAAAGCAAATGTAGTTGCTTTGCTTTTGACCAAATTGTATTGGTTTTAAAATGATTAATTTTGCTTTCGAAGTTCATAATTGTAATTACGTGTAATTAAATACTTTTATTCTGAATTCATAATGTATACACTATTCAAAGATCAAGTTCTATTTGATGTGTGTTGAATAATTGAAATACATACATGTTAAAAACAGGCTGTTCTAATGATGATACACAAGTGGTGATGCACAAGAGTTTTCTGTAGTAGAAAGTTAATTTTTATTTAAAACTGGGATTACTTTTGAATTGAGAGAGCCCAGGTAATTTGCAAGCAGGAATTTGAAACGGTCCGAAATTGTACAACATTTAGCTCAAACCGTCCCCCCCCCAATGATCACTAATGCTATCACCATATATGCCGAAGCCTCGTCTGCTCAGTCGGCCATGAGTGCGCCCACGATGCCCATTGAACCTCTGCTGTAGTTAAGCATCTTTACTCCAGAACATATACAATCAAATTTATTGCACACGAGGAGAGCGGGACCGTTCTGAAGTATCATAACGCTTTAGCACATTAAGCGGACGTGGGCGGGGAGGGTTTAAAGTTACTGAGACCTCGGAGGTCAGCAACCGAAGACATGGAGTGAAACAAGGCTTTGAAACATGCCATCAGCCCAATAACGAGAGACGTACAGTAGTAAAACTCTAAGCGATTGGGGGTGTATTTTCGAAGGATTGATGGATGCGGCTGTTGTCGGCGGTGGGGAGGGAATTAACGAGGCACTTTAGCTGCGGGTAGTTTGGAGGGGGGGCAGAATTGCCCCAGTAGTTTTTGCCTAAAGAGAGGGGCATAACCAGCCATAAAACATGAAATCATATCACTTAAGCCGACAAGTGCAGATAAAGCTGTGTTTGAACTTGCAGGCATTAATTATACACTGTAAACAGAACGGTGGGGGACTTTTTACTTGTTTAAATTATGACAGAGGGTTAGCATCCCTCCCCCGTCTCCTTTTCTCTCTGTCTCCATTCATCTCTCTCTCTCTCTGCATTAATGTTCCACTTCTTCATTAACTTTTAAAGCTTGTTTTTCTTTCTGTCTAATTTATCACTTGATACTGTATTAACATACCCTGAGGACCTTGTTTCTCCTGAAGCATTTCTTTGAACAGAAACAAGAACATTATGAAGGTTAAGCACGCAATGTCTCGTTCGTCATTTTCACAATGAAGAGAATATGAAGAAACTACATACAATTTTAGAAGAAAACGTGTTTCTTGCCAGGGTAAAAAAAAAAAAAAAAAAGTAACTGCCTTGATACTAGGCTGTTGTGGGTGAATGCCAGAACATATGAGTGGTTTTAGTTTTAGCACATTGCTCGGAGGTTGTTTACTGGCCCAACTCAAAAGAGCCCATACTAATGTTTCAATGATATTCTAGTCTCTAAATGTGGAAATTATTTGGAAATAAGAATTTTTTTTTATTATTTTTTTAAATGGTTTACAGGCAACAATCCAATAACTGGTCCGAATTATGTATTATATAAACATACTGACCAAAAAACAAATGGTAACAATTTCATTCATCCCATTTTTTTTTTTTTTTTAATAAAATATCAGAATTTGTAAGGTCTAATATATTTTTTTATGTTTTTGAAATATCTTAGGCTTCCCAAGGTTGCTTTAATTTGATTAAAAATACAGTAAAAACAGTCAATTTTGTGAAATATTGTTAATTTAAAAATACCTGCTTTTTAAAAAAAAAATGTTTATGTATGGTAACACTTTACAATAAGGTACATTAGTTAACTACCTTAGTTAACGAACTAAGAATGAACAATACTTCTTCAGCATTTATTTATTAATCTTAGTTGATCTTAATTTCAACATTTACTAATACGTTATTAAAATCAAAGGTTGTATTTGTTAACATTAGTTAATGCACTGTGAACTAACATGAACAAACAATGAACAGCTGGATTTTTTTTTTTTTTTACGAACGTTAACAAAGATTAATAAATACTGTGACAAATGTATTACTCATTGTTAGTTCATGTTAGTTAATACATTAACTATGTTAACAAATGAACCTTATTGTAAAGTGTTACCAATTGTATTGTATTCCTGTGATGGCAAATCTGAAATACTCCAGTCTTCAGTGTCACATGATCCTTCGGAAATCATTTTTAAAATGCTGATTTGCTGCTCAAAAAACATTTTCTTTTTGTTATCAATGTTGAAAACTGCTTAATATTATTAAATATTTAGGCTTAAACCTAAATGGTAGTAGTGGGATGAGTTACACACAGTTCAGGGGTCAATGTTCAATTTCTATGAGCAGCACTTTAAGTAGCAAGCAGCATTTGTTGTATGCACAGGCATTTGTAAAGGAACGCGCTCTCTCATTCTCTCACTCTCTGACACTTACAGTCACACATCTTCTCTGACAATGTTATCGGTGACTCACATTCCATATATGTCAGAACAGATATAGCAGGGCCGCCTGTGGCAGGAGTTTACATCATCTGATCAATGTAACATACTGCGGGGTTAAAGTTTACTCTTCTTAAAGGACTCTTACCCTTCTGACAAGTGAGAACGTATTGATTATTTTATTCTATTTGCCGTTCCTCGCACTCACTCTCACCTCTGCTGTCAATAGAGCGCCATTGAGAGAGTCAGAGCGACTTCTGACCCCTGCTGTATTCACACACCCACACCAAATGTGCAATCCTCAAACACTCGTCCTGCTCAGTCCTGCATCCCTAACACACTTGATTAATAGTGTGTCGCTACAGGGTCACGCTGCATCTGAACATCTCTGTACATCTTATTTGACACAGGCTACGTGTTGAGCGCTACCCGCTCTGTCAGATAAGGGTCTATAGATTTGGTCAAGGTGGAGTTTTTTTCTTTTCTTGTTTTTTTTTTTTTTCTGTTTGCCTCCAGCAGGGACGGCTCAAGCCTCATTTGGAGGTCAATGTGACCATGGGACCACTGAATAGTCCCAAAGGTCCTTGTGCTTTTAAAGACACCTACCCATCTATTGTTTTGTTGATGTCTGTATGAGTTAATTCACATTGAGTGTGGAAAGAGCACAGAGAGGGAAGTGGCTGCAGTCCTCTGCACTCGTCTGCAGAGAGATAGAGAGATAATTATTCGGTCTCTGACTCACATGGCATGAAAAATGCATAATGCCGGGGTTTGAGACAGCTTATCAGGGTGTTAACTCTTCCCACGCTTTGTGTATGCTATAGCAGAGATGCTTTTAGATGCCTGCCATTGTGTTTGTTTGTTTGTTTGTGTGTGTGTGGATTTTGTTTTGCTTGGGTGGGTTGTGTGCGCTGAACTTTTGTCCCCTCTCATGCTGTTCGAGTAAGTTTCAATCACAGCATTAGATTCAAAACCAAACACTTAAACTTTTTTTTTTTAATGTTTGCTACTTTTTACAGCTTTTATCTAATGAATCATCACCTGGGTGTGAATGTGCTACTTTCTGCATGTTTTGTCCAGAGTCCACTCACTTTTATGCCTTTGTAGTATCAATTTTCCTATATATATAGATTCTAACGTGTACTATATATACATATGCATGTTATTTTTTAACTTATTTCTGTTCCTACATTTTTAATTTATTGCTCTTTCATCTCTAATCTACAATTCTGTTCTTTTTTTTCCTTTTCTTCTGTTTCTCTTTCTCATATATGCTGAGTGTTATTGTTTTCCATGGTCTGTGTCCTCTCTGTCTTTTGACAGAAGCCAGTCTCCATCACTCCAGGGTCTCTGTACGGGTGGATTCTGAGTTTAGGGTCAGACTGGGGTCAGAGACAGAGACTGTCTGATCTACAGTATGCAGATAACCATCAGGTTGAAGCTACGAGCACAAATAAACTACACATTCTAAAACTGTACTTCTCAATCCAGCTCTCAAAATTATAAGCAATCTTATAGCACCGATTTTGAATCCCTCAAACATCACATTATTAACGTAATTTTGCTATCTGAACTAATTTAAGAATTTTTTTTTTTTTTTTTTTTTGGTTGTCTGTGACCTATTTTTGCTTTGTGACCCACAAGCTGAAAACCACTGCTGTTTTCAGACAAACAGAGGAAATGCATTTTAAACATCGTCTGTCTACCATGTGCAGCTTCACTGTCACAGAAGCCCCCTGCATGGCTCCTGGACGGGCCCCTGACGCAGGACCCACGCATACAGGAGGTTGTTAGGAAGTTCCTCTCAATTAGCATCCTTTTTGTCACTGTGGACTGACCTTAAGCTGACTGTTGTGCTTTCCTTGTTCCTTCAGTCAACGTAAACATTAATGTCCTCTTCATTTGAAGCCCTGCCACTGAGCCAAGTGTAATAACATTGTTCATAGGTTTGATGTGAAAGACGTGTGTTCTGTGTGGGTGTGTTGTGAAGAAAGGGAATGTGGCGACTGCAACAACATGTTCTAGTTGTTTCCTCTTATGCGTTAGACTGCAAAATCCTCTTTAAAAACAAGAGCACATTGACTCCAGAATGGAATTTGATTTTGTTGAAGTTGTCTTGCTTGTAGAGGTGGTTCAGTATAGTCGACTAGTCGAGTAGAGAGTTCTTTAGATTTTAGTATGGATGCATGATATATCTGTACCATATCGGTTATCAGGTGATATGGGATATTTTGGAATATTTAATTTGTTTTGTATTTATTTGTGCATATTTTTACATTTACATTTTAATTACCTTTGCCGTCATGCAACACCTGCTAAGGTAATAATAAAAAATAAAAAAACTGGTAGCTGTCAGTGTCCCAGACACTTGGTTGGCACACTTATTTTTTGCCTTTTTACCATATGATATATTTTAGATATGTATCATTCGAAATCTTGAACACTCAAAATGTATCCTGTTGAGATCATTTGAAATTAAACAGTGCCTTACCATGGGAAACTTATTTTTTCTAAATATAGATTTTGTATAGAATAAAATCAAAATTTGTTTAGCACATTTGCCTTACAGTAAACTTAAACTTCTATCAGGGATGCACCGATATGAAAATTTTGGCCTATACCGATAACCGATAATTCTTTATATTTGAAAGCCGATAACCGATATATAGGCCAATAAATCTGAATCCAAAATTTTTTATAATTTTTGAGAGCCTGATTACAAAAACAAAATTCTCACCATTAAAAGCCATGTACCAAGCACATAATTATTCTATGTAGCCTATATGACAGGCTTGCATGTTCCAATCATATTTCAATCAGTTCAAAACCATCATGGCGAACATTGCGCATCTGAACTGTCTCAGCTGAAGGACATAATCCATTATTTATCGGCTTTAATATATCGGCCAAAATTTCTCATCGGCCGATACCGATATGGTGGACCATATATTGTGCATTCCTAACTTCTATAATGTTTTTACACTTTCATTTTTAAGGGCATTTTCACATCTATGCTCAACAAAAATATGGAGGAAGAGGGTTACAGTTATCAGGCTAATATTATAATAGTGTTAATAGTAATCTTTAGCAAATCTCTAAATGAATATCTATTTTTTCACACTGTACCTTATATGTTCTGATGCCTAAATTTACCTGAAGCATTTATAATGATTGTTTTTAGGTTTTTGGTGTTTTTTTATTCATTTGGACAAAATGCAGTGTGGCACTACAGCCAACAAATCACCTCATTTGTAGCATTAGCTAGGTCTGTTAGACTGACTTCACACAAACCTGGTATGCTTTCAGTCGGAATAAAGGATTGATGCGTATGGAGAAATGGTTCACTTTCCATATACTGTATGTCAACACATTCTCAAAACATCGACCAGCACCTCAGTGAAATATTTCAATGATATCAATGAAATGAAGTTAAAATTCTAGTATTCACTCGCCACACACTCACAGTCACTCGCTCATATCCGTGGCATCAGTACACATCATGTTGTCTTACACACACACACACTCTGTCAGGGGTCATCCCCTGCTCATGCTGAGTGTGTGTGAACCCCATTAGCACATTCCCAGATAGTGGCCAGGGTACTCTTATCTCTCTCCACCCATTAATTACACTTTGTTCCCCTAAGTGATCTATTTCTGCTCCTCCCCGCCCCCGCGGCCCACTCCAGGACTATCTCCTACACCTCCACACAGCCACACAACACACACATACACACACGCACCAGATAAGAGTGCTAATGTGAGGCAAGCAAGGTCAGCCTGCCTTCCTCGCTGATGTGAAGTGTGGGTCCCGTGCATTAGCCGCTAGCCTGTCTGCCACCCGCTTTGCATGGGGCCGTTCTGAAGATGCCCCCGTAATTACAGATGACAGCACAGCGAGAGGCTGATCGCACTCCTTTGCCTCCACTCGGGCTGGAGGAGACAGCCTTCTGAAAGCTCCACCTGGAAAGTATGTCATGGAGCACTCTTGCGATGCTAAACACATGTGAATGCTGTGTACTTAGTTTCGATGCAGCTTCAGATCACACTTCCAAGTCCACTGTGTTTGTGAGCGACACCACCTGCAGAAAATGCCAGATAGTCAGCGAGGGGTGTTTCACCGACCGCTGTCTGCATCGCTGCTAGACGTTTAGACTATATTGCCGTACTAAATCATTTAACAATTTAGTCAATGAATTTGTGACTAGTCTTATACATACTGCTTGATAATATTTGGTATCGGTGGAGATGCATGGAGGGAATTTTTATATATATATATATATATATATATATATATATATATATATATATATATATATACATATAATAGTGTGTATCCTATAGGACAATGGGCTGCCCCATCAAAGTTTGGTTCCTCTCTAGGTTCCCTGTTCACCTGAATATCTTATGAAGGTTGTTTTTTTTTTGCCTCACGGGGTGCATTAAGAAACGATTCTCCATTAGACTGTTCTAAAAAATATGAATTATGAAAAGCACAACACAGACCTTGAATTGGGTTACAGCGTCCACCTCGAAATTGAAAAAAAGAACGTTTTTACTGAACAGAAAAATCGTTGCACTTGAGCCGATGTGGTGTACATGTATAAATACTTTGCTAAGTCAGTTCCCTCAATTATTGTCCTGCTGCGTCGTGTGCTCGCTGCATTAGCCTGTGGTTTGATTTACACTCCGTTGCATCATCCCACATGCGCTCATACCTTCCTCCTTGAAATATGTCCAGCACAAAAATCAATTTCGTGAATCAGTCTACAAACACACCCATTTCATAGACCTATCTCACTGTTAGCAGAAGCAAGAAGAAACCATTGTATTCTTTAGTTTACACAGTGTTGGTATGGATGCTGTGCTACTGCTGAACTCTCTTCGGTCCCTGACTCCTGCTGCTCCTTTAGTAAACACACTCAAACACTGTGTTCTTATTTATGTATTGATCCGCCATTGATTCCCTCACACCCCTTCTCGCTCTCACTTTCTCAGGCACTGTTATCATAGTAGCAGCACCTGTAGGGTTCATCTGTTACTTCAGCGGAGGAGAAGATGCTCATCAGATTTAGTGTGGAGGTCTCGGTATTGGGAAGTGAGGACATCTAGGTTGGAGAGTTAGGCTACTCATCAAGTGTGAAATAACATTATTAATTAGGTCTTTGTGAGTCGGAACTGAGGGTATCTAACTGGGGTTTAAAAGTTTTTAATAAATTAATACTTGTATATAGCAGGGATGTATTAAATTGATCTAAAGTGACTGTAAAGACTTTTCTTTACAGTCTTTCATCAAAGAATCCTGAACAAAGTATCACAATTTCCACAAAAATATTAAGCAGCACAACTGTTTTCAGCATTGATAATAATAAGAAATATGATTTCTGAAGGATCATGTGACACTGAAATCTGGCTGCTGAAAATTCAGCTTTGCCATTACGGGAATATATTACATTTTAAAAAGTAAAATATGAAGCATTTACTTTAAATCTGTAATAACATTTTACAATTGCTGATCTTTCAAAAACATAAAAAAATCTTACCATCCCTAAACTTTTGAACGGTAGTGTACTTTCTCAACATTGCGTCCTACCCAGGTACTGTAAGACAAGTGGCATTTTGCTGGTCATTTGGTTTCTTTCATGCTAGGCAGGCAAATCTCAATGCATGGTCCAAACTCCTGCTCCATATAGCTGTACATATATTAAACACACGCTGCAGTTTCACTCTTGGTGTGCATAGAAATTTACTTTTTTCTCTGGAAGTATGTTATATCTGGTTTGCACACGGTATACAAATTTAAGGGGAAATGCACCGGAAGGAGGTTGTTGAAGGTAAGAGGTTGCCTTTTGTAAATATTTCTATTGCTTTCTTCTCATTTTATCTGATTTGTAGCATCTGTCTTTTTATCCTTATCTAAATAGAGACCAAAGCTGCATGCTGTGGGGCTTTTAAATGTACTCTTTTGTACATACTCAGTCCATATTCTCAAATGTGAGAGAGAGGAAAGAATGAAAAAAAAAAAAACACGAAATTGACCAGAGAGATGTGTCAAATGATGCACATGCAGTGATGTTTTAATGTAATATTTTCAGGGGAAATGTGCAAATGCTCATGCGGTCACCATCGCAAATGTCCCCATGTACTGAATCCAAATACATTGGGGGGTTTTGGAGGGCTTTTGTCTGCAGTGCCAATTTCATCAAACAGTTTCTAACACCTCTCATCTCTGTATGTGCAATTTTGCAAGTGATGTGCTGTGTTATTGTACACTCTTGACACGCTGTCTTGTGCTGGTGCTAAAGCCTGTGTGAATTAACCCTCTGTGTACCTGCACAGTGTGGATCACAGATCCTCATTAATCCTCAGTTCATTTGCAACAGCTCTTATTCCACCCTCTTTCTCTCCTTTTTGTGAAATCAAACGCTCATTCAGCCACTCTGTTCATCTTTTTTTTCTTTTGAAAGAGTTAGGTGATAGACTTAGAATTTTGATTATTTGCCCCTACAGAATATTGACCATGTGTGCATATATAACTAATAAAATACACAATGGATCTAACAATGGTTATTTTATTATTTCTTTTATTATTTATTTCTTTTATTTACATTTTCTCTTGATTTATTTCACGGCAGGCATCATTTAAAAAAAAAAAATTCAGTTCGTATTTAAAAAAAAAGAAAGAAAAACGTGTTAATGTACAAATTACTTGAAATTGTTTTTAACCTTATTACAATTGCATTATTACTTTAAGCATGCATGATACCCTCAATATGCATTGCATACATTATTTGTAAGTGCTGCGAACACATCAGTGCTAAAGCAGAGTTATTTATTGGTTTTATCTTAACCGTAAGGCTTCGGTCACTCTTCCACAGACCACTTAATGAATATTCTAGTACTGTAATGATGAGCAACTGGGGCTTAGGAGTTGTTTGCACTCCGAATCTCTCCGTCATTCTTGTTTATTTTTCGTTTTCCCCTCTGGAGTCGGCTCTGACATCTGCAGGCATTTTTATCAGCGGCTAACTTAATTATGCTACTGTGGACTTAGGCTATTTGACTTGCTAACAAATTAGCCCTCAAATTAGCCTTGCTATCTGTGTTTCTGCTCCGCCTGTCAGGGATATGGTTTGTCATATCTGAATTCCTCAGTGATTCTTGATTTGCTTTATTACAGGCTATTTTACAGAGGAGCAAACAGAGTGGGCACAGTCAGGCTGGATAATGAAGCGCTAGTCTTCTTGCAAAGTGCTAGCCTGGGCTAATGACTAGCTTTAGACAGACTGGTAAAACAAATTCAGACACCCAAGCGCCATCATTAGATTTTCTCTCCTGAAAACTGCAACAGAATAAGCCACTGCCAATAGTTCTGGGTGCCTTTGGTGGGTACAGTAACCTGCGGTATGATTTGACTTTGCGTCCCCCAGAGTCTCAAACACTTGCGCTACACATCCCACACTGGCCCCTGCTCTCCGGTTATCTCGTAAAGACTCCATTCCAGCTCTATAAAACTTGCCGTCTTTATTACAGCTAAGTCAAGGCGCCCACTCTCAAATAAAAAAAAATAAAAAGACTGCACCGCTGCAAGGGAGGAGCAGCTCAGGGACACACACTGGAAATGTGTTCTGGAGCTCATTCTCTTGTAGCCTTTCCTCCTTTCCAAACTTGAATAATCTGAAAAGAGTGGAATGAAACTGCATTCGTCTCCCTCTCTCCCTTCATTCACTCACTCACTCTTTACCCCTTTCTCGTTTTGTTTCCAACTTTATAAGTGAATTGTAGGCTATCTCAGCAGGCCCTGAAGCCACACGTTCGCTTTCTCATTTATGGTTGTGTAATGAGTTCTGCCTCTGTTTACTCTTACAACAATAACAAGTAAAGTAATTAAAAGAGGCATAGGAGAGGGGGGGCAAAGGGAACCCAACGCCACACAGGTCCTGCGTTCGGGCAATTGACAGAGAGACTTTTTGATGAAATCGTAGGTGTGCATGCATATTTTTTTCCCTTTTCTATTTGCAATTTTAAGTGCTTATGTTTTTTTGTTGTTTTTTTTCCAAATGCATTAATTTAATTAGATATAATGCAAACAAAGCACGCTCTAGTTGCAACAGTAATATCCGCTCCTGGCGTCTAATGTGAAGAGGGATGAGCCGTGTTCTCGGAGGGCAGTGGGTTTATGCGTCGGGGGAGTGACGGGTGGGGGGTTGGCTATAGAGTATATTTAGATTTAATTAGTTGTGTCACGAATCGTAGCATCTCCATCACAGAGATCCGCGTTAACACGGCGCGCTAGAACGTTGACACCTGTTCTGGCCTCGTTTGTCCTCAAGCCGACTCTCTCAGATCACCTCTCAGATGTTCAGGCATGCATGGCGAAACCGCCAAACCGCTAGAGCATAGAGCAAACAAATATCAGAGAGCGTTAGGACTGGAAATCTAACCCCTATGCCAACAGGGGACGCAGATAGCAAATAGACTCTGCAGCCCTCGTGCAAAATATAGTTTCCCCCTGCTAGTGTTACTCTGACTAGTTCATTCTAGTTTGGAGTAAAAGTATAAGCAGACTATGTGTTGAAAAAGTCAAGGATATGTTTGTACTGATGTGCAATACTACCAGTCAAAAGTTTTGGAAAGGTAGGATTTTGTCATTTTTTTAAAAGAAGTCTCTTCTGCTCTTCTGTTTTAATATATTTTAAAATGTAATTTATTCCTGGGATCAAAGCTGAATTTTCAGCATCATCACTCCAGTCTCCAGTGTCACATGATCCTTCGGAAATCTTTCTAATATGCGGATTTGATGCTCAGAAAACATACATTATTATTATCAATGTTGAAAAAAACTTTGAAAGTTCAAAAGAACAGAATTTATTTGAAATAGAATATTTTGTAACATTATATTAATGTCTTTACTGTAACTTTTTATCAATTTAATTCATCCTTGATGAATAAAATATTGATTTGTTTTATTTCTTTCCCCCAAAAAATTCAATAAAAAGTCTTACTGACCCCAAACTTTTGAACGGTAGTGTTTAATGTTACAAAAGCTTTCTATTTCAGATAAATGCTGTTGTTTTGAACTTTCTATTCATCAAAGAATCCTGAAATAAAAATCGAAATAACTGTTTTCAACATTGATAATAATGAGAAATATGTATTGAGCATCAAATCCTCATTTCTGAAGGATCATGTGATACTGAGGACTGGAGTAATGATGCTGAAAAGTCAGCTTTGCCATCACAGGAATAAATTACACTTTACAATGTATTCACATAGAAAACAGCTGTTTTAAATTGTAATAATATTTCACAATATTACTGTTTTTCTTTTAGATTTTTAATCAAATAAATGCAGCCTTGTTGAGCAAAAGAGACTTCTTTTAAAAACATTCCAAATCTTACTGATCCATAACTTTTGACTGGTATTGTATAAGGAAGACACTCACACATGCACAAGAAAAACATAAAGCTAGCTGAACTGCAAACAATCACGCTAAAACAATTAGAGGTTGAAATCTTTTAATGACTGGAATATCAGATACTGTAATTTTTCAACAACTGTGTAATTACAACATGTAAAATGTCTGGCAATGAAATCAAATAATTTTGACAAATAAATAGAATATGCCAGTAGTGCTCAATCAATTAGGAGGTGCATTTGAATGCCACGCTACAGATGGAGACCAATTACAATCAGCACACTTTGATACTTTTTACTCTCTCCGAGTGTTACTTGCGGCGGTGCTTTGACTGCTCATTCACTCGAGCATCGTTCACTCATGAGCATTTTACCATCACACACGATTACCATTTGTAACGCTTTTGGTGAGGAGAGAAAAAGGAATTGCCGATAGCTAAAGCCTGTCTTCCTTGATTTATTGTTGACATGAATGTTGAAAGAGTGCTTGTGTGTGTGTGCGTGTGTGTGTGTGTGTGTGTGTGCTTGTCACTGGGACACTGTTTCAAACACTATTTGTCACAGTGAGATCAAAGAACTACTAAATTACCCTCAAAGGTATCCAGCTGAATCATTTAATGGTTCATTATAAAGATTTGGATCTGCATCTGGAAGACGTCTTAATGGGGTAGTGAAATATGAAGCTTCATTATTACAAATACAGTGGTCAAATGGAGTCGTATGAAGTAACGCTGATAACAGTGGCCTGGTGTGAGCGCCGGTGTGTTTGTGCTCATACTGTGAGGTGCATTGTTAAAGATGAGGATATCAAAACATAGTGCGTGAGCATTTTTTGTAGGCATGAGTATGTTGTGAGGGGTGTCAGGGTCGTGTGGATGACAGCCTGCCTGCTGGAGAGTTATTTTTTTCAAAAGGTGCAACTCTTTCTCTAATTGCACAATTACACATGTAGAATTCATAATTATGATGTTCACAGAAAGCACAGCAGTTTGTATATGTAATTTTCTACAATATCTTCTTTAAGAATTTGGGTGTTACTGTGTGTGTGTGTGTGTGTGTGTGTGTGTGTGTGTGTGTGTGTGTGTGTGTGTGTGTGTGTGTGTGTGTTATATTTTTTATCTGATTTTTTTTTTTTATATATATATATAGCCTATATGTATAAAACACACAATTTTTTTATTTATTTTTTATTTACTGGCCTATGCGTTTTGGAAAATAAAACGTGAAAAAAAATAAAAGATTAATAAAATGGTATCATAGGAAATATATCAAAGCTTTTTATGTAATTAAGTAAAAGTTAATTTTATTTATTACCATCATTTACATGTATTGTAATTGCAGCGTAAAAGTTTTGTCATTGCTTTAATAGTCTTTTTCCCAATTGCATGTTAATGGATTTTTAATAGTAGCATGCCTTTATTTGTAAGACATGAAAGGAATTATAAGCCCTATCCATCTTACTTTTAAGAACAGAAAATCTCCCAGACGAACAGAAATGCCTGTGAAAGAAAAGGAAAAAACTAAAGGAAAACCAGAACAATAGACTTTTCCTACTTCTCTGCGATAGACATTGCTCTCTTTATTGAAAGATGACATTTAATCAATGGCCACCTCTTTAAATGGCATTCATTTAATTTGTGGGCTAGCCAGACACGGCTGTCCTCTTCCCCATTCTTTGTGTGTCTGTGCGAGCGAATGACGTAACCGTGACACGCCGCGGCACACATACACTATTGATTACACTCAACACATCTTGGCAATTAAGAGATGGCAAGGTAGAGTAATAAAGGGTCATTAGCGAGGCATGCTTGTGAACCCTCATCAAAGGTGATGTCGCCGGCAGGGGCGGAGCTCCCGCAGGGTCGCCACGGGGGCTCGTTGCATTTGCATATCTGCTCGGAGACGCACTGTGGCTGACCCCGTGGCTGGGATCAGTATGAGTCGCTCGTCGATCAGGGGTTCATCACAGGTTCAAGGTAACAAAAAGTGAACCCTTCGTCATTAATTGGTCCTAGAAAAGAAAAAAACAAAGAAGGAGAGACAAATAAAAGGTTAGTTGGGAAAGGTGAGGGAGCCTAGAGTGGAGGGAAAGTTAAGGCTGTGTGCTCCAAATTGGGTATGAATTATAAATAAGAGCAGTGGAGGCAATGTCTTCTCCTCTAGAGTGGTGTTGTGCCAGGACCTACACCACTAAAGAGATTGTTTGGACAGCAGGTATCGACTCGCTGATCGTCAGCTTGGTAAACTTGACCTGAGGCACCGATCATTGGCCGAGCTAGAAAGACTCAACGTTCTGATACACACACACAAACACACACACACCTCTTTCCCATCTCACCACAGCTATCTTCATCAATACTTCCCAGACTGGGGTCAATGTAATAAACATGGAGGTCAATATCATGGCCATCTGAGTACACTTTTGGCATGGGCCTTAAAGTTGGTCTTTAATTGGATCCCTCCGGGCAAGTTCATGCACCAGTTTCAATGTGGAGGGGAAAGAATGAAAAATCGTGATTGAGGGGGGGAAAGCACATCAGTTTGATCCTCTGTGTTCCACACAAACTGACACAGACGTATATCAAGGCAGTCGAATTCTTTAAGCTACGTACATTGCAAATGGTTCAAAGTGGAATTAATCGAGCCGAAGTTCTATTCAAGCTTTCTCACAAATAGCACAATAAATAAACAGACCAAGTGTAGTTCTTTGGTGCTTCCGCCGCGCCAGGCGCTACCTGTCTGAAAGTGCTGCATTATGAGGGCTGTGAAAGGCTCTTGCGGGACTTTGAAAGGTCTGATGAGGACTTAAGGTGTTCATGTCACTTCACCTGGATCCAATGACCCAAACATGGGAATTCTTTAACCCGCTGCCACTAAGGGAAAACTGAGCCGTTTTGTGGATTAACTGATAGGTGTATCGAACTCAAGAGAGAGAAAATGTAATCTTCCATGGATAGTAGCCATTACATCCATTGTCCTCAAGTGCACAGTATCTTAATAGATGGAAAACGTTGTGTCGGAACAAAAGATTTTGCTTGGCAACAGACGTACTAAACTATTTAGAGAATGAACGGTCCTCACATATCACTCTAATAATCTAAGTGCCCTAGAGACCTCAGTAGGAAGTGTTAAAGGTTTACTTCGGCCAAAAATTCTGTCATCATTTACTCACCCTTATGCAGAACATTGAAGACATTTTGAAAAATGTAACCATCAGGAAAGTTTTTGGAAAAAATTGCACCTTTAGGGGGACAACAGCTTGTCACTGAGGTAGACCCTTAAAAGGACAACTTTTTGACCCCTAGAAGGTTCATATGGGTACTACTCTAGGTACTAATATACACCTTTTAGGCGTACAAAGTTGTCCCTTGAGGTTACTGCCCCAGTGACAAGTTGACCATTTTTGCACATTTTTCTGACAGTATACAAAGAAGTGTTAGGGATAGATTTCAGAATATCTTCTTTTGTGTTAAGGAGAAGAAATTCTCCTTTACTGTGATTTATAAACACTGTTAACTCTGTATGTTTTTCACATCCACCCTGATGTTCTGTGTTTTGCAGGTACCGAGAAGCACGAGTTAACATCATGGAAGAGCTTCCAGTCCATCTTCAAGTTCTTCAGCAATGCTCTCAAGGACCAAGAGGATGATTCCTCCTCCAGCCCGGTCACCACGCGCAGCTCCCACCGTATAAAACACGACGACTTATAGAGGGCTCGCAGATCCCAGAGCCCAGCTTTGTCAACCTCTTAGTTGCTTTTCTCCTCTGTTCTTTTTATGAAAGATATTCCTCCTTGAAGTCCTCCTCCCAGTGTATTGTATAACTCTGAGGAGCGCAGGGTCAGCCTGTATACATCAGAATAGCGTTTTGCATTACTTCTGGATGAGTGCAACTGTCAAAGCAATATGGCTTCACTGCTTGTGCCTCCTGTGGGCCGCTGTGTGGATTTGGTGGTGGCCCATCAGTGGCCAGATTAAGGCTGACAGGCGGCGCCGCACACCGCCTCTTGATGCACCTCTAATTATCCTGACATTGTCCTGAACTGAGCTAATGCCTGGGAAGCACCTGCACACACACACACACACAAACACACACACGTCTGGCAGGTCCTAGTGCCTGCCCACAAAGTCTTTGTATCTCTCTTTGATTTCCCCCCATCTTGTTTCTTTTTAACCGGGGTCTTACTTGCTTTTAAAATACTGGAGCGCTTAGGAATTTTGTATATCAGATGCTTAAGGCTTACGGGTTGTTTGTTCCATACATATAACTTTAACTGGGAAAAAGCAACTTGCAGACTCGCGCATCCATTCAATGGCTATCTTGAGACTAGATTAAGAATTAACACAATGAAGTAAGCCATTGACAGCTTGACATATTTAAAGAATCCTCCTCTGTTTTTAAATCCCTTAAAACCTTGTGCGAGCATGAGTTTTAGGAATATCTCCCATTAACTGAGCCGATATGTCAGTCTGGGAATATCTTCCTATGCGTCAGGATCAGGGAGATTTAATGTTATCCAAAGTACAAAAGCCATTCCTTGAGATGTTTGCCAATTTAACCTGCCCTTTTATTGCAGAGTTTATGACTATTCGGACTGTTTCAACACCTCATTGTCATCCTCTGCTAAATACGTGATGTAACTGTCTCAGCCAAGACAAGAAACATTGTCTGCTGGACAATGTGGTATTAGCAGAGGCTTAAAGATAAGTTGCTCAGGCATGTCAACAGATCACTCTGCTTCAGCTGGAAAATGAATCTCTCAGTAAGGCCTCTCTCATCTCATCATTTTTAGAAATAGAATTTGTAATTGGTTATTTAGATTGTTTAAGGTATAAGCAATGTAAATAGTGCTTTATGCATATTTCATATATTATTTTTATCCAAAATAGAGATGTAACTACAACGGAAGAAATGCAAGACCCCAGATGCTTTCATGTTTTGAAACTATTTTTACAATGAATTCAACTTTTAATATACTTGCAAATATTCATTAGATGCCACTGATCAACTGCAAGTTGCTTATACTGTTTAGTTCAAATTACTTTACTCCGATCCCAATGTTGTTGCCTTAGGAAAACACACATCAAGTTTATCTTTTATTCTATTTTATTTTGCAAGCGTAGACTGACAAGCCATATGTGAATGTCACTCGCGCTAAGTGCAGCCTTAAACCAAATCGAAAACCTAATTGGTTTTGCAAATTAGGACTCATTTTAAACAATAATATTTTAATCGACAAGATTCTACGTTTTTGTTTTTTTTGAAACATTTTAGTCACTCTGAACTTGTGTTGTGTTGTTTGCTCCACAAACTGTAATTGTTTGAAATTGTATTGAGAAGTTTTTATTATAGCTTTCGATGGGAATGCATTCAGTGAAAACATGATCTTACTTTAACTTCACTTTTCATAAATCGTTCTAATATGTTAGTCTTTCGTCTTTGAATTGATGGCAGTTCTGTGCCCTGATTACTCGTTCACTTCGTTTCCATATCATTTGAGTGTAATAATGATCTTCATACTTGCTGTAATTGAATAAAATTCTTTATAAAAATTGTGCGTAACGATCTTTGATTTTAAATTGTTGCAATAATTGTCTTTGTTTTTATCTGTTTATTTTTTTACTTCATAAAACAAGCATGTAAAATAACATGCACCTTTGCGAGCAGCTTGATAGACATATCTCACCTTGCACTTAAAGACACCGATGCACAGGGTACTCTTATTTACAACGTAATGATCGTAAAGGCATCACTTTCAACCCAAGAAGTTGTCGGGTTAAAGTTCAACCTGACGGGGGAAAGATCCTCGGACTCGGAGCCCGATAAAGCCTGTTGCTCCAACGGCTCTCCTCTCAGCTCTGTTCCCAGGGAAGGTGAGCCTACTCGGAGAATGACTCGCTCTTCTCACGTATCAGCTGTGGAACTCTATCACGAAAGCTGATATCTGTGTCTAGATCGAGCCCAGGCCTTTACAATGAGACCAATGTTAACCAAAATAAGTGTCAGTCAAAGACAGAGAAGTATCGGATGAAGCCATGTCTATAGCACCTAGTTTTTTATGTGTCAACTGCTTTTTTTTTTTTTTTTTTTTTTTTTAGACCTTAACTCATGAAACCCACGGAAATTATGTCACAAGAGATTAACGAAAAATAAGGATGATATTAAGGAGAAATCATTGGAAATTTAATTCGCGGTTCGTTACAAAGAAATTAGATTTAAAAAAGTTACAAATGTTTTATACATTTTGCTATATATATATATATGGGAATGCATATATATATATAAAAGACTATTACAAGTGGTGTAAACATAAATAACTTTTTAATGTACTTTTTACAAATATTAAAAATATGCTATTAAAATATATATATATATAATGGCTTTTTATATAGGTTTTGTTGCGCCACATTGACTTATAACTTTTGAAATTAAAAGTTTTTTATATGGAATAATCAAGTTAACATTTCTTTTGCAATAAGCTTTTTAGTGAGGCATTTTTTATCACAATTAGGACAGTTAATATTGTACCAAATAAACTTTTCCCCAGAAAAAAAAAAAAAAAAAAAGTGGTGTAATTCAGAAATATAAACGTATGTTGAATTTATTTATTTTTAAGTGAGTAGCCTAACTTAATCACCGCGCCATTTAGGCTATACAATAGTTACATTAATAATAAATGGAAAAAAATAATAATTTGAAAACTCATGTTAACTTCTGAATAAAGCATATAGACGCTGTGCTTAGCTGAAGTGATCAATTCAAGCCATAGAATTTCTATAACATCACACAATAACATACAAATAGAAAATACAAAAACTAATTTTGTGATGTTTCCTAATTGTTTTAACACCGTTGAAATATGTAAAGCCTAAAGTGTGTCAACTGTCGGTGGGATTTGTGCAAACGAATGAGCTATGATTCTAAAACTAACATCTCACCTTAGAATTGTCATACTTTAAACACTATGTAATGTGTTCATTTCATCCTCAACACTTTTTGTCATCACACTCCCTGAAGAGTCCCACTTAACTGCAAAAATAACGTTGTGTGTTTGAAGTCTATGACGTCCTTGATTGATATTTCAATTTTATCCGCGTTTTGTCACGCACGCTCTCGTCTCCTCCCATACTCTCATGCGCCGCCAAATATGAACTATTCTCAAAGAGCCGAGCACTTGCTGAAGCCGGACTGTCACTCCTCCGGGCCCTTGTCTTCGGGAGTACTTCACCAGATCGCTGTCAGATCTCTATTTGCATAATTATATGCTCGGTTCTGAAGGGAAATCAAGCCCCCAAATTGTACGGGTCAGCAAACTGCAACAATTGATGTTTTATTGTGTCCTGGAGAAAGAAAGAAAGAAAAAAAAAAAACTCAAATAATACAACTCGCTCTCAATTCTCACTCTTTTTACCACTTCAAAATAGTCTAAATTATCTATCTATCTATCTATCTATCTATCTATCTATCTATCTATCTATCTATCTATCTATCTATCTATCTATCTATCTATCTTAAATCTGTCTGCCTCCCTCACTGTCCCTTTATGATTGATTGTTATTAGTTCATATAACACACATAGCCCACACACCCTTTCTCACCCACCCACGCGCGCGCGCACCTTGGCTCCCTGAAGTTCCGCTTTCTCGCGCGCTAGAGCTCCGGTAATGTGTCATGAGAGTGGGAGATGGTTTGGGGTGATCACGCCACACAGTACTGGACAGCTGCTGCTGGCAGAGGCTTGGCTTTTAAAGATTTCTTTCAGGTTTCTGTCCCCCCCTTCTGTCTTGGATTCTGATATTTTTAGACAAAGTGTGTGTGAAATTGAGTGGAGCACGTTGCACAAAATGGATCACACTCCTCTTTCTGAACGGGAAAAGGGAAGGCACCTTTCATTAAGTTATGTGAGGATGTCATGGTAAGCAAGAGCAGACAAAAACACAGAGATTGGATTTGTCCTGTGTTGCTATGCAAGTGTTTTTGGAAACACTTGCTCGAATTATTGCGTTTTGAGAGTAATTGTTGTAGTCTCACATCCTGGGATCTCAGGTGCTTCATTTAACACGCCGACAGATCCGTTGGGAAAATAATAATAAATACAATAAAAGAGGGATATTTTTCTGGATAAATATTGCACTGCTCTTTCTTGGACAATGATAAACGGACTTTGGAATTCAACAATATGAGCAGGCGCCCGCATAAACTGATTTCAGCGCAGGTCAGAGAATAATGTTCTGAATTCAGTTTATGTGATGAAAGGGAATGGCGATAAGGCATCAAAACAATTATTAGCTCTGAATCAACTTTTATGTAAAGATAAATTCCCGTCAGATACATTATGTGTCAAAAAAACAGGACAACGAATGAAACAACACGGTCCATCAAAAAAAAAAAAAAAAACTATTTTTTTCCTGTAGGGCAACGCCTGTTCGCATAAAGCTAATATTTCACAAAATTGTAATTAATATATTATACTAACGTCAGCATAAAACATTGATATTTTTGTGGACAAATTAAAAAATTAAACATGACACGAATCATGTTTTACAAAATAAAGTTTTTAAATATCTATTCTCAGATGTCAGTTAGCCTATAACGCAATGGCAGTCTTTGTCAAATTAATTGAATCGTTGTTGTAGTGTTATTATCATTATTATTATTATTATTATAAAATGTAAAACGTATGTTTGGCCTGATCTTTAATGTGTTTGTGTATAGAGTTGAATTTTTTTTGTAAATTAGTCTAATAGTAGGCTATTATTAATAATAATATATTAGTATTAATATTGGTATTAGCATTTATAATGCCCATTTTGGCCATTTAACAGTTGTTGGCTGCAGCAGGTTTGAAACATAAGCGGACAGTTATTTAACTGCAGTGAGGCCTATGCTATAGCCTAGTACGCATCACTATATGTCTTGTAGTCCCATACTTGTCTAAAAAACATTTCTCGCCACTCAGTCCTTAATGGGGGGCTTTAAAAGCAAGGGCCAGAAGACCTGGACTTAAATCACTTGGTTAAGGTCACATAAGTAACCGGAGCGCTCGGAGCGTTACAACCTGTCATTTTACAGCAAGAGATGGAATTCCCACATAGGGTGCCAAAGCGGGTCACCGTGATATCCAGCGACCCAGGGTTAGGACACGATAAAACCTGATCCTCTCTAAACAACAAGAGGCCTTTTCAATGAAACCAGACAACAGTGCCTTAAAACTCTTATTATGCGCCACTCTCCACTTGATTCTGTGTGATGTGAGGTTTGGAGGAACGGCTGAAGGCCTCTTCAGTCAGGGCTTGAGAGTCCGTTGCGCGCGGTTCTGTCTCGTCAGAAGCTTATAGGTATTCAATCACGCGTTATAGATGAGTCTCATCAAGCTTAACGGGTTCCTTGGAGGCTAAACACATTGGTGCGCGGTGCTGGTTGCTCCCACCTGAATAACCGGCGCGTTATTGCACAGCGCATCCTCATTAAGAAACGCCTCAAAAGATGAGGCTCTAAATTAAGTTATTGCCATCCAATGAACCCAAATTAGCGAGGCCACAGAGGTGCCCGTCTGACGGACTGCCGTTAAAAACAGCATGACAGGCAACAAGGTAGACAGAGGAGAGAGTGTATGAGTGTGAAGGTGTGATATATATCGCACATATATGGGGTGATAAAATGGATGAATGGTTTCCATTAATTGGCTGCACACTCACGTTTAGGCTGTCTCTACCTCTCCTAAATTCCTTGCCGTCTCTCACGCTTTTAGAGTGTTCATACAAAATAGACTGCCTGCCTGCCTCTCTCTCTCTCTCTCTCTCTCTCTCTCTCTCTCTCTCTCTCATCTCCCTGACAACCGTCACTGCTTCAAACCACTGTGTCCTTCCATTCGACTACCTGTTCTTTTATGTCTCTGTCTGAATCAGCATCCAGGATGAGAAACGCCACCCATATTCAACAATATCTGATAGCATAACTTTTGATGGGAATGATGTGTACGTTGACGAGGTCTGTTATACCTGGGCGAAGTGAAGGCGGGTAAAATGTATGCCCAGATAGTCTTTTAAGTCAGCTCGAGAACAATAGGTCTTTATTATTGTTTTAGCAAATCTGTCAGGGAATGAGAAACTGACGAGGTTTCCAGTGTGCAAGTAGGACAAACAGAGCTTCCTTTTCGCTTTATCTCAGACGTCAAAATGTGAGACAGTGAAGGAAAGTAACATTCCAAAAAGATAAAATAAGAACGAGAGTTAAAAATAAGTTCAAATGGATCATCTTTAGTGTTCTGGAGTGGACCTGAAAGTCGGAATGAGAGGCAAGGAAGCCTAAATTGAACTAAATTAAACTGAATAAATAAGAACACGGATGTTATAAATGACCAGATCGTTACAGTAATTATTATTATTATTATTATTATTATTATTATTATTATTTAGCTTGAAATTCATTTTAGGTTCTTGCTATGATTTAAAAAAAAATGCTAAAAGCATAAGCTTAGTTAATTGCTATTCATAGCAACAAATTAAACACTATTAATTTTAAGATAATTAGAAATATAGACACCAAAGTATCCTTTTAGAAGAAAAAGAAAATGCATATGAATTAAATTCATAAAGTAGCCTACATAAAAGAATGGTGAAATATTTAATTCATGCATTGATTTGGTTTGCTGCAATATTTAGTTTCCAATTTAGTTATTTTGTTTTCCTAAAGGCTTTTAGAATAACTTCATAAATCAACGAAACAAATGTTTGTTTGTTTTTGTTCGATGTACAAACAACCTTGCAAATGCGCTGTCACAAATTGTTTATACAAATTTTTATTGTTCGCTTTATTTGATTTTTTAATGCTGATCTTCGTTTAGAACGATTGACAAGTATACGTGTAAACACTCATATTTATTAATATATTTCAAATAAAAAAGAAAACGAGCATAATTAAGAAAACCTTTTGATATAGGCTACTTGTATTTAAATCTAGCATATTGTCTCAATTCATACCGTCGATTTTTTTTTATAATTTTTTTTAGGGAAAAAAAAGAAGAAACTTGCTCGTTTGGTCATGCGCGTTATTCGTAACGATATTCAGATGAGCATCACCTGTTATCTAGTGTGTTATCTCACCCTTTCTTCCCCGTCCATTAGCGGTCATGATCGCTCCATCACCGTGACAGAGGTGTGTATTTGCGCTTAGAGCACTGACTGTCAGGGTGGCTTGTTAAAGGTTGTAAACCAGTGGCAGTCTCCTGATAGAGGCGATGGCATCGATTTGAAACTTGTCCTGTCTAATTTGATAAGAGCACCCAGGCACCTCTGAATAGGACCATGGACAGCGCTCTCTGTTGACCCTGAACTCGCCCCTGCCTTTTCCGTATGGGGGGACGTTCACTTCCAGTTGTGCAAGTGATGTAGGTGTGTGTGCGTGTGTGTGTGTGTGTGTGTGTGTGTGTGTGTGTGTGGATGAGGTAGAAGTTGAAAACTGCAACTGCGTTTTATCATAGCTCCTTTTGGCTGTTCTTAAGATAAATAAACCTCTAAACGTGTCATATTCTCCTCACTACCTCTTCAGATACACACACATTCACTCACTCACTCACTCACCTCACCGTCCATGCGAACACAAACCTAAAGTCAAACATAGGAACTACGCTGCGATGTAATCTGACATTCGATAAGCAAGCGAATTCATACAGGAACAAAGCTGAATGGGGAGTCACGGAGAACTCTCAAGTAACGCCAAAGAGGCTGCGAGACTGTTCAGACGGAAAGGGGGGGTTTGCTAGTGGGGAGAGACTGTTTGATGGATCTCTACAGCTTTGAGACAGCTTGTTAATTAAAACCCCAAGAGATGAGCCTCTGGAGCCACCGTCCATATTAGAACATTGCTAACTATCCTGACAGCGAGCAATGTCACAAGCACGAGGAAGGCTTTGTACCCGTTTCTCAGTCAGATTTCGCTTTTATCTCGCGCTGGTGGGGCTATAGAATTATGGTTCAAATCTCCCTTATTTACCATGAAACAATTGCTTTTGAGAATGTTACGTTTTCCTATAAACAGCAGTAACTTTTTTTTTTTTTTTAAATACAACAAATTATTTATTTTTTTATTTGAACTTTAAACAACTTAATGTGGTCTACAATGTATTTACTTAAGAAGTTCAATTTCAGCAACAACATAAACATACAGGCTACAGTAATATTTGATAATTTTTTTTCATAAACGCTCTCATTCTGTGAGGTTTGAGTGGCCCAGGAGGGACTCAGCATACAGGAAAACTGTGGTGAGATAGGCTACCACACTGGTTTTTATTACAGTTAACAGACACAAGCTATGTCACCACCATTACTGGATAAAATATAGCATAAACATAAAAATATAATATACGGATATAATGCAAATATAAAATTATACCAACGTAAAATGAACACTGTGACTTATCATAAAATGTCAAATAAATAAACTGATTACTTAAGTGAATAACATGCAAGCAAAAATATTAATACGTATAACATATATTATGTCCTAAACAGCGGCATTTACACGTGATATAAAACAAAACACAAATCTCAACCAATATATTTCTATTATATTATCCTTGTCATGTGAAATAGAAAGAGGGGGAAAATAATCTATTTTTATTTTGATATTGTATGTGTAATTTTGGTGAATCCTGTCGGACTGGTGCTTCTCATCGTCCGCTGAGCAATCTGGCATAACATTTAAACGACATCTTTAAATGTTCTTCAAATCGTGGGCACATTCATCAACGTCAAATATGGACAATCCACTATTTAGAGAAAGTGTAAGTGCTGCAATATATCTTCTTAACAGAGGGGTTTTTGTGTGGAAATCTGAATAAATCCACTTATTTCTGTCTGTTAAAATGTAATAATATAAAATTATAGGTGCGTTTTTGTGTGTGTGTGTGTGTGTGTGTGTGTGTGAAGAAAATCTACCGAGACTTAAAGGGTTTAAAACACATTTTAGAACCCTATTCAAAATGATATCATCTTGTTTTAAATTTATTGACTATGCAGTCCATTGGAATATTGCTGAGTGAGTTGGATACAACTTAAAATGTATTGAAATAATACATGCGTATATTATTCAAAAAAAGGATAGCTAAAAAATAATGAATATGTGCGCTTTTTATGATTTACAGAAACAGGCATTTTGATAAATATATCATAAACCGTTTTAATAATTCTATAAAGATTTTCATATTCTATAGCAATTAAATGGTCAAATCCCAAAGCAGCATAATTTACCATATGTGATATAACATCATAAAATACAGTAAAACCACAAAATACTCGAAAACAGCCTGCACAACTCTAATTGCATTTACAAATTAACCGCATATAATCATAGAATATATGTATAATTATCATTTTAACGCACATTCAAATATATGTTTTCCGAATACAAAGTGTGAAGGACAAGACGAGGAAAAAAAGCTTTAAAACTGAGTATGGATGAACAATGGAAAACGGGTAAAGAATAAACTGAGGACCGTTTGTTCCTCTAACTGAGGGTCCCAGAACACAGAGCGCCATCTAGCAAATAAAGGGAGAAACAAACAGCTCTGACAGAACCCTTTGCAAGGCATGAGAACGCCAGAGCACCAACAAAGCCGCCATCCTCAGACCTCACAGGAATCCGAATACACACCAGAGAGAAATGCAAAAACGATATCAAACAATCCTTGGTCGAACCATTGTCCAGGTCTCTTCTAGCAATAATAAAGCTAATCATTGGTTATAATGATCCTTCTGGGACAGTGAAAGCTGTGTATTATGTTCAATTATTATCATAAGAACAGGATATGCTTCGCTTTAGAATATGGTGGTGACTTTGAACCCTGCATTATATTTTGAAAGTTGATCTACACAAGCTAACTCTGCAACCCTTCATGGTGAACCTGTCTGAATGAACGAAAGCACTGAGGATTATTGTGCCGTGGTGGAGGCTTGTATATTCTGATCCCAGTGTGTTGCCAATCTGTGCATCTTTAAGATACATTAAGTTTCACAAAGTTATCTGCAAGGAGAAAAGGTTAAGTAAAAGTTATCCAAAAGTAGCCTATAACCTGAATAGTTCACGTCTCTTATGGGAACTTAAACAGTGTTCAACGCGAATACTTCAGGAATATATGCGAATGAATAAATAAATAGATAGATACATAAATACATAGATACATAATAAATAAATAAATATTCAAATGAATATCTACAGAGATGGCCATCTGAAGCTCTCCTGCTAGGTTTTCATTTACAGTTCGTGCTTTGCAAACGTTTTCATTATTAAGAATCTAGTCATTCATTTCCCTATCAGTGATATAAGACTTTATATTTCCTTGGTTACTAATACTCAACATTGACTTTTCTTTTTCTTTTTTCTGCACATTTGCATATTTTCCCAACCATCAATTTATAATTTGCCACTTTTTATATAGGGTATATATTTCATGTAAATATGAAGCAGATATGATATAGGCCTATATAAAAAGGAACATTTATGCAACATATTCTTAATGAATTTAAGACATGGGTCTCGTCCTCCAGCTTGTAATGATTGAAAGGTCCACATGCGGATTGGCCGTAGCTCGTCCAATGAGCCGTTTGACGACAGGCCTCATACAACATTTCCACGTTTAGCCACGCACAATCTCTCCCGTTTTATAATCAAATATAGGACTTACACGAATTTGCCTAACCAGGGGCACAAAATCCAGAGCTGCGCTGAAATAAAAACACAAATGGAGATGTTTTGATGCACTGTCGAATTGTTTCTAAATGTCATTTATACACGTGCAGATTTTAGCAGGCCTTTGTCTTTAAAGTTTTGGATTTTGGTAGTTGTGATTATTTCAACTCCCCGTGCATGAATACGGTGGTAAAAACTAAAGCAAACTTGGAAGAATTACCCTCTTAAAGAATATAGCTTCCTCTCCTCCGATTTAGCCGTTGAGAGGTATGAGACTGAAGACGTGATGGGGTGTATTTGAAGTATGACGAGCTTTGTGGTTGACTCCTTTTCATTGCCTGGCTACAAACACGCCTGCTCTCAAATAAGCCTCTCCAGACCCCTCCGCCTCCCTCCACCGCGCACTGAATGGTCAGCTGACCTCAGGGTCTTCGTCCTCTCTGTCCAGTTTTGACCGAATAAGCCACCTTCCCCCAGCCCTGCCACAACCAAATAGGATCCCTGCTATTCTTTATTGATATCATCAACGAATGCAAATGAATTTGGACGGGGGGGTCGACAGGGGTTTGAATTTCAAGGATAAATACCGCACAGAGATAGCTCTTCTGCGGATGGGATATTTGGGAGTGTCTTTGGTAACGGTTCAGACCTCCTTGCGTTCTGATTTAACATAAGAAGAGGAAAGAAAAGCTTGGGCAACAAATTTCGCCTCCAATAGACGGAACACCACACCACATTCAGATTAATACCATAAATTGGTTGATTGTGGAGTCAGGTCATTCTAAAAGAACGGACGAGCCCACCTTCTCTCTCCCTTCCTCGAATCCTCAGACGACCCCCACCTTTAGACATACACAGACAATCACACGTGAGCGCGCGCACACATATTTGAGCGCACGAGAAAACTGGCTTTTTGGCTTAGCCGATGGATGTTGAGAGATGTGGTTTCTTATCCATAAAGAAAACGAATCCTTACATCAGGCCTTAAAAGAAGTATCTTCACTATCAAATAAAGGCCTTTTAAATATTTACGTCTTGTAAAATGTCAAAAACCTCTGTAACATCTAACTGTTTTCTCTCTCTCTCTCTCTCTCTCTCTCTCTCTCTCTCTCTCTACATGATTATTTATATATATATATATATATATATATATATAACATCAGTGGGTGCCCCCACTGTAGCCCCCCTCCCCCATATTATATATATATATATGTGTGTGTGTGTGTGTGTGTGTGTGTGTGTATATATATATATATATATATATATACGCACACACTAAAATGCCCTACTGTATATGTTCACGTTACTTTTGAAGCAGTTTAGCTACTACAGAAACGTTTTCGCGTCTTGTTGGAAGTGGGGGAATGCGTATGTATTTATCAAACGCACAAATTGCGACAACTATAGGCAAGACAGGCAGCATAAAGGAGGAAAGGCGTGGGATCAGAGAGCCGTGGCAGGGACCAACACTGGAGCAAGAGAGATAATGCCTCTGTCAAGACCCGGTCTATATAACTGGGATGAAAAATATCCCTCGACAAAACGGTTCAGTCATTTATTATGAAAGAAAATAGAAGTCATGCTGAGAAATTAGGCAAATAAAAACGAAATTAGGGCAATATTAACCACAACATAATTCACCAAGCCTGTCAGGCCGCCTGCTATGAATTAGTGACTAAAATGCTTGTTTATTTGTTTTATGTTGTGTTAATAAAAAATGAAATGTTTAGATAGACGATTGATAGATATAGATGATAGATAGATGATAGATAGATAGATAGATAGATAGATAGATAGATAGATAGATAGATAGATAGATAGATAGATATATAGATAGACATTTAAGCCACAAGACGTGCATGCTGTCTTGTTTTAGCTGTTTCTGAGGATAATAATTGAGATATATGTATATAAGATATTTTACATATTTGTTCATGATCTCAATAATTACATATATTTTGTGTGTATATGGATATGTGAAAAATGTGTAGGCTATATCGAATATAGATTAAGCTGTCTGTATATGAAAAGTGGGTCATTGTTAATTTAGTCCCAGTATTAAACGCAACTGCAACAAAATGCTGCTGAGTAAAATTGGGAGTGTCGCTGGCTGCGGTAGCACAGGCGCAAACCATCTGTTGTGTATTATAAAAACGGGCAGTAAATATTGCTGAAAAGCCAGGACGTTATCAGGTATGTAGCAACGACATTTCTTTACTGCCCATGTGGTAAGGATCAGAAAATGTGCTTGTGTATGTCTATGGAAACATATTTGCATCACTGAATAAATGCACTAATTGCATGCGCTTTGTCTTGAAGATCTCACGATAATCTGACGTCAGCATGTTTACAGTTCCTGAAGGGAAAACTGAATGAAGAAAACTGTCCTCTGTCTATCTATGAAAAGCGTATTTTTTATATCTCGGTAACAAACAGGCTTTTCATTTCTTCCCGATGGAGTATCGAAGATTGTAAGAAAATTTATAATCGCCTCTTAATCGTATCCGAGACTCTAAGTTTGACCTGAATTGCTGCCGAATATCGTAGCTAATCACTCAGCGTAAACCAGCTTGTTAAAAATAAGACCGAAAGTGTATTTTATATTTCGCAGTTAAAACTACGTCTGCGTCGCCTCCACTCTGTTACCTCTTGTTTCACGTTTCCCTTTCAAAGCAAACTTTCCGTTCCCCAAAGCTCCCTTTTCCGGGCAATGATTTATTTCTTCAGCACACAGACAAACACGGAAAGCTGGCACTTTCGAGTTTAAATGCTACGTGTTGATTGATTTGTTGTTAATGACAGTCGGAGTCATACATACACGCACGTCGAGACATCCTCTAGTCTCTTGCTTTCCCACAGAGCTCCCTCCCTCCAACTCCGCTCTCTCTCTCCATCTCTATTGAGCTATTCTACCACAACGCGCGTTCACGCACACTCTTCCACAGGCGCGCGCATCCGGGAGCCCCAACACACACACGCGCGCGTTTAAGGGGGAAGAAATGAAAACAAATTTTCTTACTTTTTAGAGGACATCTGCGCAATTCTTCAAAATCTTGCTGTCGCTGTCTCCACTCTTCGTCAAGACGAGTTGATAAAGTCGCTCTACGGTGACTTGTCGTTTAATTTATTCTTTTTTTCTAGAGTCTGTCCCCTGTACCCAAATGCTTTGAGTGAACCGAAGTGCAGATTGAGACATATTGAGCCCCCTTTAAGGGGGATCATTTCATGTGGGAGGTTGGACGCAAAGTTTGGACCCGTGACTAGCATTCCGGAGAGACATGCATATTTTAAAACAACAAAGAAAGATAAAGACGGGACGATGGGTGGGAGTAAAAAAAAAAAAAAAAAAAAAAACGTTTGGAGAAAACTAAACTAAATGATTAAAAGCTGTCATTGTTGAACAAGATTTTATCGTTTTTATTTGTGGCTTTACTTGCAACAAGTCCCTTGTGGAAAAGTTTCCAGTGTTAAGAAACTGTAAATAGATATTTTTGCATGCGTATCCTTTGAAAAAAAGGCTACTTTGCTTATACCCAGTGTCAGTGTTAAAACATTTGTTAATCAGTTTGCTAGTTTTATTAAAAATTGCCCCATCTAAAAACTTCATTTTATTTGAAAAGGGTGGTATATTAACACTCAGAAATCTTGAATCAAGTGTTTTCACAAATTAGTTGCATTCATAATTATGTAATAAATAATTAAAACGATGTGGTTTTATTTTCTTCAATATCCTCATTGCTGTCACTGACAAGCCAAGTGAACTTTATTATCCAATGAAAAGTATGCAGAGCAGGAGATGTATGGCGTTGAGCTAGATATCTCTTTTACTTGTCAGTGGTCGGTCATGGCTATGGAATGCTAATAAGAGACCCCCCTCTTTTTCTGTCCCTGTGCCGTCTCATTCCCTTTCTCTCTGCACGCAGAAGGGATCGATAGCTGACCCGATGGTTTGGCCAAAGCTTTATTTATCTGGCGAGGCAATGATATTATCAGCCTTGAACGTTATATACAGCAAACGTCTACCTAAATCAACACAAAGGGATCGCTTACACAGCGATCTGTGCTTTCTCGCCTCCCTTTACCTCACACCAGGCCCGACCACACACACACACACACACACACACACACACACACACACACACACACACACACACTCGAAGTAGAACACACATACGACACAACTCTACGGTTCAACTAAGTCACGCACGCACGCACACACATGCAAGCACAGGCGTCGCCTTATGTTACGTTCACAACTGGGGATATTTTATATCCTGTTGTGTTGGATTTGATCCACGGCTTAAGCTTGCTGGGAGCTCTGTGGACGTAGAATTATGCAGTGATCATTGAGAATGTTAACAGAAATGTAGCGTCATAGCCTGCATATGGCCCCTGTGGCACAATGTAAACAGGCAATTTGTGTAATTAAAGTGCAAAATGCCCAATAATTTAAAACAACATTTTTCAAACAACAACTTCTCCCACATTACCTTCCACATGAATTTAACACTATTTATCTACACATAGGCTAACGTGCGTATTGCTGAATAGAGGGAAGATTGCATGCAAAGAAGATAGATAGATAGATAGATAGATAGATAGATAGATAGATAGATAGATAGATAGATAGATAGATAGATAGATAGATAGATAGATAGATAGATAGATAGATAGATAATCTTATATGAAGTCACATTAACAAGCTTAAGCAAAGAAATAACACTATTTTGTCCCATTCGAATGTAGGTTAATGAATGAAATGAAACGACACGCATTTAGCTTGGTTTAGATATACCAGTGTGATGACCAAAGGCCCAGATCGAAATAACACAACTATCTAACTCCTTTTTTTAGGTGTCTGTTCTTCCACTGCACAGAGACAACATCAAAAACCATCAGTTATGTCCGAATATCCTAAATGTATAAGATAAACACTTGTACCTCAGTCAAGCTAACAGCAGTTACATTCCATGCCCGCAGTGACTATTTATTTTCTGTAGGAAAACTGTATGTGTCTCAGTCATTTGGTAGTCTTTTTAGTGAGGTAAAACTGCCATGCTAACCTCCTAACCCACTTTAGATCTTAAGTGAAGAAATTGACTGAAACCACTGACTGACAATTATGAGAACATGTGCATTTAAAATGTACGCAGTAGAGAACAAGTAACGAAAGTTAGTACACAACATTGGTTGACATGCACCTCATACAGAGACTAGAATAGCCCATTTCTTGTTGTATATGATTCATGTTATTTTATGGATATTTTTTGCTTTGTTAATTAGGAACACATGGCACGAATTCGGTCCTTAGCAACTATTGCTTTATATAGCCTCAAGTCCAACAAATGTAAATCTCAATAGAATGTGTTCCTCTCATTCTGCTATTTCCCGTGAAATAGAGGGAAAAAATCTTCAGGGATTTTGATCTCATTACTGCTGAACATGAAAGTGTTTTAAATTTCAGCTCAATGTGATGGTCAACACTTTAGTCAAAGCATTATATAAAAAAACAAGAGCACACTTGCCTTTGTTGCCATATTTGGGTAATTTAAGTCCTACTGACTTTGATTTAAAAATTGACAACACATTGACTATATCGGTACACATTTAGTCCTATTGAGAAACATGTTTGGTTTCCAGCAACAAAGTCTCTACTTGTCCTCAATAGAATTCCCTCGTGTATTGCATCTTTTTTTTTCTTCCTAATAGCCTAACCTGACCATATTTAATTTAGAGAAACCCATGCGCAATTACACTCTATAGTAACAAATATATATGGTCACGCTTGTGTTTGACTTTTTTTCTGAAGTAAATTCTTTTTACAGCGCTAATGTATTGGTTTGGTAAGGCTATACCCAAAAGAAAACATAGCCTACACATGATCGTTAACTTCATCACCAACAAGCTAACAGTCCCTCCAAAGATTGTATAGGCTACTACAGATTATTTCATGAAATGAACACTGATCGTCCCCATCGAACATATATATTTCGAATATAAATAATACTGAATATTTTGCAAATGTGGTTTCTTGAAGTCGCTTTGAATGCTGAACCACAAATAGCTTTTAAAGGCGCTATAAACCAAAATATTATTTAAATTAAACATTTCAACGCCAGCATTACCTGGTAGGTTTACTGAAAAACAGTATGAATCACGAATAATTAGGGCATAGAAAAACCCGCATATTATTTCTGTGATTCGGTCATTATGTGAAACAATAACGAACTTGAATGCAAAGAGCAGTGCTCAGTAACATTTTCAGTGACATTGGGGTCAGCGAAAGTTCTTGTCATTGTACTTAGAAACACCGTAACATCACACGTAAAATGTATTTACGTGCATATGAAGGACAATCATATATGAGTATCAAGTGATTTCCTTTCATGGTTTTAACCAATCATACGAGGCTGCACATGAATTTCTCTCTATCTCGGTACAATACATCACATTTAGTGCTCCTATCGACCGGCTTACATGCGGCATTATACATATCTTAGATTGATCACACATATAACTGCTGCTGCGTTCCTTGAGAAAACATCTGTCCTTACACAGATCCGTTCGCGATCACATCAAAGTAATAATAGTCTGCGAGTTTAGATGGATTTGTTTTCTCTTTCTCTCCACTTCGTTTCTCAAAACTGTGGTGATAGAAGAATAAGCCCTTGTTGCCTTATTAGAGGGACGGCATTTCTGTATAGCTTCCCTTTGACTATGAGCAAGCGTTTCAGTTCAGCCTGGGAAAAATATTAAACATTAATGCGCTGAAACAGGCATAGATCTTTGAACCATTGGTAGCAACGTCACAGAAATTTTATTCTGCGCACGATGCTGACTCCAGATCATATAGGCTATAAAACGCACGTGCTCCCCAAAACCCGCACAGAGGATACATATGCCACCAAAAAGTATTCAAATGCTTGCATTTGTGATATATGTGGTATTCTATAGCGGTTTTACAGTATTTCAAAACTCTTCTTGACGGGCTTGAAATTTTGTGTCAATATACTCAGCGTATTAAAACGTTCAGATGAAACAAACCTATGTGCTTTTTGGCCTTCCTTACCAAACAAAAATATGCATGCATGTAAAAGCACACCCCAAAAAGCTCATTAATAGCATGAAGAACATTGAATTTGCTGAGAGCGAGACAAGTGTTGCCTATTTCCTTTTTAATAGTATAGTCACCATCACACAACTTCACGCGACCCTTCTGCACAGGCATATCATGGATTGAGCAAAAAATGAAAGGCAACATCCAATAAAAAAGAAATAGCGGAAATATCAAGACGAAACAAACAAAATGTATTTGAAAATGATATATTAAAAGTGCTTTTGACTTTTCATGTCTTTTATCTCTGACTGATGATTGACTCAACACACACACTCGCACACACATACGACCAAGAAAAAGTTTCACCGGTGTCCTCTCCTTCAAAATGTCCATGAGGTCAGATTTTGCCGAAGTTGCATGTCCATAGCATCAAGTGGGGGGGAAGGCTCAACCATCAGTGAAATTGTCATTGCGATTAGACTGTGTCTTATTTGTCTAATGTTTTTCTTTATTTTTAAATTCTCACTTCAATTTTAATTCTTGGAGAACATATCTTCAACAACATATATCGCACTCATTATAAGAAGCAAAAGGTTATATCAAAAATCATTAGTATAGAATCACAGAAAAAAACTGGTTTAGAACCAGAAAAAATACAAAACAGAGATACATAGACACAGGACATTTCTTATAATTGCTTGGAAATTTCTTTCCCGCTAAGTCTTGCTCATTTACTGCGCATATGATGTTCTTCATTTTAATTGTACGTATTTTGTTCTTTACAAAAGAAAAACAAAAACAAAAGAAAATGAAAATAAAGACTAGTATTTTACAAAATGGAGAGTGTTCTTGATGACGGCGATGGATTTGCACGGGAGTACGTCCAGTTCTTTAATCTTTGTACATTACATATTCCATTTCGGTCCCAGAAGACAAAAAAGAGTGTCTTCCTAAGTGGTCAGAAATTAGGTCCTATATATATAGTCTTCTTGAAAGGGCTTGCAGAATTTTGGTCCTTTAGTCTTTTTGTCTCACTCGCTCATTCGGATCATTGAATGGACATGTAGGGCCAGTTGAAGCTGCTCCCGGATAATAACATATCCCTGATGAGGGTTTCAATGGGAGTTTTACCTACCAAGCGAACGAAGAACAGCTGTTCAATTACTGACGAAGAGACAGTGCGGAGAGAAGGCAGTCGCAGCAAAAGCTTGCCAAAGCGACTGGGCTGGTTCGGGTACTGGCTCCTCACGTACTCCTCCAGGGCGCACTGAGACTTCTCTTGCAGGCTCTCGATGTGTGCAGCATCTGACAGGCCGCAAGCGTCTGAGTAGACAAAACACAGCACAGAAAAGAGGCCCAGGTTATCATTCAGCATCAGCATTACGTGTTGTTGACAAAGTGAGATGAACAAACACGAGCCCAACATCATGCATCACGCAGCGTATGAGGCTGCCTGTAATATAAATAAACAATACGACTGCGCAATCCCTCAAGAGTAACAGAACGTATTCCCTGCGTTGTAGGGGACATACCACATGCGCGCTCACAAATCAGACTAAACAAAGTGTTCATAAGGACGAGGGTGCATAGTAAGCTTGACTGAAGAGGATGGAGAAGGCGTCAAACATGGAAATCTCCAGCTACATATTTGAAAGAGAATTTGGCATGGTAATAACAGAATTATAACCTAATTGCTTTCCAGATGCTACCGAGTCATTTCTCGTGCGAATCCCTGTACCAGCAGTTGCCTCTGCTGTGAGTTTGAATGAGGAGGCAAGGCCGCTGGAAGCAATCACATTTATTATTGGACTTGCCTGAGGACACAATCGCCTAAATTTACGAAAAGGACATGTATTTTACAGAAAACTGCTCTGGGTCAATAGTGTATGTCAATTAATGGCATTACGTCAAACATGTTTGCAATAAACGCCAATGAAGTAGCCTAAACACATAGCTCAACCACTGGGACTGCTGGAATCAGTTCAGCCAAACGTCCTTTCTCTTGAACACCATCGCCAGGCCAACACGCATTTTGTCAGCATTCTAATATGGCGGCTCTGTTGAAGATATTCAAAATAAGAGTTTACGTCTTGTTGAATTTACGACTTAAAGTGTAATGGCGTTGTGTGCAACGTGCCTCGGCGACTGATCTTAATTGGACTGGACTAGAACACACTGCGGTCAAATACAATAACCTTCTGAACTTCTGAACTGTGCTAAGTCCTTGCTAAAATCTTTCAGTAATGTGACCTCATGGGCCACTTTACGCTTCATGTGCAGAAAGCACTGCTATAAAAACAGAGACAATTCAGCAAAATAGCCTACAATATTGTTTCGTACGTGTAGGAATGCTACTGTTAATAGTTTACTTAACGATTTACACTTAATAAGAAAGAACTCGAGAAGATACAAAACCAAGGGGCGCATTATGAATTGTTAATCCATCACGTGAAACATATGACTATATGTTCAAAATGTTATGCAGCACTTCGGTCTGGTAACAAATCAGAAGATATAGTCTACTAATTATTATCGAAACATATTGCTTTCAAGTCTTACTAATAAAGAAAACCTGATTTACCGAAGCGTCTAGAAGTTGTTCTGAAACGTTACCCAGTCCAGACCCAAATATCTGAGTGCTTTGTAATTCATTGTTAAGAATGGCAAGGAACGTTCTGTGTGAGACTGACGTCATTGAGAAAAGAATAGCCTATAACGTTACATTTCGGTGGCAAAGATTAGATGTTCAAAACATAAACAAATGTTTTTACATTTTTGGCATGCTTTACATATGCTAATCAACACTAACGCATATTTCTGAAAATTAAGGCAATGCACAAAGTGTAAACCGAACCGTGGCCTACTTAAACTAACTTGAACGCCTCATCTTATACCTTAGGGAAACAGACTACATATTTTATGGCTACACTAACATAATCAGTAAGCTATAGTCTCGTTTTAGACACGTTTTGTTCATTTATATATATATATATATATATATATATGTGTATGTGTGTGTGTGTGTGTGTGTGTGTGTGTGTGTGTGTGTGTGTGTTAAGCCTGCACCTTTGCTCAACAATCAAAGACGTTAAGTTGTACTGACTTGATTGTATTTCCAACTGCTAATATATATATATATATATATATATATATATATATATATATATATATATATACATATAAATAATGGCCTATATTAAAGTTGATATTATTCATAACATTTCATTTAAATTTTAGCATATATGAAGATCAAATCACCGTAATAAAGACATAAAAATACGCACGTAATAAAATTACGTTGTTATAATATCAGAAACAACAGTGCGTAAACCTTAATAGTGTTATTATCGTTTGTTGGTCAGAAAAAAAATACTAATAGCCTATATTATAAACATATATTACGATGCTAGAGGTGTGAGGGCAGTTTGGTGTCGATCAATGTTTTGGCAAAATTGTTATAGTTTTTTATTTTTATTTAAAGTATATATATATATATATATATATTTTACTATTTGCCAAATTAACCCATCATTAAATTGACTTAGAACACCAGTCTGACGGATATTTCTGCGAAGTCTATAATAAATATAATTTTAAATATTAGGCTACCCTAGCTTAAAAGCAATTGTTAATAATAGCAACCTTTTCTCAACAGAGAGGGCCCCAGATGTATATTTGTGTATGTATACTGTGGCATCATATACAACTTAAGCAGATTTAAGAGAGATATTAATGAGATCTACACTTGATTGAACAAATATTGGCCTAAATATTTTCCAAAAATATAGAATTAATGTGAAATGCATATTCAAGCTCATAAATTGAATTTATGCTTTATTGTCAGCCTCCACTAATATTGCAAAATAATATTATCGGTTGACTACAATAATAGGCCTATATGAGACTTTGTATTACTTTAAATATAAAATATTGTGAATGTATTTTAAATACATTTGAAATAGGTCTACCACTTGTGCGCTAAAGAGATTTTACAGCACAAAGCCAGCTTGAGGCCCACTAGTGAAGCTTCGATGCCGAAGCTTATCCACCCCGTATTGCATTGCCCCCTTATGTCTTTAAGTAGGCCTCGTCTCACACACTCACCTGATGTGAAGAGCACTATTGCCTTAATGCAGCTGTATTCTGCAGAATCGACGTGCAGTGCTTTGAGCTTCTCGACTTGTTCCTGGAAGATACGAATGTGATCCATGAAGGCCACGACGCGATCCGCCGACATGGGCGAGGCGTGCAGGCCGGCAGCGGCAAGCAGTGGGGCCACATGTAGGGGCATGGAGCACTGAGCCGCGTTTAGCACAAATAACTCGCTCCATGTCAGTCTGAGCAGGGACACCTGGTCGGTGATCTGCAGGTCTGGAAAGAAAGGGATGTTCCTCGCCCATTCCACAGCACTGAAGAGCAGACGAGCCGCAAGCTCACAGATGTTCTCGATCCCCATAATATTATTGGGCTGCATGCACTGGCTGCCATAGCGAGACGTAGGATAAGGCTCTGCCCGAAGTAGTAACGAGATGTATCCGGAGAGATAGCAATGACCATTCAGAGGATCCCCGTTCGTTAGCGCGTATTGGCCCGGGTTCGGTTGGGTTGGAGGCATTCTTCCTCGCTGAACCGCTGACAAAAAGAAAGAAAGGGAGAGGAAATGTACATCTAAAACTGTGAAACATCATGTTGAAGCTTTACTTCGAGTGCATGAGTAGTCTGGACTGCTGTTTAACATCTACGAATTTACAACTAAATTACAAACTATTTGGCACTGCGTTTCGGGGGAAAGAAATACTTTCAAATGGTCCTTGAATTCATATAACCTATTATTAGGCGGTGATGTTTACCTTTGTTTATGGACTTCAAAAGCTAATATGAAGACATACAAACACTCTCTAGCTCTTTCTCGTTTTTTTCTTTTTTTTTCTTTTCTTCACACACACACACGTACACACGAACACATTACAATTGTTTATGTTTTTTGTTTGATTTGCATGTTGTAAACACTGTGGACGAAGATCGAGCTTAAATCTCGACTACTCAGAACTAGTTCAATTACAGCAGCCTCTTTCTTGTTACAAATACTACACTCCAATATTACTTTGCCTGAAATATACATAGATTTGTGTGTAGTAATAAGTTTACAGGCAATTTAATGATTAATATACTAACTCTCAAACAGATTTTTTTTTTAATCCACAATCGAGCACGAAGACTTTCTTTCTATTATTGATAAAAAAGCATTTATATATAGGCATTATCTTACGTTGAACTATTTCTTATTTTAAGACAATTTAGGGGTCATTAATAGCAGTTTCGTTCTGCTCAGTTATTAAGAGTAGACTTGCAAAGGCCATTGTTCGCATACAGCTTAGGCTGAGAGGGGACAGACAGGCCTCTAAACGCTTACTCTAAGCTACGGCGTAAAAACAGATGCACAGCTTATTTTCAAAGATAAAAATATAGCACCTTATTTAATTTAAGTGTACAATAAGTGGTTAGTACGTGTAGTAGTCTTTTCGGTAGGCTTGTGCAGTCTTTCAGCACGCACGCGCGCGCGCAAACACACAGACACACACACACACACACACACACACACACACACACACACACTTTATCCTTCTCCTTCTCTTTTACACGCATACAGTGTTCATAGGTGACTTTAATATATCATGTAATTGGCTGAGTTGAAAGGGTGCATTTGATGCTTGCCTATCTATGTGAACAATATCACTTGTATTAGATGCATGCTGCTCTTGCCTATGCGAGCGGATTTACTACTGCATGTACGCGCCCTCTGACACTCTTTAGTAAGCAATCACAGCGAATTTATTTCGCGTTTGTATGTGTATATGTGCGAGCTTTATGTAACTGGCTCTGAACAATAAACATGTGTGTAGCAATAGAGTGTTGCGTTTAGAAAAATATATTCACCTTCCCGCCGCATGCCCACTTTTAAACATTTCTTCAGCCGACAATATTGGCACTGATTACGATGGTGCTGGTCAATAGGACAGTTCCTGTTGGCACGACATGTATATGTTAAGTTCCTTCGGACACTCCTCTTGAAGAAACTTTTGCATCCTTCGCAGGTGAATTGACCATAGTGCTTGCCGCTCGATTTGTCCCCGCAAACAACACATTCTATATGCTGCTGACTCTGTCCAGAATTCTGGCTGCCCTTGTCGCCAGCCGTCCCTGGTGTGGACGGGGGTCCTGGCTGACTGGGAGTCTGCGGAGTGTGTGGTGCCGCTGACGCCGCCTGCTGTTGCTCCCTCGCCGGCTGAGCTGCTGGATTGGGGCCGCTCGGAGGTCCTCCGGCCACGTCTTCCTGCGGATCTCGCCATACGCTAACTACCATTGCCATATCTCGGGCCCGAAAAGTGCTTTCAAGCGAACTGGTCGCTCGGATATCGGAGCAGGGAAAAGGGAAGTCTTGAACGAACGGCAGCGCGAATTCAAATCGGAACACTCAATCTCATAGGGAAAAAAGTAGAAGCAGAAAATGATCAATACATTCAAAATACCGCAGTCGACAGAAAGGCACCCGATCAGGATATGCAATTGTCGGGAGGCCAGTTCCAAGGTAAATTGCAGACAGCCATTCGGGAACCCAATCGTGTATAGAGAAAGCGATCCCAGACGCAATAAAAAAGAAAATCAGTTTTCTTAAAAAATACCGCAATAAAAATTCTTCACGTTGAAGCAAAAATAATAGCTTTCTGGTGGACCGGAGATCCAAAGTGCTGTGCAAAATAAATTCCCCTCTTTTTTCTTCCTTGCTCCTCTCTCCGTCTTCGCGGTTGAAGAGGAGGAAACACTGAAGAACGGATTTCTCTATCTATGTTCATGAATAAAGCTCATCTGGTCCGACGAAAAAAAAAAAAAAAAAAAACAACGTCGCCCGAGTGCCTGTGTAGTTTCACCTCTCCAGTAGGAACAGAGCAACGATAAAAAGAAGAAGAAGAAAAAAGCCAACTAATGGAATATGTAAGGAGCAGAGACTCAAAAAAAGAATGCGTTTTAACGGGAGTACCAGCGGAGCAATGTTTCCGAAACGGAGATCTGCGCGAATGTCTGTATATAGTGAACTTTGACACTACTATTGAAACTGACACGTTTCTATGGAGATCGCTGCGCCTTATATGGTGCTCGTGTCAAGGAGCCAAGAGAGGGGCTGCTGGCAACTGATAATCAAAGGCGACTGACTGGTCAGAACCCTGCATCGGGGGGGAGAGAGAAAATGGGAGGCTAAGGTTAGCCAAGCCTCCTTCACTCCATTGGTTAGAGTCCTCGCTCCTCGCTACCTACGACTGAGGGCTCTGACAAGCACAATTTACATTGCGCTCGCCCCTGCGCGGCTATTTACTTTGAAACCCGATTAGAATGGACCGTCTATTGTCACAAAAAGAGGAAGAAACCCCAGAAAGAAGCGGCTAAAAGCGGGATGAAAGCAATAAGCGAACTATACGCGCACGTGAAATATAAACAAATGCGAGGCAGAGAGAACTGGTGCGAGCCTCACAAAGTTGAAAGTATTGCGTTCAAAGCTGTAGTCTTAATTACAAAAATACCCATCGCAACATCCAGATTTGAACTATGAAGGTCCCATTGACATTTTACGTAATCTGACAGAACAATACTGATTGGAAACTGCGTATCAATGCATAAAGCAGATTTTCACGCGTCACTTATATTCATATAGTTCTCAGTAAAACGATCAAATAAATAAATGAAAAACGTATTGGGACTCGTGAAGACTATAGTTTGACTAAAAAGATATCAGTATAATGGAATGCTTTAGCAGTGATAGGAAACAGATCAAGCAGCCAGCTAGGGCACAAAAGAGGAATCAGACTAGTATGATATTGGAAAGTATAAAAATCCATCGTTCAGTGTGTTTTAACAGATTATCAACGATGGAAGTTTTTTGTAGACTATAATGCGCAGGGAAACCGGCTTTTTGTGCATGAATGCCGAAGGCTGCGCTGTACAGGCTTATAATGTCTGGATCGGGCTGCCATCTAGCGTACAGTAGACAATTACAGCGACATAAAATGAGTAATTTATTGTCATTTTTTGCATGTTCCTAAATGTAGTTCAGAGACGAATTACGCTGTGGGATTAATTTATCAGATTTTAATTTTATTGATGTATTTATGACACTTAGGCTTAATGATGATCAAGTTGCACTAGATCTTTGAAATCATCATATAGCCTGTTTTATTTAGCAATGTCTATACTTAGAAATAATTAGTTTTATGGAGAAACAAGTTGTGGTCATTGCCAGTTGACATAACCGAGATGTTTAAAAGCAAATTAAGCAGGCTATTAAATAAACCTCTTAGTAACTTTTATCATGACAAACTATTTCACCAGAACTCTGCTATATATGAACTCTGCATCAACGGTCCAAAACTGTGCGAAAGAAGTTAAGAGGAGGCAAACACCGACATCCGTCCGTTTACGAAACCCTTACAAATAGGTAGCCTATTTTCAACTCGACCGCGGAGCTTCCTCCGTCTCTCCTCACACCGATCCGCAGAAACGCACGCTGCTGTCCTCTGTTCTTTGCAAAGGTGAAACGAATAAGATTAAAAGGAACAAAGAGAAACTTCTTAAAGTGTAGCATCAAGGTTTTACTCCACAGACAGGGAAGAGAGCGAGAGGGGAGAGAGGGAGAGGGACAGCGAATGGGAACACAAGGCACGCATGAAAACAGTATTGAAGAAATGGTAAAGTGGACACTTGGACATTCAAAGTGCGAGCGCCCAGCGACTGGTGGGTATCATACTTTGGGATCGGCGGTTTCTCAGTTTGGTCCATATTTGAAAGGCAAGTACTTTTATCACTTTATGCAATCCCAGATTTTTTTGGGGGGGTGAAATTCATATAAATATCTCGCAATGTATACGTAAACTTGTATCAAACTAAAACCTCAAATACTCATCAAATTAAGAACGTGAGACTGTCAGGTGAAAGCAATGCGGATACAGACCACGGGAGATCGGTGGATAGAATTCTATCGATCACTTGCACTAGCCTACTTACTCTTAAAAACAAAAAAACCTCTAACGTTGTAGTAACGCTGAACATGACTGAACGTTTGACTTTAAGAAACGCCTTTTCACCTGTGTTATTCGTCTTGTATGATCTCGTAATGGGAAGATCGATAGCAGTCTGTTTGTCTAAGTGATAATGTCAACGGATTAAAAGGACGATTATACGATAGACATGTTCAGAATAAAGTAGGGCTGACGCGTGTTCATAAAAAAATAAACAATTTTGAGAAGAAGCAAAAAAACTAATTAAAAGAAGTATAAATGTAGCCTATAGCCTATATCTACCTTAAAGGATTGATTTTTTCCCCTCATGACTTTAATGAGTTATCAACATACTTAAAGGCAATTATGGCACAATTAAATAGAGAGAGAGAGAGAGAGCACATTTCACTAGGCCTATATATTACTTATTTTTATTTTTGGGATCATTATATATATATATATATATATATATATATATATATATATATATATATATATATATGTTTGTGTGTGTGCCTATTTAATATAGCGTTAGGCCTTGTACTCATCAAAAAGCTTTTGTTAGTCATGAGTTTGTAATGAACGTTTTATCGATAGGAAGTAAGTAAAATAAAGTGTAAAACAATGTTCAAAAAGTTTCAAATGGCAATATAAAGGATAATTATCATTATAAATAATACAATTAAATTAGATAATCAATCATATGACTAAGTTATGTTATCTATTAAAATCAACGATGGTCTTTATGCTGTAATGTTTTGATGTGTGATGATGATGATGATAATAATATCAATAATAATAATGATGGTGATGGTAATTAATCGTTTCACAGCACCTCATGTAATTTGTAATATAGTGTTATATTTCTTAATGACCGTGCAAACTCGTTCAAAATAGCAATAAACAACATATACCGTTTAGTCTAATGCATGCACCCTAAGAGCTGCTCGAGTAATAAAATCCCACGAATGGCGGACCTCCTACCAAGTGAGCACGAACGTAAATACGCTCGGGTTAGATGCTATAAACTCTAAGGACACCGCAGGGATAAAACCTATGATGTTACTTTTATCCAAAGTCCCATTGAAAACAGAATAAATTGTAAAAAAAAAAAAATTGTTCACTTACATTTACAGATTTTACAGTAAACATCTGAACCTAAAACACTCTAAAGAGTTAGGTTTGTAGTTTATACCTCTTCGCCTCCGTATACAGATAAAATAAAGCTTCCCTTGAAACTGAATTGCTAGTATATCATAATGACTGGATCAATTTATACTAAAGACATATCTGAATTGTCTGTTGCTTGATACCAGGCCTGTCATGAGCAGTTTTAGAATTTAAGTACATACAAAAGTATAATATGAAGGTTTAAATATATAGGCATAGATACTAATAGAAAAAAATGCATGACAGAAATATAAACTTGAACAAATACAGATAAAAAAAAGGAAAAAGTAATTAACACAGCAATATATCAAAACTTTTAGCAAAGTAGAGGATCACTACCTTGCAAGTAACACAACGCGTTTTAGTTATAATTGCGGATAATTTAAATGTGATAAACATTTTGGGAAGCATTTGCTTATGGTATAGTTTTAAAGTTATCTACGTTGTGAGTGTTGCATTGAAGAAAACAAATAATGTTAAGACAGACATTTTGTAGTTGGTTTATATTTTGCTCTCTGTAATAATCTCACAGTTTTTAAACACGTTGCGCGCCTCTCTAATGCGATGGTGGGTTTTTGTCACTTTGTGAGTTGAAAGGGAAGAGGAGGGGGCTTTTGTTCAATTTGATCCCTAACTATTTGGGGGCTCAGATTGGTGTGAAAGGGACGAGAAGGTCACTTGAAATCGCCTTTTATCCACTGCCATTTTCTCTATGGATCAGCAACTTTCAATGGACATCATCTAATCGCTCTTAATGGAAAGGGTAGTGGGGAGAGTTGTGGAAAATATCTTAAACTACGCCACTTAATATTACTGCATGGGCTATTTAAAAGACTTACTCATTAATGTTTCGCACAAAATCACTCCAGCATTCCCCCCACCCATTTGTGTTTCATGCTTGAAGATTTAGCTGAATATTGCCTATAGGCGTGATAAACAGCATGGCAGTCACTTTACATCTTGGGTCAGCTGACCAACTAAAGCTATAGATTATTATTATTATTATTTTATTTTTTTGGAGAAAAAACAAACAAACAGATTATTAAAAAAAGAAAAGAAAAGAAAAGAAAACTTTAATATCTCTTTATTTACAATGCACATAAACAGGCGAATCATCTTACTGCCAGTGTGGGGCTCTGTTGATGGCCTATAGGATGATTACGGTGGTCGTCACGGGGGATGAAGAAAAACAGGTATGAAAATAGGCCTATTATTTTTTTAAAGCTTATAGATTTTTGAGTGGCCCACAAAACTAAATGCATTGTCAAATTCCGAATTAATTATAACATCGAGTTGACTGTAATTGTCCACAATTGGGGATTTTTTTTCTTTTTCTTTCTAGTTAGCTTGTGGTAGGAGTTTAGTTAGAGAGACTGTCAGTTTATGCTGGAGGTAATGGTTTTATTGCTCACAAACCATCATCTATTTAGAGCTTATGTACTAATTGCCTTGGATGGCCTCATAGACCAAGATCATAAATCCGTTAGCAGTTAAAACGAGCCCAGACCCATAATTAGGCTAACTTGCGCTTCTGACATTCCCTCAAAAGGCATGAAAACCACAACAATGACACTAAAGTACACGTATCGTATGTTGTCAGCAAATCCTTAAGGAGCTCCATCTCAGATATTAGGTCCTGTAGACATGGGAAGGAACTCATCAGCACTGACAGAATTCATAAAAGTCTAAAAATAATTAATTAAAAATAAATATTTGTAATGACAGTAAAACTGTAGGTGTCGACTTGTCGAGGCGTTATAGGCTACTTAAATTAGTTTTTAGCAAACACATGGGGGGATATTTAATAAAGATAGCCTATAAGGGCTGGGTTTCCCGAAGCAAAAGCAGAAGGAAGCAGAAGTAAAACGTCAGGTGCACGTAAGTAGGCTACTTAATCTCTCGGGCATGTTTTCTCAAAAGCATCGCTACATAAATAGAACGTAATCGTTTTAAGGAGAGTCTCATAGCAACCACTCAGCTTCTTTACGTGAATTTAAAATGATATTTTTTAAACTTTTATCTTGTTTTTAGTTCATCGGAGGCAATGGGACATTTAATAAACAATATTAATGCCTTGTGATAATTTTCACATTCATTTGGCTACCATACTCCCTGGAAAAAAAGTGTGTAAAAAATCGCATTGAAAGCGGCACTTAACGGCGTGCGCATGTCACGTGATAGGTCTGGATTTACTTGCAGACTAGCCTACACGGTAGGCTATAACTTTATGCTGGTCTACTTTGATAAACAAATAAATAATGGCAAGAGAGAGAAGCTATATTTTTTATTATGATATTGATGTCAGAAGACAACATGTGCTCCTAAAATATTTTTTAATAAACACAATAAATGAATTAATATTTTATTATTTTCATTAACATCTAGCTACAGTATAGCATCGATATTTATAAAATATTATCTTACCAAAGCCATAATCCTTAATTTGATTAAATTCTGTAATTATTGATAACTTAAACACCTGCAAGATGACGCGCAATTTCCACTTTAGGCAGTTTCACACTCTTCGTTTTGGAGAGACCAACTCTTCAACATATTGGAGAAAGTGAATGCCTTAGTTAAGCACGTTTGCACCTGACTGCTCCTGTAAACGCTGAACGTTGATGTGCTTGTTTGTTTGTAAAATAAAGTAGGCCTACGGACATTAGTTAGCCTACAACGATAAGAGCGTAGCCGATACCGACCTGCAACCAGCACAGTCGTGTATTGCGTTGTGGTAGGCTACATGGTTTATATGATTGAAAATAGTCATATAGTCCTAGCCTTCTACTGTAACATAAAAAGCCTATGTAATATATAAATCCAGCTCTATTATCCTATTTAACGTTGTTAGTTCAAGGTGTTTTAGGAAACAAGGGGTTAAGTTAGTTAGGAATTCAACACAAAAAGTAGGGCTATCCTACACCCCAATATAATTTATAATCCTAGAGATTGCCGAGAAACCAAATGTCCACCCTACTTTTATCTGCTTAAACCTTTAGTCATCGCGTTTTGTTATGGTTTCACAACGAATGAGCAAATCCTAAATAAGCACACCGCTTAACACGAGCGGAAGTCTTCTTAGCAGAGAAGAGCAACGATAAGCGACTGTATTTGAGAGGGAGAGCTTTTGTTGTGTGAGGTAGAGAGTCACCTCGCATATTTATAATGGTCTGTTTAAACCGACCCGCAGAGGGAATTTAATTGGAATTTCGTCTGTCTTAGGCACATCCACGCTGGAAGACAGACGAGATTAATTGCCTTAAAAAGGGTGATAATGTACACGTGCAGGACGACTACAGATAAAGACACCTAATGTCTGACTTTTCAAATATAATTTTCAGTTTCACTCAAACTAAATGCTTTGCCGTTGTCTAATGGTAAATATGATTAAGATTGGCACACACACACACCCACCCACCTCAGGTATTTTGAGTTGTCAAAGATTCAGTGATAGAAGTGACAGGAGATGTGAGAAAAGATCATAAGCAATAGCTCAAACATGCTAAATGAGTCATGCCACATTGTTTTTATTTTATTTTTTATTTAAATAGTACTATAAAACTATTAGATTAACTCCTAAACAAATCTTTTGTCAAAAAATAAAATTTGCCCCCAAATTATAAGTTAACATTCTCTCTAAAGTAAACTTTAAAATACAAAAAAGTAATCTCCCTTATACCTTATACAAACATGCAGCTTGAAGTATCAACATGTAGATATATTTTACAGTATCAGTTACAAATGAAGAAAATAGCTTCCGACCTGCTTCTTCTTATAAAGTGAAAACAACAGTTCTATGGAGCAATGTTGAGTCACAAGGTAAAATAAATTGGGTTTGTGAGTAATTTTCACTTTGCTGAGTAGTTCGTCGCATTAGGGTTTTAAGGCAAATACTGGCAGGTTGTTTGAGGCTATCTAGAGCTCCAACAGGCAGCTAAATTGATGACTCACTGGGTTCAGAAATCTTTTCCCCCACGAATGTCCAGAACAGCTGTGTATAGTCAGGAGACTTTCTGAGTGAATGATGTGTGTCTTTATTTAAGAGCAAAGATGCTTAAATAGCTAATAAAAGATGCCACCTGATGACTTCCTGCGAGAAAACAGAACCATGAGAGAGAAAAAGGATGATCAAAATCAGACAGAGCTTCACTGGCTCTATCTTTGAATATGCACCAACACATAAAAGGTATGTTCTTGTTTACAGGAGCTTAGAGCACTTACATATTATACAAAGTACATTACAATAAAAAAATATATAAACAGTAAACAGAACACGTGTGTATATATGTGCACAGACTAGGTATTGTAACATTAAGGTTCTTTTCCAAGTTATTATGGTAACACTTTAAAATAAGGTTTCATTTGTTGCCATTAGTAAATGTACAGTATTAACTAACATGAACTAACAACGAGCAATACATTGTTACAGTATTTATTTAAAAATACAGTTGTTTATTGTTTGTTCATGTTAGTTCACAGTGCATTAACTAATGGTAACAAATACAACTTTTAATACAAGGTTTTAATAATACATTAGCAAATGTTGAAATTAAGATGAACTAAGATTAATAAATGCTGTAGAAGTATTGTTCGTGTGTAACTTAAGTAGTTAATGCAACCTTATTGTAGTGTTACCGTTATTATTAACTATTTTTTTCTCATAGTACTGTCAGTGTATCATTATCCTGTGCACCATTTCATTATTATTTTAATATACATTATTTATAGTTTTACATCTGCCAATTTGTTTGTATAGTTTGAGGAACAGAACCCATCTAAGTATGATGATCTTACTTCCTGGAATGTCTGCCAAGAGCAACTTTAGTTCCCTATACAAAGCCAAAACCCAGTAGATATAATTTTTGTCACCAATGTCCAATATTGTCTCATGTGACAGATAGGTTTGTCTTAACTGTGCTCAGATTCATAGAAAACAAAGTGTGACATACAAATATATCAACCTATCAATAATAGCTTTTCTTATCACATAATTTGCATAATATAATGAAATCAGAAGTCACTTACATTTTCTCCCTTCAGTCATCAGACACCATACATTTGCTGAAGATGTATTTTGTTTTGTCAGAATTCATAATATCCATAATCCTCCAACTAATTGTATGGGGTGTGGTGTAGTGTATCTATGTAAACAATGCATATCATACTGGTAATCTGTTTAGTCTCACTTCTAGTTGCCCTCAGTCATATGTTCAACAATGTCAAGCATCCTCAGTCACAGATTCAGCTCAGACCTTTGGATTTAAACAACAAAACCCAAATCAGGAATCAGATCAAGAGCAGCACTCATGATTTACCTACGTGTCTTTCCTGTCACTAAGCAAAAAGTTTCCTCATCGTTTCTATTATATTGTTTTTGATAAATTAACTGACTAAATCTAAGGTTTGAACACTGCTACTGTCATGTCCACTTTCAATTCATTACTATTTGAATAGCGCTTTTCACAATAGTTTCAAAGCAGCTTTTAAAAAAACTGTGTCTACATTACAATTTAGAGTGATCTATATGGAAGTGACTGTGTCCAAGTAATGTATTTTAGAAATGTACATATACATTTAATACATGATTTTAGATAGCTAACAGCATGTATTAATTTAAGGCAGAAACAATGAGCTCATTGAGGTAATTATTACAAGTTGTGAACGTAATGATTACAATATATAGAAAATTAGCATTGGTGCATGTTGATTCAGTGTCAAAGGCATTAAAATAGGGAATATAAGGCAGTTTGGTCACCAAAAACAACTCGTCCCCCCAACTTTGTCACTCTTTTTGCCCCTCTTCATCAGAATATGTCAATAAGCTAGTAATAGATAGTTGCAGTGACAATGAAGAATATACTCCTTGTCTGCGCATCTATACATTTCCTAGCAATCACTACACAAAGGCAATAGACACATAACCTTAGAATCTGACCGTCTCTCTCTCTGCTTCTCTTTTAAGAAAGTGCTCAGTGAACTTTCAGCTAAACGGGACAGTGGCACACTCTCAATAAGCATTATCTTGTTTTCTGTTTTTCTTTTTCAGATTCTCAAAGACGGACAACTATGAGATATCTGCATGCTTTAGGTGGAAAAACACATGATCATGGTTTGATTATACTTGAACATACACACACTTACACTCATAGAATGTAAAAACAGCACCTGCATCTCTGTTTGCACGTATTACTCTTGCAGTGTCCCTCTATCAGTTCTATCTGTCAGCAAAGGAAAAGAATGCAGCCATGATTCCATGAACACACATTCCTCAAAGCAATCTCTTTGTCTTTACCTCATAAACCATCAACCTTTGATAAATATAGTCAGGTTACCAGAGCTCTTCTTTAAAAATCTGTGAAAAAAGCATGTTTTTGAAAGTGAAAGAGGACCGATTACAGACAGCTGTGGCACTCCAAATGTAGCTCTCCACCCCATGGTTAGGACAGCAGTTAGTGAGGGACTTCCTGCATGGAAAGCTGTGTATGTTTTCCTTCAGTGAATTGAACATCCTGCAGATCTTAAATTCCAGTCAGCAATAAACTCCCTGACCTCTGAGCACAAAATTAGGCGCATCATATAAGCAAGAGACAAAAGGGAAAGGAGGGACTGCAAAACAAAACCGAAAGATAGAGATAAAAGAAAATGACAAAGAAAGAATGAGAGAGAATGCAAACTAACACATTTCTGTGCAAGTTTTCTAAATTATTCATTGTATGAAAAGGATTTTGAAAAAGGAAACTATAGTTTACATGATTAATTATTAGCAGCTACATTTTCAACAGCAGGATTTTCACAGTTTCAATTTTAAAAACTACTAAAAATATACATTTCTGTCTCCCTTGCCTGACCTATTTTTTAGATGTCACAATAATGTCATCAGTTTAGTCAAATCAATATATTTTTGTTACCAATCGATTTATGTTACCACATGAAACAAATTTGTTAGGTGACATGATGACAAACTTATTTATTTGGCAGTATAGCTAATTAGAGGAACACCTGGGACAATGAACAAAGCAATCCATATAAATAGATCTAGTCATCGTATTGTAATGCTCATAAACTTCCAGACTCTTTTTACATATATGTGAGATGATCCACTCATTTATTATGACACACGCATGCAGTATTAGGGATCATCTCATACTGTATTATTTCATTCTATGTCTGAAAACACAATGATGTTTTTAGCCATGAAAGTGTCAGATTTAATCTTTTATTACACAGACAAAGTTGTCAGTTGCAACATATGCGGTGAACCCTATCTGCCAATATGTTTATTGAGCTATTATCAATTGACTGATGAAACAAACTACTCACCAGTCAACATATGTTCCTAATTTGCTGGATTTATTTGATTTTAAACCACATGTTTTCTGCTTTAAATGATTATGAATGTTTGCAACAGAGCATTCTCTGCAGATCACAAACAATATGTTTTTACAATTGTATGTTTTTGGCATTAGGAGCAGTGGTGAATTTGTCCTGGGGGGGATGAGATGCATTTTTTCCCATGTGGTATTATTTAATAAACATGGAAATAATATATAAGTTCTGCCTCCTCATACCACAATCACAAAATGTATTGATTGGTTATATATTCAGTGTTTTTGACCTCCTTCCTCTTGTCCTGAAATATCCCCATATTGCTAGTCATCTATAAGAAAAAGCTTAAAGGTAAGTGGCATTCCCTCATTACCTTGAAGAGCTGGTTCTGCCTTATTTATGTTCACCATCCCCTGGGGTTTACCTGTGAAGCAGCACCCAAAAGTGCAAAACAACTAATAAAGTATGCCATACTATATTGTAAATATTACATTTAGAGCAGTAATCCTCTATGTATTGATTTAATGTGCAGAATGTATATGATCTGACCAGTGTTAAAGTTTGACATATCTGAATGCCTCCAAATAAATTATTTTGCGTATGTGCATATTAACATCTTTTCTTCTGTTTCTCATTTCCTGCGTTTCTCTTTGTCTGAAATCACATGCTTTATCTGGAGTATTATTGTGTACAGCTCTCAAAGGACAGAGATGTTTCCCAGAGCAGATCACATGACCATATCATGTGCTATCATTGAAGTTGTTCTCTTATTGGTCGGTTTCTCCACAATGCCACATTTGCACATACTGTATCATAGTACTTTTGTATTTAAATATTTTTTGTGTTAATTTAGAGATTGGGGGCTGGAAGATGAGATTATATATAATGTTAATCTTTACATGTGGTTATAATGGTGTATTTTGTTGATGATGACACTTGCTCTGCTTCAGGAAGCAGGTCTCCAAGGAAATGCACTGCTGCATCACAGTGCCTGATCACTGGAACAATGTGAGTGAATGTTTAGCTTTCTGAACAAAGCGACACCACATGATGTGGTGGGTGGAAAAGAAATCTCAATGCCCCTCTGTCGTATTCTTTCTCTACTTTTTGGCTCTCCTTCATGTACTGTACCATGTCTGTCAGTGCCTTCTTTACTGGCGTTTAGGTGGTGTCGCCGACAATCAACACACAGTAAACACCGCAGACAGTCGACTATGACGCGACCTTGGAACATGTTCCGTGCAATGACCATTATAAAATGCTACGTCTTTCATCTCTTTCCCTTTAGACATTGGGCTGCGGGATTGCAGCTGTGTGGCGGGTGCCACCAGACTGTTCATGTCTTGCCTTGTGTGTATGTGTGTGCGAGCGAGCGATCCCTTGGGGCTCTCTCCCTCAGCCCTGGCTCCCTGATTCGGTGTGTAAAAGCACCCCTGAATGATGGATTACTGTGTCAGTGCGGCCTGCGAAGGATTAATTTGTTTCATTGATTTCTCTTTAGGCAGAATGCCAGCGTTTGCTGCTTCCCACCTCCTTCCCGGAGACTCCCGGCCATAATAGACGGTAATGGCCTAAGACAAATCAACCCGTTTCTTGTAAAAATAGCAGCAAATAACCCCTGACTTTGCCTCACGAGCGTAAACCAGAGAGAAGCTCGATTCTGACAGCCGCATTCACAGCGGGCATTAACCCCAGGAGAAAGCTCGCGCTCCACTTGAACAAAGCCATAAGTCTTGAATACTTACGTCCCCCACTCACAGCTCAGAATGGATTGGTAATGACCGACTGTCTGGCTGTGCAGGTTATGTGCGCTTTGCCTCGGCCAATCACAGGTACGAGTGACCTCCGAGATGTTTACAACACCATCCTACCAAGCAACAGTTTCTGTGCATTAGCTGAACATATGGGTATCATATTTAAGCACCACAGTGAGAACCCTAACAAATGTAGCCTATAAACACTCACCCCTGACTGTGTTTGCTAGCTCTGGGGCTGTCGTTGTGATGTTGCAGGCCTGGGCAGAAGATGAGAGAGTGTGTGGAGCTCCGGCCAGGACCCTCTATGTGGACTCTAAAGGGCCTGGAACACATAACATGCACAAACACACACAACAAAATCAATCTGATGTGCATCCTCAGTCAAGTGGTGGTTCCAAGTCTTTAGTTTAGAAATGTTCTGAGTGCAATACTTCAAATTACCAGAAGGGAATTACACCTTTAAAATGGTCACTTCAGGTTTGGGTCACATGAGCATAAGTGCCGTAATTCACCTTATAACAAGGAGTAACTGATATTACATCACCCCACCTAAAATGGCCTGTGTCTGAATATTTTCAAGTGAAAATGCATTGCTTTGTTACATTTATATGTATGCATTTGGCAGACATTGCCTTCAAGGTACACATTAACATTTTTATCAGTTCTTGCTTTCCCTGGGTACCAAACCCATGACCTTAGCATTGTGGGCTACAGGAAAGCCTGTAATATTACACACTAGCTTCTCGAGTTAAAGACTCTCTCTCGCTTGTTCTCTCTCTCTTTCTTCTTTCTACCATGGTAAGGACAAAGGCTAATAGTTTATAATACAAACAATAAACTCTTACTGACATTTAAGGACAAACTAAAGATATTTCAACATTATATTTGCAGTCCAGCAATATATGCTCACAAGACAATGAAGTCTTACACAAATTAAATGACGGTGGTTCTTCTCCCATAAAGTCTTGAATGACCAGTTCAACACCTTGCATGCATCCACAATTTGAACGTGTTGAAATTACATTTCAGTTATATTCCTGGTTGATTTCATAAAAGTTTGATATGAATACACGCATCTAATACCATTTGCCATTTTTTAAAAGATGTAGGCCTACTCATTCAGGTTTGATGTCTCCATCTCTGTTTGTTTGAGCAGAATTACTTACTGTCCTTCCACTGAAGGCACTGAAGTGTAAACACTCAACACCCCACACACACAGACCAAATCAATCCTAATGCCCTTTCAGCTCTGTCTAGAAACAAAGTCCTTCAACATTGATGCTGTGGGTGAAATAAGGTAATCTCAGCTATGATACTAACTCATTGCTAGCCTCTTCCCAGGATCCTTGCTGTCAAGAGCTGTGTTCCTCTAAAAAAAACAACAGTTCTCAGGGGTCCTTACATCCTTAAGTGGCTCCAGAAAAGGTTAGTTGTCAGGTAATTGTCCAGCTGCGGTTGGGCTTATCTTAATCACAGTGCTTCAGCATAAGCCTGGGTCTGTTATGAAGAGGCTAACGGTGCTAAAGGGGAGGGTGGCTAGCTGAGGGATTTCGTTGTTCTTTTTCTCTTTTCTTGCCTGCCTGGTGTGCTGAGATAGCCAGAGCAAAGTATAGAAAGTTAGCGTCAAGCTACCACACATAATGTGGACAAAGTGTCGGAGTACTGTGATACACACAACACTATTTCATACAGAAGAAAAACAAAAAGAACAAATGGAATGGAAACGCAGCAACACCTTTGAGCCGTCTAGAACCAAACAAGCAAGTCAAGGCACAATCCTTTTGTCATGGTTTGTTATGTATATCTGTAAAGTGCAGAAACTTGAGGGTTTGTGAAGCCTTTGATGTTGCCACTGTTTAAGGGGAATGGTTGGAGGAAAACTGCATTCAGGATCCATAACACTATACAGGGTCTTTTGGTAACATTGAACAAAATAACAACAACTAAGCAAGGGTCAGAAAATGCAACCAAACTATCTATTAACTCAGTACTTCGGAGCCAAATTAAAATATACAAAAAGAGCACAGATCTCTGATCACAGAAACGTTAAAACTGTAAACAGGGTTCATTCAGCCGTTGCAGCCATTTATTCTGATGTAGTTTGCAGTGGTGACACATAGTCTGCTGTCATTTTGCTCCACCGACGTCAAAGGTCGAACACAAACTATAAAATATTTGTCGGGGGTCCATCAATAATCCTGACATGCCGACCCATACAGTACAAAGCTAAAGGCAGAATGAACTGTCTCGACAAAAGCATCTGGTGCACATGTTGACCCAGAGGTCAAAAGGTTAGCAGCCAGACTCCTCTACCCATCCCCACTATGCTTTCATATGTTCATTTGATGGTCGCTGTGGCAATTATAAAGGTATACTTCAGCCAGGTCTAATGGACTAGGGGCAAAGAGCAATGCCTTTACAGTGGGGACCCAAGTCAAAGGTTAGCATGGCCATAAGACTGATTATGGAGCATTCGATGAAATGGAAAGACGCAGGAAGCGCACATGCTCAACTGCTCATCTTTATGCATATCTTACCTGTGAACATGTCTTATGGAAAACACATTAATGATTTTAGTTGTAGATGCTGTTTTTGTTGCCTAGATTGCCACTGGCTTTTAATAACTATTAAATATGAATGGTCAAGGTCATGAGGGTCACAGTCTGCATTTAGAGTGTATGACCAGTGCCACATGTAAAGGTTAAAATGGAATTGCTTGTGCCAAGTTTATGAAGAGCCCCATTTATGCAGGCCAGCAGGGGTGATTTATGACCGGAGATAAGAGGAAGGATGGGTGGAAAACTCTTTCTTTTTCAAATGCAATCAGCTTCTGTAAATACGCAGCTTACTTATATCCATCACGCTGTCACAGGGAATCGCCGTTCCTTTGCTTAGATGAAATAACAGCTTTTGTCCGGGTACCGACAACTGTGCTTTTGAAGAACAGTTGTTTTATCATTTTGTGTGTGTGTGTGTATGAAGCTCACTTTCCAAGTTCCCTCATATTAGCCTATGCAATTACATCATTCTAAGCATACCATATCACAACATATTTAAAAGTAATCACTCATTTAATTATCTGTGTAATCCATTGTAACAGCAGTCCTATGTAAGCAGACGGCATAGTTAAAAGGGAGGATAGTCTCATAAAGGAGACTCTGTTCATTCAATTGGTCATATAAAAGGAAAACTGTATTTTTCTTGGCATCTGATTCAGAAGAGACTGCATGTCTCATCATTCTACCTGCCCCCATAACTAGGTGAAGTTATTGCATACTTGGTCTGGTTTAATTCGATTTAAAACAATTCATCTTGATTGAAACAACCTGAATTTTTGGCATTCCATAATGTGTCCAAAAGGTAAATTTGATCTGCTATCAGAACAGCCACATATTCACAGCTAAAACTGCGATGTTTTGTCACTGAATACCACGGCCAAGAACATTTGTGGGTCTTTGGCCCTTAAATCTGAAAACCACTCAGTGGTATGATCTTTGTGAAACTGCACCCCAGTGGCTCAGGGTCTGGCTGAAATGGAAAAAAAGAACGAGAGATGTGCTTTGAACTCTTTGCCAAAACGGAAACACGGTCTAGTGCTGCTCATTTTAACGAGTCGTAAGAACTATTTTTGTTCCCTCATATAGCAATAAATTTGGTCTTTCCTTTTTATGTAAGCTTAATGTTTTTCTAGGTGTGGATCAAAGGGCGATAATTCAGAAAACCATATGCATCAATACATTTTAGCTCATGCCTCTCAACGTCACACACAAATCCTGTTTAATTTTTACTATATGTTGCACTTGGACTTCAGCAACCAACTACAGCGGTGAAAGAATGAAAATATATGGAGCACTGTGGGAAAAGTCAAACAAAAAAGTTAATACAACAAACCAAAATATTGGTTTGATGACTGACATTTGAAATAGGGCATAGGATGGATGTAATTTAAGTCTAAGTACACTCTTCCCTCTTTTCACACACCCCTCTGGGTGACTGTTATTAATGCTATTTCCTCTTGTCATATTATGTCATACGAGACATTTAAAGAACGTCATCTTCTGTAAGGGCCCTGCATTCTGCCAGTAGTCAGAGTACAAATTATCATCAGACCAGACAGAGTTATCATCACTGTCCTCCTATGTGTTACAAAGTGCTGTTCATCTCTATTCTCTATTCTAGTTCTTTGAAACCAATTTATTTTTATTTATTTTTTGCCTGCAACATTTCATATCAGAATATGGTTTTAAAAAAAAGGCTAAATGGTTTATGATTTGTGTGAATTTTGTGTATGAGCATGTGTCATGTTTTGTCTCTTATTGGGAAAGATCAACCACTCCTGGCTGTTTGTTTGTGTGTTCAGGGAGCAGAGCTTTGCATTAAAATATGATTATCAATAGTGTGATCAATAGTGTCAGCCTGCCATTGTGTAATTATTCTGGCCTCCTGTATCAATAAAGCTGCAATAAAGCTGTCATGCTTGATCTCTTGGTCGTGAACATGCTGTATGGGGGGGACTGCAAAACCAGCACTTTTAGCATATCATATCCTTATCTCTATCAATAAAGAGATTCCTAACATCATTCAAGTATGGTCATAAATGCCCAGACAATAAACCTGCACATTGGATTTTGTCTATTAATGGAAGAGAGCATCAAGATATTCAGCATTTTAATGGCATCAAAAGTTATCAAAGATAAGAAACCAGCTACATCTTAAGCAATATGATATCACACAAGTAATGTTCAGACAAACACCTTGATTGCGAGTGTGATATTATACGAAATTTTAATAAACAAGAAATGTATAGTGAGTTACTTACATTTCGGACACAATATTGGCAGTTAGTTCGTGTGTGTTGCTCCGTCAAAGAAAACAGTTTAAAGAGTTCAAATGTCGCGGCCGTGTCTCCTAGCAACACAAGCTTCTAGCAAATGAATCATTAAGTTTGAAAGAATCGGTTGAGTGAACGAAGACTCGAAGACTCCTCCCTCATTTCATCCCCGAATGAAACAATAATTTTGAAACAATCGTTGACTGGTTAGTGATTAGTTGTGTCCCAATCATAGACAGTATATAAACTGGACACAGCGACCCCATTGGATTCAACGGAGACAAGTGAAGTCAATTAGAAGCACTCACTTCCTGATGGTCGAGCGTACTGTGCAGACTCAAACTAAGCTTGACGACGTAGATGTGACGTGAGAAACCCGTCTGTCTTCTAGTAGCTGGGCCAAGAGAAATCTGAATCATTCCCTTCCGAAACTTGCAGAGACGGAGAGTGTGAGTAGGAGGTGTCCATGAGCTAGTAATATATAGGAGCAGGAGCAACTTTTGCTAAGTATTCTGATTAATTATTTTGTCATTTTGCCTCCACGTCCCCCCGATTGCGCGCGAGTTTCTCCTCCTGTCCATACGGTAATCTCTTTACTGTGCGACAGAGAGTCGCGTGCATGGTTATGATGCAATCGTTAGCCTATTTTTACAAAAACTGCATCTACGGGGCCATAACGTAAGATACAAGGAAATGGAGCCTTTTATACATTTTCGTGTTTCTTTAGAAATAAATAATGGACAAATGGAGTCTTTAAACGCCTCAGATGTGAAGTTATTCGCTGTCAAAGTGACGCCAAAATGAATGGGAGTCAATGGAATGTTAACAGCAGGTGATGGTCCGCTAATCAATGGCAGTGCCCGGGGAAGCTTCAATATTTTATGAAACCCTGCCCCCCTGGTCCCAATTCAGGGGCTGCATCCTCCGAAGGCCGCATTTGAAAGCCGATTGCGTCACAGCGGCGCGACGAAGGCTGTCCCAATTTGAAGGATCCTTCTAATGTGGCCTACCGTCAATGTTGCCAAGTCTGAGGTTTTCCCGTGGAATTTGGATACTTTTAAGTTGTTGCCACAGTAAACATTTTTTTTCTGTGGGTTTATTTCCACCCCTTGTAAGTACGATTTCGGCACTCCAACACCCACAAAACATCCCTCAGACGCACAAATCCAGTGGAGGATTCGGCCGCCCGATGGAGAAAAGCAAATGGGCTTTTTGGGCTACTGGTTGCACAGACCTGGCAACCCTGCCTACCGTCCTTCTTTCCCCGGGCCGCAAAGGATAGAACAAGGAACCAGCACAGCAGCAGCCAAGAGAAACGAGACCGAGAGGATGAGCTGATCGAGTTCGGGAGGACATGAAGTTTCAGAGAGAGACAGAGGAGAGGAGATCACAGGAGAGCAGGGAGAGAATGAACAGATTGTTTTCTCTTCTTGACAGATTAAATAAACGTTTGCTTATGTGAATAAAAATGTGTAAATTAAACAGTCGTATACATTATTTGTATGTGAGTTAATACAATAAATTATTTATGTGCATTGTTTATTTTTGTAATGCAAGGTATGACTTTTAAATGTAATAAAGAAATTATTCTGTAATTTTCTTGACAATGAATTTGTACATTTGATACAAAATATATTGTTCTATACATTTTTACTTACAGTACTTTTTACAATTATTTACAAGATAAGTTAATGTTTAAAATACGTAAAACAAAATAAAAGTTTAAATTCAGTATTCATAAAACAGATTGTAAGAAAACATTTTTCTGTAGACTTTTATTGAGCTGAGCAGGAGATCCTGGATGGGCTGCACAATAAAGACGCTGGTAAGGCCTCTGCCAGCGGGACATCATCTGGGATGAGTACATATTTCCACTGTCCACCAACAGGTTTGCAGGGCTGACTCAGTCTACGGCTGCCAGTCACTGAGATGGGAATAAAAGAAATTAACTCACATTCTCAAAAATCATACCATAAAATATTTTAACATGCAAAACTGTCCTATGAGCTAAACTCTGCAGGACAGCGGCCCTCCAGGACCGATCCCTGATCTAAGAAATATTTTTAGTGTTTCTATTATATACTGTTCATATATATATATATATATTTAAACAATATCTAATATCATAATCTAATATCCATGTGTAAAAAGTCAGTTTTTCATAAAAAGTAGGCTACTTCAAAATTATACTTGAATCCAGAGTAAATATATGTCGTTACATTCCACCACTGGTTATTTGGAAAATTAAACTAACAAAATGTATTGTCACATTAACAAATTGTTGCAAGCTGTGTCCAGGGAGTTGTTCAATGGGACTGTCTGGTTTTGTCGCCTAGCAACTGGTGACAGCCGTTGTGATGAGCAGCAGTAACATTTGTAGGCTAACTGTAGGCTAGGCTACTTTATATATAAAACTTTATATAAGTTTTATATATATACATATAAGTCAACATTTGAACCTTTATTGTATTTTTTTATTATTATTATTTTTATCATTAGATACATTAGATTACTCGATTCAGTTGAAATCCAATAAGCTACCTGTTACATTTAAAAGTGTAATCTGGCCATTTTGTCTGCAGTGCGCAGTGAATTCTGGGGTAGGCAAGGCTGCGAAGGATCCTTCTGATGTATCCTGCATTCACGGGAAAAGAAAGATGCATTTGCAGGCTGCATTTTGAAGGAACCTTCGAAAAGCGTGGCACCGCGATGACGCAGTCGGCTATTCCCCTTTAAACAGTCTCAGTGCATCGGCCTTCAAAGGATGCAGCCCCTGAATTGGGACACAGCAAATGTAGGCTACAGTCAACTGTCGCCTCCTATTGGTGTAAATATGTAACATGTAGAAAGAATCACTGAACAATCAACATGACTATTAGGCTACAATTTTTTCTTTTCTTCTTTTTTTTAGCCTTTAGCCGGAGTAATTTAGCCTACAACCTTCACCATGTGACTTATGCCTGGTTCAGATTACACAAAAAAAAATTTTTCTGGTACTATAGTCACTGAGTCAGATTACGCGATTTTGACCTGGACAAGAAACATGTCAGACTACACATTGCTTTCGGACCAGTCATCGTGTGATGCACACTCTCTCGCTCGCTCACTCACTCACTCACACAAACCCGCACTCACTCTCGCTCAATCACTCACTCACTCTTGACGGAACCGTCGTGGAGGACCAAAAAAAACAAAAAATTAAACATGCTAGTTATGTAGTGAAGCATGGCAGACGAAGTCGGTTGTCGCCCGCTATGACACACTATACGAGATGAAACGATCGAATCTTGCATCTGACTCCCGTTGTCGTTTACGAATCCCCATGACACTAAAATCGGGCTAAAATCGTGTAATCTGAACCAGGCATTAGCAGTGCTTGCACGACGCAAGTTTAAGTTCTGACTCGAGGTCAGTTTCTGTTTCATATTTATCCTGTCAAAATAAAGGAATATATGCTGTGCTGTTGTGTATCAGCATTTTTGGAGTAGGCTATAGGCTACTGCTTAGCCAATCAAATTGGAGGACTGAAAATAATTATTTTAATAATAACATTAAATTAACCATGTTTTTTTTATTGATTGATTACCATTATTATTACCACAGTTTTACTACAAATTCCATGGTTAACCTATGGTTAGTGTAGCAAAACCATGGTTAATTTACCATATGGTTTAACTACAATAACCATGTTTTTTGTTTTGTTTTATTTAGTTATTTATTTCTGGTGTAGTAAAACCATGGTTAATTTTCGTAAGGGTTCTTCGAATAGACGGATGGATGGATAAGTTTATGGTCCTGTTAGCCACAATGATGTCACTACAGTCTTTCTACAAAATTCACTCTCAAACAAATACAACTACCATAACACATTGCAGTGGCAGGAGCGTCAGAGCCAATGAGGCAGTATATTTCAGTGGATTGTGTTTCACAGTCTAGCTCTCCTGGGACAAAGTGGCCTCAGCCAATAACACTTAAGACCCCGGTACAGAAAAACGCAAGATCTTTTATTGCCACTCATCATTCATGTAATATCTGGCAGCATTTGTGATTACAGAACAAGTGATTGACTAACTAGACACTCGGGTAGTGAGTTACGACCAGGCTTACCTTCTAGTTCGATGTGGGACATCTGCGTCGACAATAACTCTTCCTTCCCACTTCAACAGTAAATCACAGAAAACGCCAAAGATGGAACAGTTAAATAATAACCTCAGATTTATTGTAAATCTGTCACAAAATTAGCATTATGGTGAGGCCACTTCACGATGGAGAGAAAGAGGATGGAGAGGTGATCGATAGGAAAGTAGATGAGAGTATTGATATAGTGCAAGAGAGAGAGAATCCGATTGCACAGGTAGGTTGATCGACCGCTTGCACTGGAATCAATAAACTCCGATAGAGTGGAGAGAGTCAGAACGTCCATCCGTGGGTGACTAGAACTTTATCAGGAATAATATGTGACTTCACATAAAGTGTCAACATCTCCACAAGAGAGAACTTACAACAACAAAAAGGTTTGGAAAAGTTTTGGCTTTAGATTTTTTGTACTGATCAGACACTTTTAGCAAAAGTATAACTTCAAACTAACATTACTTGATATTACTTGCCAGTTGAGCTACACAAGTTAACATATGAAAACACTGTATCACTGATTACCACTCACAGAATATAAATTTTTGTATAAATATAAATCATTAATACTATCATTTATGTATGCATGGCAGACACTATTATTACCCAAAGCAACTTACATCTTCACATGGTAGGCTATATTTTGACAGTGTGTGCATTTGAATGGTAATTGAAACCATAAAGATGGCTGTTCAGAAGAGATTTAGCTCCTATTTAATAGTCATTGTAGTGATCTAAGTGTGTCTGATTCAAACCACTTACAAGCGAGTTTGAGACTGTTTCCTGAAGGTTTTTGACTGACATTCATATCACTGTAAAAAAAAAAAAAAAGAGAAAAAGTTGCTGCCTTAATTTTTTTAAGTACAATCAACTTAGATGTTTACATTAACCTGACTTGAATCTTGTATAAGTTATTTAAAAAAGTTGGAAATTGCTTAACTTATTTAGATGAGTTGAAGCAATGTAAAAACATATGTTGTCAACTTTTTTATCATATATTGATTGTACAGTGTAAAAGCTTTGTTTGTGAATTTAACAAATGATTGTGGAAAACAAACAAAACACCAAACATACAGTTATGAAAAAAAAAAAAAAAAATACAAATATGTTTTAAGAATATTTTGCTAGCGTTCATAAATCCAAACGTTAAGGGAGCATTCCATTTAATAATTTTGCAAACATCATAGGAATGTTTCAGAATGTACAGAGAACATTCAAAAGTATATATATATATATAGATAAACATTTCAAGAAAAAAAAATACTTCCCATGAACAAAATATAAATAATGTTTTTGTGCTAATGTTTTGAGAACATTATTAAAAACCAGATAACTTTGAAAGAACGCTCTGTGAACATTACTGGAAGAACCATAAATTTGAGAAAACCTTGCCAGAACATTTCCTGTTAGCTGGGATGCCCACCAACTTGATACTAGTGTTGTGGGTGGATCAAACCGTATACATCAAACCAAAATAAAACATTAAAAGACAACAAGGAGCTGTTTTTATATCTGTATTGTTGTGCAAATCCATTCACAGTAGTCTATTATGACAAATCCATTTTTCACACATATTTATTAAAGCACAGACCCTGGAGTGATTTTCCAAATGTGGAAATGTCTCACCATGCACGAAACATCCCAGAGCTGCAGCTGTGCACATCCTGCAAACATTTGGAAGTTTCTGTTCCATGGTAGAAAACAAGGAGGTGGTCAGAAGCTCTTGTAGCAGCAAGTAAAATACTGCAAGTTCTTAAAAATGTGTTTTTAACTTGTATGGACCTTTTAAGATCCCTTCATTCAAAGCTGTGAATTACCCCCGGTTATATGTGGTGGTCCTGGCAGAGCAGTTCCCTGGGGGTGGGTTTTAGATGTCTGCAAGACAGAATTGGACCAGCTGACGTGGACACATCTCTTTAGTCTGAGCCAGAGGAATACACTGCCAGTTTCACGTAGCTCTAGGCAAGTTTCCTTGAGAGTCTTGGAAACTGAGCCAAGATGGAGGTTGTTGTGGACAGTTTGAGAGGATTTGCTGTGTATAGGCTGGGACAGAGGGCTTTCATGACTCAGGGATACTTTGACTGTAATGAAAAATACAGTTGAAAAATGGAAACACAGCAACATAACCATTAGTATCTCCCAATACAACAATGCATAACATGTGCTTTCCCTCTTCTATTGCTCACCTGTCCATTTCCATCTCCCGCCTCCTCCCGAAGGCAAAGAAGAGCGTCTACCCCTATACATCTCACGTATACACACAGGAGACACGTCGTTCGAGTCTGGGTCTACATTCTGCAGCCAGTGTAGACAGTTGCCTGACTGCTCGCTTCTTCCCTCGGTTCCCCCCTGGGATCTCCTCTCCTGCCATGCCTCTCTCGGAAGGTGATTGATGAGAAGCCATTTCCGTACTTCTCCCTCTCAGACAGCACCCGGCTCTTCTCCACTGATGTACCATGTGAAGACTCCTCTCGGAGGGATGGGTTTCTCTTTAAGCCATCAAATGAAGCATCCATGCGCTGGAGGTTGTGCTGCAGACACTGCAGTGGACCAGACCAAAGCCGGTGATGGTGGTGTGGGTGAGTGAACACTGGTCTAGCTAACCAGTGTGAGGATGGGAAAAGAGAAAAGGAAAGGAAAAGTTGTGTGCTATAAGCATTAGGCTGTCTCCAGTGCTCCACAAGACAAGGTTTGTCTAGTGTGGATGCATTGTGGTCACGCAGAATGAGAGACAGGTATGTAGGCAAAGACTCAGGGAAACCCATTGGAAAGATTTTTTTTTTTTTTTTTACAAATGAAATCTCTTTAATGTCTAATTTTTCCTCAGCAATGAGTTATAGCCTACTGCTTGTCAGATGTTGCTCATGAGAAAGACCCCAGTAATTTCACATGTGTATTCTCTAGAGTCTCGAAAAAATGCATCAAAATTTATTCACCTAGATATCAGTCTGCAAGCCTGCACTCAAACATTTCTCAAAAAACTACTCCAAATGTGAATTATCGTCCTCAGAAAAGAGCCTCCTTAATTTTATGTTAATAATTGTCTCATTTGTTTTTTATTTATATTTAGGAGAAACATCTGTGACAAAGTTGACACTTAAAGAGATATTCATGCAAAAATAATTATGCATGCTGTTCTAAGCTGAATGACTTTCCTTCTCCTGCAGAACACAAAAAAGAACTTGTTTACAGTTTTTAAAATTGCTTGCACACTAAAAGTGGTTCTTCAGGCATAATATGTGAAACCATTATGTACTCAATCTTCAGACCCAGTCTGCAAGACAGCAAGCACATAATCAGCTTCACTCATTTTGAAATTGTAAAACAAACTTTTTGCAAAACACCAAATACAGTTACATTTCTGAATATGGTAAATATAGCTAATTAGTTCACTTAGAATCCAAAGCAAAATAAATAATCTCCCCTGCATTTCTGTATTTAATGTAAATATAATCTGAACATGCATACATACTGATTGAATGGCAAATAGCTATGTGCTCTGCTGCACACTGAACATACAAAACAAAACAAGACGGTAGTGTTTTACATTTGTCACACCCTTGTGTAGTTGCTGTGTATAAGAGCCAATCAGTTGATGGTTTGTGTGTAGAGTTATGATGCATGTGTTGAATGTGATTTCTTTTGCATGTTGTGTAAGTGTTTTGGAGTTTTGTGTGTAGAGTTTAGAGAAAATGAGCCATAGTTTCAGAAATGGTGTCTATGCAATTGTCAAAAACTTAAAACATTTCAACTGTTTTTGTTCATACTATGAAAGTCAGTGGGGTTTAAAACAACAATATCTTCTTCTGTGTTCCACAGAAAAAAAAGTCATACAGGTTTGGAACAACATGAGAGTAGGCAAATGCTTTTTGGGGGAACTATCCCTTTTAAAATGAGAACACCATTAAGTTTCATTAGCAACATCTAAGAAATAGCTTTTCCTCTTCCGATTAGAGGAACACAGTACTAAACACTCAAAGACTTGGAATGAACAAATAAAGCAAACCATTTAGACAACACAATATAAAGCAAGACATACAAAGACAGAGCAACGAAGAGCAGCACAGCGCTAAAATATAATAAATAAAGTCTCTCAAAGTAGTTTACCCACATATCAAAGTGATGTAACACATATTACCATGGCAGGATTTCCCCTTGCTCTGTACTAATAATAGACTTCAATGAAGTGTATTGGTTTAGCACATGCTAGGAGGCTAACAAGGCCTTCGCAATTAAAGTACTAGAATTTTATGTACATTAAAAGCTAATGAACTACAATATACAATATACTTCACTTGTTTTCTTTTCATTAACTCCCCCCCTTTTTTTGTCCTGACTTGGCACAGTGGGCCGTGCCTATCAAAGGCTTTTGAACGCAATTGATGTGCGCTCAGCATCTGATGCGATGCCCCTGCACTGGGTAAAAGAACAGCCTGTGTGATGCTGCACAACAACATTTGACCCCATTTAAAAACTTGATACCAATTAAGTAGGATTTTACCCATAAATAATTTAGCAGGTTCTATCTCTCTCTATCTTTCTCTCCCTCAATCTCGCTGCACTCTCACAGTGGAAAGAGACTGGCTAATGAAGCTCTCACTTGGGTGAAAGTGGAGCAGACAGGCTGACTATGGCCCATTTTTATCAGCTTCTCTAAGTGATTCATTTCTAAACTTGATATTTATATTGTGGCGAATTATTCTATATACGTTGGCCCATCATCTTCTAACTGATTGGTTTTTATCTCACAATTCTCGCAGAATGGTGGAAGACCAGTGAACAAAGTGAGAAAGAAAGACAGTGAGAGAGAAAGTGTGAGACTCGGGACAGCATTTCCAGGACATCATGATGTTCAGGTCTCCCTTTTAAGAGGAAAGACCATATCAAGACCGGGTTGTCACGATATGCCTGACTTTCAGTGGTCACTAACAGTACCAGTGAAATTTAGTCATTTTTTAAAATCAATTTCGATAACTCTGGAAAAATTTTCACTAAACTACAATCTATTTCAATAATAAATTACACAAACAATTACAAAGAAATGGCAAGTAACACATTGAATTAAACGTGAAATTTAAACTGAAAAAGTATTTTCTTGTAAAATGTACTCCAATAATAGTTGTTTTATTTACTTTGAAATTTACTTTTTGACTAAGAAGTGCTTTTGACTGTTAACGTTCGCAGTTGCATTACTACGCAATAAGTATACAAGTTAGACAACCCACAGGTACTGTGCTGGTACTCAATACAACTGATGCTGAGGAAAGATTGCTATGGTTACATCATTTTTATTTACTGAAGTACTGTAGCTTCTAAAATATCCATATCAAGAATAAAAAGACAACATTAATGATAATAAATGACCAATTGACAATGAAGAAGCATGAGGTTAAGTAGGGATAAATAATGGGTGCAGAAGCTGGGGATGTTATTAATGAGAGTGGGACTTATTGCTGTGCAGGACTGAAGAGGAAAATAACTTGTGTTTGAATGCTTGAGTCTTAAGCATGAGCATATGCACTTGTGTTAATGTGTGTTTGTCTGAGTTACATACTTGGTTGCTGTTTTCTTTTGCTTGTGCTCTATCAGTGGGGGATAGTTGCTGTCTTCTTTGAAGCGAGCTCCAGTTTCTGTGAAATCAGATTCTCTATTCCCCTTGCTCCTCTCTGCAATGCCAGTGAAAACACATACAGGCACACCCCCATCTATAAGGCTTGGCTTATACAAACACTGAAGAGCATGTCTGTCTACATCTTGTCTTTTTCATCCTGCGTCTTTTATTTCACTCCTTGAGACACTTCTCATTGTTTAGTATCATGATTACAAATTTGTTCATTAGCCTACGTAATACAATAGTGGCATTTTTACTACTATATTTAATAATCAAATACATTATGAACAAAGTGAACAAGGACTTTATTAGCCGTGTTTCCACTGTCGGACCAAAAGCAAGCATGCTAGTGTGTCCCAGGGCCATTGGCGTGTCCACGGTAACTTCCGGGGCTTGATCGGGCCTCATCGGGGCTTCCACGGGGCCAACGGCTGCAGGGTTTTTGGCCCGCCGAATAAGTTTGGTCCAAAGCCGGCCATCTGGGGCTTGAGGAGTGGACAAAGGCGGAGTTTACCTGAGTCAGGAGACGGTTAATAACTTCCTTGCAATCCGGTGGGGATTCTGATCACTATGAGGCAGAAATATATTAAAGGCTTATACTAACCATTGCGAAAACAAATATACATAATGTTTATGGAAAGACTGCTTGAAGAATGTAGGCAAATCATATACGATTACAATCATGTATTTATTTGATTTCAAGTTTTATCTGTCTCTTCCCTGTGCCTTTGTTGATTCATAAAAAACATGCACTCCGCTTAACTCGTATAACTCATAAACCCTGTTTTCTGTCCGTGAGCTCCCTCTGTTGCTCTGGTTGAAAGGATAACATAATAGTGAGACGGGAGAGATCGCTCAAATCGCATAATTATGTGGAAAGTTAATAGAAATTCTCACAATATTTTATCAATATATTTCTAATTGTGTAAGCCATTGGACTTAAAAGCCTTAATGGAGATGTTTTGTACATTCCTGTGAGCGCAAATAAATGGAAGCAAGTGCAACCAAATAGGTATGTTCTCTTTTTATGCGAAATGGTAAAAAACAGTTAGATTAAGCATGATTCATGTGCACTCCTGACACAAATTGATAAATTACTGCCACTGTAACATTTTCTATTGTAAAACATTGGTCAAATATCGATGCTGGAATCTTAAATCTTTAAGTAAAGACAAAACATTCGCTTCTGTCATACTCATTTTGCAATCTAGCTAGATTTCAGTCAGCTCAGCTGGTAAAATGGTGGGGTTGTGTGACATTGTTCTATGGAGGCGGGTTTTAGGGCAGCGCTGCGGGGCTACTAGCTATTGGCCCCGCTCGGCATGTTGTTAGCCCTGGCTCCCACTGGCCCGACAGTGGAAAAGCAGCTATTGTAAGTGCTGTTGTTTTTGGCAGGTTGGCATGCTTAAACAAACAAATCAATGCTTTGAAAGCACAACACTTTAGGTCGAGTCAATCTATTCTGGCTTACTTGTAGTTGTCACTAAATTTTAACACAGAAGAACAAAGAAAAATATCTCACACTTCACTTTTAAAGGTTAGTTCACCAATACAATTTAAATTCTGTCTACATTTTCTCACCCTCATGTCTTTCCAAACCTACACTCACCGCCCACTTTGTTAGGTACACCTTAGTACTGGGTTGGACCCTGCCTTAATTTTTCGTGGCATAGATTCAACAAGCTGATGGAAATATTCCTCAGACATTTTGGTTCATATTGATATTATAACATCACGCAGTTGCTACAGATTTGTTGGCTGAACATCCATGATGAAAAATCTCCCGTTTCATCACAGACCATTTGAGTATGGTGAACTCATTGTCATGTTCAAGAAACCAGCTTGAGATAATTTGAACTTTGCGACATTGTGCGTTTTTCTGCTGGATGTATCCATCAGAAGATGGGTCCACTGTGGTCATGGACATGGTCAGCAACATAATTCAGGCAGGCTGTGGCGTTAATGATGCTCAATTTGTACTAAGAGGCCCAAAGTCCGCCAAGAAAATATTGCTCACACCATTACACCACCAGCAGAAGCCTGAACGGTTGATATAAGGCAGGATGGATCCATGTTTTCATGCTGTTTATGTCAAATTCTGACCCTAACATCTGGATGTCACAGCAGAAATCAAGACTGATCAGACCAGGCAACGGTTTTCCAATCTTCTATTGTCTAATTTTGGTGACTCGTGCAAATTGTAGTCTCAGTTTCCTGTTCTTATCTGACAGGAGTGGCACCCGGTGTGTTCTTCTGCTGCTGTAGCCCATCTGCTTCAAGGTTCGATGCGTTGTGTGTTCAGAGATGCTCTTCAGCAGACCTCAGAGACCTAATGAGTGGTTTTTTGAGTGGCTGTTGCCTTTCTATTGTATCAGCTCGAACCATTCTGGCCATTCTCCTCTGACCTCTGGCATCAACAAGGAGTTTTCGCCCACAGAACTGCCCCTCACTGGATATTATTTCTTTTTTGGACCATTCTCTGTAAACCCTAGAGATGGTTGTGTGTGAAAATCCCTGTAGTTCAGCAGTTTCTGAAATACTCAGATACCCCTCTGGCACCAACAACCATGCCACATTTAAAGTCACTTAAATCACCTTTCTTCCCCATTCTGATGCTCAGTTTGGCCTTCATCAGATTGTCTTAACCATATCTACATGCCTAAATGCATTGAATTGCTGTGATTGGCTGATTAGATATTTGCCTTTACGAGCAGTTGAACAGTTGTACCCAATTAAGTGGCCAGTGAGAGTATACTGTATATGACTTTCTTTTTTTGTATATATATGTGGGGTCTCAATGGGGTCAGAATGGTTTGGAATGACATAATGGTGAGTAAATGATGACGGAATGTACATTTTAGAGTAAACACTGTTTTGAAATTGTAACCGTCCTCCAATCCAAAGTAGGCAGAAAAGCCTGAGCACAATAATTCTCCATAATTCTCTCAGAACCAGGGGTTTAATGTAGTCTTCACCCCACACATGACCTGTTTTATGCAGCTATACAGTAGCTGTGCCCTTCCCCCCCTTTGCCCACTTTTCCACCCTCCCTCTCCTCCAGCGCGAGGTAGGGCAGGGCGGAGGGCATGCCAAGTTGGTCGACACTTTTAAGCAAAGATTAAAGCTTTTCCTTTTAATCAGTCATTTGGCAATGTGCTAAGCCTCTCCTATCCTGCCACTGCTGTAGATCAATTTTTAATGCAACTGTGCACAGCGCAGCCGTCTCACAGGCAAGAAAGGCAGTATTTACAAAGGGTCTATTTACAAATATGGAGCGCAGAAAATCTTCACGAGCCACAATTGATCACTCTTAAGGAATTTTAAATGAAACTTCTGTCATGCACTGCGACCTCCAAGAGTCTCAATGTGCGAGAATGTGCCAGCTGTGTAATGTCATTTTATATGTCTGGGTGTGTATATATATATTCAGAATTCCTATTTATATATTTATTTTTAAAATGTGCAACAGTTACTTAGAGGCACAAACTGGAAAACACCTGATGTCGGTGTGTTGTGCAGATTTTTTTTTTCTTAACAGCTCTACTCTTAATTTAGACTTTAAATAACAGTGTGTGTATGCCCTGTAATGATAAATTAATGAAGTAGTGCCATACTTTAAGTTATGCATGTTTTTTGGAGTCTTCATATCTGAACTGGAGTGCTGAACATTTTGATTCAAAACTAGGCTAAAGATGAGTTTTTGATTCACTGCTGTATCTTGTTTTAGTTCACCTCATAAGATTCATAAGGTGCCAGGATATTAGTTAAAAATAACCTTATAACTATATGCGCACCTTTACATTTTTATAGGCTTGCCTCAGATTTAGCTCAAAATTACCTCAATCGGCTTTCGCTCTGTCATTCAGCACCCAGCACTGCATTGATCTCCAGGGAAATTGACCTGGTTTCCTTCAGATCAATGCTCCATTACATGCCATCATTCTGAGGTGAGTCACAGCGGTGAATAGTTCAGCTTGTTGTTGTTTAACCTCTGTCCTCTTTGTGCAAGCTGTCTGAGGAAGATGCTAAATTACAAAGGAAATAACAAGGCCAGAAAAAAATGACTGTATGGAAGCTTATATATAAACCAAATAAGGATGCATGGAACACAGGCCCATTAAATAAGCACTGTAATTTACTCGCATTGTGGATGATTAACAAAGCTATAGATGCTCTAAAATACTTCCCACCCTTTGTATATAACACACATAAAAGGTTATGTAGTTGGAATAATGGAATCATTGGAACATGCTTTTGAAAGAAAAAGTGTGAAATGTTGAATGAGAAGAAATACTGTAATCAGGCTGAAAGATGTAAAAGACTGAATATCAGAACTCTGTTTTATATGTTTATATTCAAAGAATTTACAATTTCAAGTCGTAAATATGATGCTTATCAAAATATTTATTTCTGTAATAGAAGACAGATAATGGAAATAACTTTCTTTTTTTATAGTTTGTGTTATATCGGTAAAAACCCATTTTAACACACTACTGTTTAAAAGTTAGGGGTCAGTATGAGTTTTATTTTATTTTATCTATTTACTTTTAAGTCTCTCTTGCTCACCAAGGCTGCATTTATTTAGTCAAAAATACACTAAAATGTAATATTGTGAAATTTGAAAGCAGCTGTTTTCTATTCGAATATATATTTTTAATGCAATGTATTCCTGTGATAAAGCTGAATTTTCAGCAGCAATTTCCCCAGTCTTGAGTGTCCCAAAAAGCATTTCTTATTATTATCATTGTTGAAAAGAGTTGTGCTGCTTGATATATTTGTGGAAAACATTACATTCTTCAGGGTTATTTAATAAACAGAAAGTTCTAAAGAATAGCATTTATCTGAATTTACTTGTATCAATATAACAATCTTCACTGCCACTTTTGGTTATTTTAATGCGTCCTTGCTAATTAAAAGTATTAATTTATTTAAAAGAAATATTACAATACTACATATTACAAATTAAACATACTTTTCAGAAATGTGATTGTTTTCCTATATAGTAACATTGTAACAAACACACTGCAGAAAAATAAACTGCCAGGAGTGCGTCTCTACAGTCCCAGTCAGAAAATCTCTTCATATGATATTCCTTGCATTTAATCAAGCTTTCTATTCCTATTTCTAATCGTCGATTTCTCTTACTTCACCTGTTTCTTAGTGGGAAATCAGTTAACCAAGCAGTGTTGTGTGGTTTTGACAGTGCTCGAGGCTTTTGGCTAGGCCACACAACAAGGCTTTCAGTGTGAGTGTGCCTGTGTGTGTGTGCGCATTAGCCACCTCTCACCTCTCTCCTGACATTAGTAATAAAAATGAACACAGCCCAAACTGCTTTCAGTCAACTCCTTAGACGTTTATGTGTGAGTGTGTGTATGTGTGCGTTGGTGCTGTCACCAATTTGTAGCGAGTTTTGGCCAGGCGAGGTGACGGAATGGCTCCTTTATATACAGAGAAGCGGTGCTTCGATTTTCCATCCAGAGGCATTTGGAAACACATGGGTCTCTGAGCCAGCGAGCAGGACGAGGGAGCCTGGTGCTTACCAATAGAGTAATGCCTGCGCAAAACATTACTGACCACCCTACAACTCCCTAGTCTGACAAAACAGAAAGAGAGAGAGATAAACGAGGGAGAGCTTGACATAAATGCAGACCATCCTTTCTAAATACACAGATACACTCATAACTTAAATACCAAAAGGCTCAAATTATTTTTTTAACTCTGTAATTTGTAAACATTTTTATATGTTTGTGTTGTAATTTAAGAAAGTATTTTTCTAAAAGGTATAGCAGACTTTTAGAAATATGGTCTGATCAAGCTCAGTGTCATGTGTGGGTGTTGTATCAAGAAAGCGCAAGACAAGGGAGTAGTCAAACGAAACAGTCTTTTAATAATCAAGGGGAACGCAGGAGAATTAGAGTAACAACCACTTGGCACAAACAATATTGGACAAATGAACTAGGGAAAGTCAGGGCTTATATACTCAGAGAACGTAATCAAATGAGAAACGGAACATGTGCACGAATTCAGGAACTATAGAAACGAATTACTAAACAGGGAAGCTAACTAGGAACTAAGCAGAACCGAGCAAACAGAGTGAAAACGAAACTAAAACATAACATACAGGTTACACTCTTTATTAATTTTAGCTTAATTAGTTAAAAATATGAAGAATATTAAAATGATAGAATTTAACTAGTTGGAAACAAAAGGCATAGCCACCTAACGTTATGGTGTCAACTCGAAAGTCTTTTTTTTTTTTTTTACTATCCTTAGAACTATTCATAATATTACACCAATTTATGTCATTTCTTCTATCAGGATGGAATGTTTTCAATCGGAATTCATCAGATCCATTGCTAATACATAGCCTAATGTTTGTACTGTTGACAGAAATGATGTCACCTTCCGAAGGATGATGTCACTAAAGACATTCGACTTGTTTGTTAAAAGGATTTCACTAAAAGACTAAACTGATAGAAAGTGAAATTGAGGACTCAGGAAAAGTCTATAATAATTATAAATAAAATGCAATAATTAACAATGCAAGCAATTTTACCAGGATAACATGTTTTGTTTAATACATTTTGATTAAAGTAAGGACAAAACAACAAAAACAGCAATAATCAGTTTTTCATATTAGTGCATAACACCTTCTTCCAATGAAATCAAAGTATTACAAATATTTTTAAGCAATCCTTATGTTGATTAATTGATTGTCATAATGTGAAAAAAATAAGTAATATAATAAAACAAACTAATATGATTTCCATTTTTTTAATGACCCAGATGACTAAATTACTCATACGTGTGATGAAGCAGATGATACATACAACTCTCAGCCCCACACTCCACACACACACTCAACAAACACAGCTAAAGAGTAATGTGCGTCGTCACGCCTCTCAGCCACTATCAGCACTTTAAAGGCCTCCAACCGCACAGGGGTGTCAAAACTAGAGGTGGGGTGCTGAACTCTCCCTCTCTCTGATGAGAGTTAAGGAGATCAGGTTGCCAAGTCTGTACTTTTAAAGCTTTCTCTTCCCTCTGCACTTATCAGCCGGAAAAACAACTCTCTCGGCTAAGCACCAGTGATCAAACGCCACAGTCTCCCGATGCGTGCCATCAGGACAGTTAGGCTAATAGGATTGGGAGCCCCCAGGTGAGCCGAGGGTGCTCTTTGAGAGATACCGATTAGCCAGCAGTTAACGTGCACGCTGACATACAGAGACCCAGGGAGGAAATCTGAAGTTGTAAGCCAGACAGGTAACTTTTCCCAGCTTCACGTTATTATTCAAGTATTCATTTAACAGTCATTTAGAGAAGCATCATACCCAGGAAGACACGGAGCTAGGGAGTTGAGGATGGTTAGATATAGTGAGTGGTTGGTAACATGTTGCTATGCAGTTGCTAGGGTGTTACTAAGTGGTTGTTTATAGGCCCAGCTACACACACACACACACACACACACACACACACACACACACACACACACACACACACACACACACACACATTGCATCACATGACTCTGATTTGATGGACAACTTTTCAAATATTTCAAATATTAAACTATTAAACTAACAAGCAGTGAATCAGTTTTATAAAAGTGTTATTACAATGTAATAAGGGTTTCGTTTCAAGAATTTTATTCTTCATTATATTGTACTGCATTACCACGAAAAAAAGAAAAAAAAATACAGGCTGCATTCACTGAAATAACCCCAGCAGCCTTTGTGAGTGCACAGCTTGGATTATATAGGTGCGTTTTATGAGGTTTGGTCCAGGAGATGCATAAAGAACTTACCCAAAGGGCTCCCTCTCATTACATAAGCGGGGTCTACCGGTGCCAGGCCTGACCTCAGTTCCTGTTTGGGCCAAAACAACAGGATTGTCTGCAGCCAAGCAGCTTCAAAAGAGCAGGTCTTGCAAAGGACCTACAGCAGACTGGCAGAGTCACTGTAGAGGCTGATGTTTTGCTGAGAGATTTATTGGCCCAGGGCAGGCTGTTCACATTTCACCTCTCACACTTTCTCAAAAATTGGTGTTGATCTATTCCAGAAAGAAAATGACTTATTTAGTTTTTGTACACATTGAATAGTAGAAACATGTCTTGAAAAATAATTTGATGGCAGGAAAGATCATGGCAACTTCTTCACTGTCAATGCTTACGTCCAGTCGGTCTACTAAAAGCAGTTTGTTTTTCCTAATTTTTTCACACACACACACACACACACACACACACACACACACACACACACACACACACACACACACACACACACACACACACACACACACACACACACACACACACACACACACACACACACACACACTGAGAGTGAGGCAAATTTAATGCATGACAAGGCTCAATAGTTAGATACACAGTAATTACATTGTGTGCTTTGCACGGTGACTGAGTTTGCCTTAGTCAGTGACAGCCTGGCTCAGCGTTAATTGTTTTCAAATTGTTTTGGGAATGATATATCGCTAATAGCTTGTGTTTGACAGAGAGTGTGTGTGTGTTAGTGTGTATGAAACCCACCTGTGCCTCCAGTGATAACTGCAGCATGACAAGTTTCACAGGCCACAGCGCACACAAGTCCTCTCCCTGTAGAGGAGCCCATACACTGCAGGAATGTGGACCATCTCCAAAGCCTCTTCTACAAAACAATAATTGTTCTGGAAACATATGCATCCAGACACTTGTTCTCAGAGGTTCAAGAGTCTGTGACAACTATTTTCCTGGATATTTTCATATTTCTTTGAGCATCTCTCTGTTTTTTTCTCTCTTTTCTTTCACACATACACAAAGCAGATGGGAGAAGATTTTGGACATGCTCAGGAAAACTCAGCACAACTCTTTAAGAATGTTTCCCAGATGACAGAGCTGGAGAGAGTGTCTTTGTTTAAAGATCTAGAGATTTTTTCTTGTTTAATCTAGAATTACAGCAATTAGAAGGTCACAAGATGTAGTATGACAGATTTTCAGTTATATTTCAGATTTGTTCATTCATTTTGGGCTTGCATATATTATTTATCATTCCAGCTACATTATATACGTATATATTTACACTCAAATGTTGCATTTGTATTTTTTATTTATTTTTTGTAATTGTATTTTAGGTATAGGAACACTTATGGATGTTTGTGAATGTTAGTGTACATGTATGGTTTGTTATGTATGTATGAGAGTGTTAGTGTACATGTATGGTTGAGGTATATATACTTTTATATCATTTTTTGAGAATGCTTTATTGGATGAAATATGGTAAAAAATTATATAAATAGAATCTCTAGAGTCTGTTACGACACTGATAATGATATAAATCGAAAATTTGTCCACACTCCAAACAGGTACACATAATAATATGGGCTTTAAAAAAGATTTGTGTTGAATACCTGCTATACTCTCACCTCAGCTATAACAGCAAGCGCTGACACTAAAGACCACATCCTGGCTTTCAGGTTTACAGTTCACAACTCTTTCTCTGAGCGTGCACAACAGTAACCTGCTTAAGTAATAGCACCGGGGCTGTACAGTCAACACTCCTTTAGAATGAAAGAGTGACAGCCCACCGTTTGAAACGTAATCCATACCAGATTACACCCTCACTCAGATCTCTTTATTGATGCTTTCCTGTGGAATTAGTCTGAGACACACTGAACTCTGATTAAAACCGTTTACCCGGAACTGTCAATTACAGTGTCAAAGTAGGCCTAATGTAGACCAGACATCCCTCAAAGCGGAGACATCTCTGCTTTCAGAGCCAGCCAAGAAAGCAACATGCTCCAGTCAAAGCTCTTATTAGACCCCCTGTCTCACAGGGGTCCGCCTGTTTAAGTGTGCCACTAATAAATTTATATTTACTGCCTTTGCATTGAGGTATGGTTAAATTATGGCACAATAAACCTGGCATGCGCTTCTGAAAAGCTCTTTTCAGCGATGATGTTAAACACTGTATCATAAGCAATTTTCCAAAGTGGATTACAGATTTCTCATGCAGGTTTTTATTGCACATTATGATAACTTAACCACATCTAAATGTTCGACATAAAGGGGAAATATGTGGGACTTAATATGCAGTATTTTATGTTTTAAGATGCATTTTTACAAACCTGCAAAGTCGCAGGAGTTGCAGCGCAGATGCAGCATGAGTCAATAATGTTTATGAGGTTGATTTTAATTATCACGAGATAACGGAGCGGACCCTTCAGTGCGAGGCCACATCAATCCATAATTTGTCTGTTTCTAAACACACACACACACACACACACGCACGCACGCACGCACACACACACACACACACACACACACACACACACACACACACACACACACACACACACACACACACACACACACACACACACACACACACACGCACACACACACACAATAAATGCACAGGCACATGCATGCAGAATCACTGCACACAGATATGCCATGACTTTGATTAATGCATAAAGCCTCATGACCAGGATTGAGATATGCCTGGTAAATAATGACAAAGGGGAAATTAAAAAGCTGTGTGGTCTGGTGAAATCACTCTCTTTGCACGTGCTCCAGTTGCCACTAAATATAGATTAAGGGCTCTTAAACGACATCTTACATAATAATGACCATAAAAAAAGTTTTTTCAGAACAAGCAGGAATCTGTTTGAAATATCAATGTACATCATATTTTATCGTAATAACATATTCTGACACCATACTGCACTGTTTAATGGCAGGTTACATTGTGACAACTTACCCCTTATAGTGTGTCTACATTTATAATGTATCTCCTAGGCCAGTTATTATAAACAGTTTTGATCATGTTTTAAATCAGCAAAGTTCAAAAAACCATGCATTAAGTTAGTATAATGAACATGGATTTAATCCATTTAACATTCAGCAGGCCAACATAAATACATAAATACAACAGAACAAAGGTAGGCTACATATGAAATAAACAGTGCTTTTAGATAGGTTTAACAGCTTTCAGGTACAGAAATAAAGTAAATAAATGTAAAATAACACTGCATATTCATCACTGTATAAATTAAATACATATATTATTATTACATTGAGACGTAGCTAAATTCTACTGTACAACAGTACAACCCGATCTTACGCCAATGCGTACATATTTAACGAGGTGGCTAATTCGGCTAACACTCGTATTAATTCGTATGATTTTTGTTAAATTGTACATTTTACAAGTTGCCCAATTCGAATGAATCGTATGAATTCGTATAAATTCGAATTGCGGGATATAAACTTGCAATTTCAAGAAAATACAGTCAGTATTGTGAGATATAAACTCACAATTCTGACTTATTTTCTCGCAATTCTTACTTTGACAGAATTGTGAGTTATAAACTCGCAATTGTGAGAAAAAAAGTCTGAATTCTGAGATTGAAATGAAAAGTTGCAATTACCTTTTACATTTTCTTTTTTATTGCGGTGCGGAAACAAGCTTCAATACTAATCCTATTATGTTTATCAGAGATATTTGACAACATAGGCAAAAAGGGCAAGAAATATGTTGTTTTTTGAACAGCCATCATGGAAAGGTCAAATCAATCTAGTCATAAGCATGCCTCATAAGCAATCCATAAAGAGCCTTGTTTTAAATAATAATGTTTTATAGATCACCTAAAGACATTACTGCAGCACAATGAAAAGATTTGATGTCCAGAGAATTGAAATGTGCAAATCCAATATGTGAGTGTGTTTGAGGTAATAAAGTACTGACATTTTGTATAGAACACACACATACAACTCAACCTCAAATGGACTGAGGACTTTATCCTCTGTGCTCCTATTTTCTTGAATTAAAACAAACCGATTGATTTTTAAAAATTAATTACAAATATATTAAATATATAATATTTATGAAATATTATATCAGTATTTCTTAATATAAGAGAGAATAACTATACAAACCTGTAAGTCATACATATCAATTTCCAGGATAAATGTATATACAAACTCAGTTGGAAATGGTCAATGAATAAAGCTCATAAGTTATATCAAAATAAAAAAAATGATGATTTATAAACATGACCAAGCATTGATAACAAAATGGAAATGATTGCATCTCATATCTAAAAACCTATCACAGACCAAACGATCAACAGAAAATAATCAATAATACAGACAGATAGAACGACAGATAGACAGAACGACGAACGGACAGACAGAAAAACAGAGGCACAACTTGCAGAGAGTCACTGACACAGTGTGAAATTGCCCTCATCGCGGCTTGTGAGCCAGACATATGCACGACTGCTGTTGCATGTCAAAGCAATAATTCTTCCTCATCTTCCGATTGATTTCTGCATGGAGCTGATGAATGCCTTTTGCACATAGCATCATATTTCAGGCAGGCTCAAAACTCCACCCTGTTTACGGTAGGCATAACAACCCCTCTCCATCTCCTCTGAACATTGAGATGCATTTCTATTGATTGGCCTGCGGGGACCAGCCGGGTAGAGCTATGTAGATTTGACAATAATCACAAACAGCCCTATGACCAGGAGTCCCTGATGAAGTCTATCTCTTCCCTGCCTCTCTCTCTTTCTCTCAATGCAATATGCCAAATTTGAATTAGTTCAGACAGGCCTGTTCATTATAGAAGGGATGCAAAGGGAAGATCTATGCCTATACAATCCTTAGAAAACAGTTTAAAATATGCACTTTGCTTGCAAATGGCAATGCATGACACACAGCCCTGGCCGGCTGCCTGGCTCCTACTTAAAGAATTGTCATTTGGGGGGAAATAAATTTTACTAACAAGACAAAGTCAATGTTTCCCTGCTTTACCACAATCAAAGTAGCGTGGCTGACAACACCATGTCTCATCATCCCCGTACCTGCAGACAGTATAAATAATGTGCATACGTCATAAATCTGTATGAAAGGAGGAGCTCCATTAGCTTCAGTAAGGATTCAACCTCTCCGGGAACAAGCGGATACATTTAGAAGTAATTTGTCAATGAGAGCTTAGGAAAACCCCATTGTTAAAAGCGTTTTGTAAAGAGATATGGATGCTGTATAAAAATGCATATTTATAGGCTAAATTTAAAACAATTGCGGGGCAAGCAACACTATTCTGTCATCTCTAATGTAAAGTAATGAGGATAAATATGAATACAATCATATATTTATTTACAGAAATGTGTGTGTGTGTGTAAATGGACATCTTTGAACATTGAACATCCTTAGTATTACTAGTTTCTCTGTTATTAAACAGAAAGTGTTCTCTCTATGGTTATATCAGTGTGTATTTTTGGAGCTGTCAGATGTTGCACCACGCTGTGGCTGCTGCAGCTGGAACCATCTGTGTTGGGACTCTGAGGAGGGGATGTGACTGGAATGGTGCTCCTCCAGACAGCATAGCTCTCCCAGACACAGATGCAGTAGCTGGCCATGCTGAACTGACAGCATCACATACTGTACGTTAACCCTCACTAAAACACGCCAGGTTCAAATGTAGCACTTAGGCTAAATCATGGCAAGGCTTCCAGATATCATTACATGTCTTGGCTCAAAGTCTGTTAACTATATACTTACAACACTGCGGGAGTGCAGTGTAGGATCAATTAAAGCTAACCAACAAAATCGATATGTGCCATTCAGCATGCGTGTCAAAAAGTTCATTAATAAACAAGAAATGCATTAGGGGTGACATAGAAGTATGTGGAGCTGCAAGAATATTATCAGTCAAAGACTGAATTACCTTAGCGAAATGAGGGACAAGTGATTCCATTTGTGAAACTTAAGTGTGTGACGATCCATCTTTCAGCAAAGCCCAGAATGGGTAATGTGTGAAGCTGGAATGGGCCCAAACTTTGATTAGGATTCCTCCACATTGTACACCTTTGTTCTGCAGCTGGTCCCAGTATCCAGCTGTAATCACTACCTCCCATTTACTTTAATTAATTCCACTACTGATGAATGGAACTGGAATAGACTTATTGAACACACCTTTTGGTACCAAGAGGACTTACATACAAACTGAATGTGCCTTACAGTCCTGGATACAACTTTCACAAGAACTATATTTATTTCTAAAATATACTGAGAATCCACTTTGTGTATTAGGGAAGCAAAGGTTGTAAAGTGCCCCACTAGAAAAAACAGTCAACGGTAGGATGCCTTAGTCAACATTAGCTGTTTAAAAGGCCAGATCAAGGTGACTTGACACACTTAGGTTCAATTTGGAGACCGGTTCATTGAAAAACCTCAACTGTCACATGTTTTATCTCTGCTTGTGAAATAAGTCAGTGTCTACACAAATCATTATACAAATAGCATTGGGGTTTACTAGTATTTGTTCAAATCGTTTAGGGGTATATAGGATCTGTAAAGGGATTAGGATTAAGACATGGTTTTGTACATTTCAAAATGTACAACACAAAATTTGTTTGGTTTGTTTGTCTAAATATCAATACAATATTAGACAGCATTACAGGAATATTCCAGGTTCAAATCAAGTTGAGCTCAATCGACAGCATTTGTGGCTGTTGATCAGGGTGAATTCAGGGTGATTGGGACAGTTTTTGCCATTGATACGACTTGGAAAAAGTGTCACAATCAACCAGAATTCACCCCTACCACAAAAATGAATTTGCACTTAAAATCTTACAAAAACAACCAAAACAAACTAGGTTACAATGAAGCATTAAACAATCGCTAAACATTAAAATGCTCATGCTTCGAAGGTGTAGCCACAAGACATAACCAATATGCATGTTAACATAATTTTAGAGTGATGTTAGTGCTTATCGTTTCAATGTAAAGCTCCACTGCTCCCAGCTTTACAACTTTGTTGACAACACAACATAATGACTAAATGACTAAAACCCTATATATATTTATTTAGTTTGGTAATCAACAATTCCAACAAATGCTGTTGATTAAGAATAACTTGTATTGAACCCGGGATATTTGTTTAAGTGCACATGTTCTTTGGAAATAAGATGAGTACTAATAAGTACAGTCAACAGAATCATTCGCGTATACAATTGCACAGACGTGACAGATGAAAGGTGATTAGTGCTTGAAAGGGTTAACTCATTCTTATTTCCTGTTTTAGATGGTGCGGTGACCCCAGGAGTCAAATCCTCACCACAACGGAGATGTGACTCACAACTCCAGCATAATTTGAATTCTTTCTCACCTCACTCATGTGATACTGAGCGGGGCTCATTCTTTTTGCTCTCCTCCTCTCTCTGGAACAATGAGATTTTTATCTTTAATGCTATTACGCGCCTGTAATAGGTTTAAAGCTTGTCTGGTTTACATTGGCAAGGAAGAGCGAGAGTTTATTGGGTGTAGGACCTTTGCTTTTCCACTTTTTTGAGTTGCAACTGATATAAACTACTCTTTAACCCTGGCGAGAATGAGATGGCTGCGTTGAAAACTTTCGGCAGCCTCTTAGCGATGGCGGTGTTATCTCGAAAGAAAAGAAAAGCACCGTTTCACTCTCTTCCTTTTTTTGTGCTGTTGACTGGTGTTGTGTAGGGTTGGCTCAGTGGGAATGATTACTGTGGGGGTCTTAATCAGGAGGCGCTGGCTTCCCGGACCCTAGGGGCCCCACGCTACTACATTTCCTGTCAGGACACACTGAGAAACAATCAATCATTTCAGGATCCTCTGACAACTGGAGGAGGTACCTCTGCTCCACGGGAGAAAAAGCGAGGGAGAGAGAGGACGCCGAGTTTGAGGACGAGCAGCGTATAGGCTATGAATATGAGATGACTCTTGTTAGAAGTCCAAGTTTAAGAAAGGACAAGAGCAAGCAAGGCCACGTCGACCCGGGTTACAATTTACGTCAATGTATGCCTGTAATTGGACTCCATCACCTCGACCCTTTATTCATTTTATCAGACAGCCTAAGACAGGGTCGTTTTGTCACGTTGTAAAAGCACTCCGCATTTAAAGTCGAAGAGCACGACTCAGAAACGGTAGCAGTGGCTACAAACAAATCTCATAAATGCTTGCAGGGTTCCCTTAAAGGCAGAGAAATTGAGTTGCTTTTTCTGAGGGGAAAAGGCATTAAAAGTCAAATGTGATAAGCCAAGGTGCTTTCTGCATTGGATGATGCTTCTTATCAAACAGAACAGAGGCCACATGAGAAAGCTGACTGCCCATGTCCCTCCCACTATCCTTAACGCACTACAAGAGCAAATCCCAACCATCACCAGGAGGATTTCCTCTGGCGTTGATATGCAGCAGAAGAGTTAAAGTAGGCAAACAGCCGATCCCATAAACGTGATTTATATTATTTAAAAAGTTGTGCGTTCTTGGCACGCTATGAAGGATATTAAGTCCTCAAAGGGAGGGAAAGGGCCCATACCTCAACTGAAAAAAACTTTTAATCTTTGATAGGAGGATGTTAAAAGAGTTAGCTTGTGTAGGTGTGTCAGTGTATGTGTGTTTGCATGCGTTCATTTGGGGGTATTACTGTGGTTCACTGTTATTTTTACCATGACTTCTTGGCAATGCTTAAACTGGACAAATGTGCTCTTCTTGGCCCATCCCCCAAGTGCAGACATTCCCACCACTTGAAAAAAAAAAGGTACAAAAATAAACAGATTGTTCACAGGATTCACAGTCAAAGTATCAAATTTGTTGAGCCAGGGTTGGGACGGAAGATCCAAAGCAAGAGATGTATCTATGACAAAAGAAGTGTGAGTATCATACATCAAACATTTATTACCCCCCCTGGATCCTCTGATTGCACATGACTGCAAACAAGGTAATGCTAAAAATCTCAAGAAAGATGAGAGCGATCCGCCTCTCTATGAAGATCATCAATCACCGGCTGTAAGCTCTCATTTTATTAGTTCAAGTAAAGCTGCACTCTTCCATTTTATGGATATTATGAAAGCTAAAATGGACAACGCTGGGAAGGCTGTGTGAACGATGGGTTTACTTATGATTATTGACCAAGGGATGCATGAATGAGATTTGAAAGTTGCGAATAAAGTTTGAATGCTGATTTAACAGAAATGTAATATATATAATGTAATAAAAATCATTTTACATTTATATATAAATATAATTATATATATTTCATATATATAAATGAAATGTAATATATTATATATTATATTATATATTAATATTTGAATAATATTTTATACAAAGATAAACATTATTCTTATTTTTCTGCATATTGTCTATACTGATTATGTGTCTAGAAACTGCATGAACAGGACGACATACATATACGTTTGTAGGAGAACATTCTGGTATTTTATGCATTCTATAGTTTAGTTTAATCCTACAAAATAATACTTACATATAGCTTAAACATATCCAAATATCGTAAAATAAACATTCAAAATTTGAGCCTGTGAAGTTTGCATGATATGATACTCTATCCACCTTTCTTTGCATTTAAGTGCGACCATCTCATTAATCACACGTTTTTTTATGTTCACTTAAATGGTCACTGGAGAGGGCTTGTGTTACCATGTTTAGTTCTGCGGTGAGCTTGTTAGGCACGACTTTAGTGTTTAAGCTAACAAAAAGGGCTCGAGTGGATTCAGACCAGCCGTGGAATGTCAAAGGGTTCACATTTCACATGCAGATGTGCGACCTCTGTAACCTTTAGAGGGAAGGTGCGTTTTAACCCCCGAGAGGAAGAGGGCCAAGAAGGGCAGGGGGCACTTTAAGGGGCTTGACCAGGGACAACAACAACCATCCTAAGTTTTCAAAAGGAGCAGGATGAAGTCGATCCTTGTTTTGTATTTCTTAAGTACATTGTCAAAGGAGGCCCAATACTACGTGCATCATGTTATCAAATATCAAATATTCTAAACACACAGCCTCTGTATTATGAGATCTCCCAGCAGCAGGAAGACATATATGTCTGGGTGATGGGTGATATATATATGTCTGGCATGATGGGTGGTGCCACAGGACCCGATATATATATATATATATATATATATATATATATATATATGTTGGATCCTGTGGCACCACCCATCATGCTTGCCGCAGCACAGGCTTTGGAGAGGAAGTGGAATTATGATTTCTTTTTGGGGGGGAAGTACAAAGCAAGTCATTTATCAGACGTGCAGGCCCGCACCCGGCCTCAGTTCTGTCATAACATACATACGGAGGCCATAAAACCTGGTGAAAAATATAACACCGTACATTGGACCACAGCAAGTTATTATTTCCCTATCCATGGACAATAAAACAAAACCAAAACAGATAGAGCAGCAGATGAAACAGCTTTTTTAATTCATATCTCTCCTGCTGACAGCGGTTCAGAAGGATGACCTTGTGAGAGTGTGTGCTAGAAATAAGAGAAGACTCACAGCCGGAACTGCATAGTCACCTGGTATAGGAAGCATGTCATGTGAGGTAATTGATGTCACATACAGACTCCGACACCGGAGCTATATTCATATATTTTGAAATATTATTACAATTTAAAATAACTGTTTTCAATTTTAAAATGTAATTTATTACTGTAATAGTAAAGCTGAATTTTCAGTGTCATTACTCCAGTCTTCAGTGTCACATGATCGTTTAGAAATTATTCTAATATGCTGAATTGGTGCTCAATTAACATTATTACTGTTAAAAACAGTTGTGCTGTATTTTTTTGAGAAAACCGTGATCTGCTTTTTCAGGACTCATTGATGACTAGAAAGTTCAAAAGAGCCTTAAAATATAAATCTTTTGTAACATTAAAAATGTATTTACTGTCACTTTTAAAATCAGTGTTTGAGTGTTCTAAAATTTGAAGCAGGTGTTTTTTACTAATGCCAGACTTGTCATTTATTTGTTTTTTTATATAGGCTATATATATATATATATATATATATATATATACAGTGAGGAAAATAAGTATTTGAACACCCTGCTATTTTGCAAGTTCTCCCACTTAGAAATCATGGAGGGATCTGAAATTGTCATCGTAGGTGCATGTCCACTGTGAGAGACATAATCTAAAAAAAAAATCCAGAAATCACAATATATGATTTTTTAACTATTTATTTGTATGATACAGCTGCAAATAAGTATTTGAACACCTGTCTATCAGCTAGAATTCTGACCCTCAAAGACCTGTTAGTCTGCCTTTAAAATGTCCACCTCCACTCCATTTATTATCCTAAATTAGATGCACCTGTTTGAGGTCGTTAGCTGCATAAATACACCTGTCCACCCCATACAATCAGTAAGAATCCAACTACTAACATGGCCAAGACCAAAGAGCTGTCCAAAGACACTAGAAACAAAATTGTACACCTCCACAAGGCTGGAAAGGGCTACGGGGAAATGGCCAAGCAGCTTGGTGAAAAAAGGTCCACTGTTGGAGCAATCATTAGAAAATGGAAGAAGCTAAACATGACTGTCAATCTCCCTCGGACTGGGGCTCCATGCAAGATCTCACCTTGTGGGGTCTCAATGATCCTAAGAAAGGTGAGAAATCAGCCCAGAACTACACGGGAGGAGCTGGTCAATGACCTGAAAAGAGCTGGGACCACCGTTTCCAAGGTTACTGTTGGTAATACACTAAGATGTCATGGTTTGAAATCATGCATGGCACGGAAGGTTCCCCTGCTTAAACCAGCACATGTCAAGGCCCGTCTTAAGTTTGCCAATGACCATTTGGATGATCCAGAGGAGTCATGGGAGAAAGTCATGTGGTCAGATGAGACCAAAATAGAACTTTTTGGTCATAATTCCACTAAACGTGTTTGGAGGAAGAAGAATGATGAGTACCATCCCAAGAACACCATCCCTACTGTGAAGCATGGGGGTGGTAGCATCATGCTTTGGGGGTGTTTTTCTGCACATGGGACAGGGCGACTGCACTGTATTAAGGAGAGGATGACCGGGGCCATGTATTGCGAGATTTTGGGGAACAACCTCCTTCCCTCAGTTAGAGCATTGAAGAAGGGTTGAGGCTGGGTCTTCCAACATGACAATGACCCGAAGCACACAGCCAGGATAACCAAGGAGTGGCTCTGTAAGAAGCATATCAAGGTTCTGGCGTGGCCTAGCCAGTCTCCAGACCTAAACCCAATAGAGAATATTTGGAGGGAGCTCAAACTCCGTGTTTCTCAGCGACAGCCCAGAAACCTGACTGACCTAGAGGAGATCTGTGTGGATGAGTGGGCCAAAATCCCTCCTGCAGTGTGTGCAAACCTGGTGAAAAACTACAGGAAACGTTTGACCTCTGTAATTGCAAACAAAGGCTACTGTACCAAATATTAACATTGATTTTCTCAGGTGTTCAAATACTTATTTGCAGCTGTATCATACAAATAAATAGTTAAAAAATCATACATTGTGATTTCTGGATTTTTTTTTTTTAGATTATGTCTCTCACAGTGGACATGCACCTACGATGACAATTTCAGACCCCTCCATGATTTCTAAGTGGGAGAACTTGCAAAATAGCAGGGTGTTCAAATACTTATTTTCCTCACTGTATATTTGGATAATGACTGATATAAGAACTTTTTACACACACACACACACATACACACACACACGCACACACACACACACACACACACACACACACACACACACACACACACACACACACACACACGCACACACGCACGCACACACACACGCACACACACACACACACACACACACACACACACACACACACACACACACACACACACACACACACACACACACACACACACACACACACAAAAGTATATGTATAGCCTAGACTTATTATAAAAGTATAATTTCTCAGTAACAAACCTTTCTTTTCATTCAAGATTTATTCAACAAATTACCAAAATTGTTTACTTAGAGTAAGAAAATTATGAGTCAACAACCATGCATCTGACCAGATGCGGCTGAATGTATTTTTACTGACCAAACTCTCCACAGGTAAGAAAGAGAGGGAATATAAGACCCTGTAACCATAGCAACAAACAAGGAGTATATGTCAGGCCAGCATCACTAAATTACCCATTAAAGCCAGCAGGAAGAGGAACAGAGCAGTGGGCAGGTCACTGCAGGCTAATGGACAGATAAGATGGCAAACATGCACACACCGTGCAAGACGAAGTGCTTTTAATAAAGATGCCCTTCCGAACCATATCCTTATGAATGCCACCGGAACGTGTTCATAGGACTTCCCCTCAGAGGACCGCATACATTCCTACCAGATCAACAGGAGAGAAAGGGGAAGGGAAGGAGATCAGGAAAGAGAGAAGATTGAGCAAATGAGCGAGCGAGACAGACAAAGGCGAAGGGGCTTCTAATAGTTCACTCAGTTCATGCTATTAGCTGCCTCTTTTATTCCCCCTGACACAGGAAGGTCTGAATGAATGAATGAAATAATACAGAAATATATAAATAAGTGCTGAGCGCAAGCGCTAACTATGCAGACAGTGCATTTGCATTGGATATAATTAGCAGGCTGAGGAGTGTAGCGTGTCCTTGGGGAGCTTCTGTGATAACTGCTTGCTCTTGTATAAGGTTTTCATTTAGGAGTGTCAGAGGAAGCTAGCACATCTTCATTTCAGCCCTCAAACAGCCTTAATTCAGCTTGGGCTGCTGTAACCAGCCTTTCATTTCATAGGCAAAAAAAGGAGGAGGAAGTAGCGAGAGATAGCGAGTGGACAGCGAGTGGTCTGTAATGAATGCGGTTATTAAATTGTTTCAGCTGTAAAAAAGGGGCCCTATTCTTACACTATTATAAGAGATCCATTTATCCCCACTGATCGGCCCCGTCTCCACTCTTCCCCTTTCACTTTGATCAGCAAGCACATTGCCGTGATGTGTCCCATTCAATAGCGAATCTGGGGCAATTTTAATGCTTTTTTACCTCACCACTGCTCTATTTCCACTCTCTCTCACTCCGTTTAAAAATAGCTGTTAATTATAAGTGGAGTTTAAATGTCTTCCGTGACCCAGAAATGCAGGTTGGGAGGAGAGAGAGAAGGAAAAGACTATGTATTCCCAAGCGTTTACAGTTGTCGGACAGTCACATCTGTGGATGAATCGAACATGAGATGTCAAGGAAGGAGTGTCAGGCAGACTCCACCACGGTTGGCAGTGCAGAAGTGTTTTGCCTGAACCCAAATTGAGAGGAAGTGGAATATGGCGGGGATGATGTGTTTTTATCAGTGGTGGTACCTGTGGAGAGGGCTGCGCTGGGACCTGAAGACTCCACCTAGAGGGAGTCTGATAAATAAGAAATCAGCCCGAGGAAATGAATAAAGATGTAAGAAGATGTCAAGTTTCTCCCTTCCCAGTCTAACTGCTCACCTAAGGGATCACAAGAACACGCACATACACAAAAAACTTTCATGCTTTGCTTTAATACCTTGATGTGGTGGGGTTTTCACAATGGAAATGAGAGGAGAGTCAGGTGCATATCACGACATGCTGCCGTGTGGGTATACGCTTCCCCCCTCGATGCGCACGTTCCATTGTCATTGCCATTATCCTTTGCCCTCCAGGTAAGAAGACTACACAATTCCCTATGAGCTGTAATGAAACAGAACCTCCACACTTCAATTCAAAGCTGGGGGCAATGCAGAGGACTTTTCAGGGAAACATCGCCGCTCAGCTAGAATTTGATTAGCAGCATGAAACTATAGTCACTGTCAGCCTCACCACAACGCAGAGGTCAATGGAACAGACTTAAATTCTGCCGACTGTTGAATAAGAGACATGTCGACCACAGAGGGGCCATGCTATAAATTGTAGTGAAGTCGCTAAGAGTTACTGCAGCGTGTCTTATTCATGTGAGGGTCAATGTAATGTGTATGAAGGGATAGAGATATATCCTTGTGTTTTCATAGTTGACCTTTAAGGGATTGGAACAGGAAAGAGATGGATTAACTTTATTTCGATGGTCCAATTTAAGCATAAGCATAAGTTTGCAACTACATGTCATTAGAGTATTAGTAGACTGTGGTAGACTGTGTTCGGGTTAGTAGAATAAGTTGACATGTAGTTGTAAAGTTACTTATCTGTTGGCGGACCATCAAAATAAAGTGTTAGCAGATATTACAGTAAGCAGACTGTTTACTAATATTGGTAGCTGGCATGTAGTTGCAAAGTTACTTATTAGAAGAATGTCTAAAGTGGACCATCAAAATAAAGTGTTACCATTACTTCTCTACCTTGCAATTGTATGTCAGATCAGACCCAGACAATACCATAATCATGTTAATCAAACTGAGATGGCAGACAGAACTATTGAACACACCCTCTGAAGAATCATCTGACCTTCTGTTAAATAAGAGTTGTATGATAGACATTAAACTCTACCTCTTTATGTTCATTGGCTGCCAGGTCAGAATGTGTGATACAACATACCTACACAACCATACGATAAAAGATACATTTACGAACACATTTTATTTTCAAAGATTATTTAATGAGCAATTGCTCAAATGATCTAACACTATTTATGTTAGTATGACTTGTGTTAGTCTGCTCCATTGTGATGGTTTGTTTGGGCTTTTAGATGAATGTCTATCCCAAGCACGAGAGTCCATTGGAGATCTATATAAATAGTATCTAGGGTTGATGGTACCTCTTAAAAGGGAACTTCACTGCTGGTAAAATAGGCTTTAAATAAATCTTGTCTGGCTATGCAGTAGTTTTTTGTAAAAAAATGTTTTATCTGTGCTACCCGACTAGAGAATACACAGAAAAAAGGCTGTTGTCTTCCCTTTCGCCCAATAGGTAGGAAAACATCAACACCCATAATGCACTGGGCATATTGCCGACGGCCACTCCCACCAGTCTGCTATGGATAGGTTTACCAGAGACAAAAGGTGTGTTCGACATCAGCTGCGGCTGGATGTAACCGATCTGCAAGAGTTGCCGCTTGCAGACGGGGAAGAGCTGAAGACAGAGATGTGAAGTCAGACACTTTCTGCTTCCCGTAGTGATGCTTGCGCTGTGTTTGCATACTTTATCATAGCTGAAGTGAAATAATTAGTCAAATACACAGATATTTTAAAGACATTTTTATTAAATACTTTATGTACTGTATACTGCATCTGTTTGTACAAGAATAAAGTTCAACATAAGCCTAAACTATTTAAATACCAAAGAAGTGGGGTCTACATTTTTTATCAGTTTTATTTTGATAGACACAATATAACATACTGTTATAAAAATACAGATTTGTGAGCATTTGAAGAACTGAAGGTTTCAGAATAAACACGAAACACATGTGATCATTGTCATGTGGTGAATCCATCCAATCGTGGAACAGTTGTGTCGTCATCAGAGCATGTGCAGCCACTCTTGAGGAGCCGTCTGCTTTCGAATTGCTCTTGCGGTACTTTGGTGTCATACGTCACAGTGACGTGGCGTCGGCGCTGTCTCAAGTAGGGCAACATTTCTAAGTCAGCCGTCGATCGGTCTGCCCAGCGCCACATTAAGTCCCTTAAGTCCCCAAAATACTCCCTTGCTTTAGTAGGAAATACTTCTTAGGTCATTTTTTTGTTATAATAGTGTCGACTTGTATTGATCCCGGGTGCAAGAATTCAAAGAGTTGAACGCTTAGTGGGAGTGAGTTACTTACGGTTTCCAGTGAAGACAGCGCGTTGAAGGCAGTAGCTAAAGGCTGCAAAGAATCATAAATGTGGAGAGAACACTGTGATGGAAAAACTGAAAGCCCTCCATGTTTGTATTCAATATTTCAAACACAGTGTTTTAGGCCAAACGTAGAGGAAAAAACTGAAAGAAACTGCCGTTCTGTCAGTTCCACCTGAAGCAAACTGCCGTCACGTACAGGTAAGAAAGCTGTTAACAAAGTGTTCCATTTTCACCATAATGCTGTTTAAAGAGTAGTAAAAGTATGATACAATGTTCAGTGAATCAGTGAATACCCTTACAATAACTGTTCTGTTAATAACCCTCTGTTGATCAGACTTTCTATGGGCGGGAAACAAAAATATAGAAGTACAAGCTGGAGTTTTCACAAAAGCCCTGGAGCTGTAAAAAATCTGCCAGATGACACGTTTTGCATCATCCGGTGGACTTTTGCTGAGAAACAAACATGAATTTCTCAAATGAGAATGTACAACCGACACTGTGACAATACAAAGGGGGTTGAAAATTGGTGAAGTTACACTTTAACTTATTACATTTTGTCATTAGCTTGCAAATAATTAACATGTATGCATTTGTTTGCTCATAATTTAAAGATTAGGTCAAATCAAAGATAGAATTTGGCAACAACTAGTCCTAAAAACACATCAAATGTTGTGACAGCAACAAATGTAAATATCTGAATGTATTTTTTTACTATCAACTAATAGATCAATTGTCACAAACTCAAAGTTCTCACATGTCAGATGCATAAAGTAAAATGTAATTTTCACTACATCATTTGGCATCATAGTATATTTCATCTTAGGCCAGAATCTATCAAAACACAATCTCTAGATTATTGAGCCCAAACCAGTGCAGAGGTCAATTTCATGAGATGATATTGCAAAGAAATGTTTTCTGAAATCATCTTATGTATTTTTATGTCAAATAAAATACGGGCAAAACAGGCAAATTTATTTCAGAGCCATATTTAGAGTAAGAGATTGTCCTTGCGACTTGCTTTCTGTGATGCTAATGAGCTTTGAGCTAATGAGCAAGCCTAAGTGCAACAAGACCTGCACTTTGATTCTCAAAAAGAGAAAGACTATATACAGAATGTGAGCCAACACTGAAAACATAAACATTTAACTGTAAAATTTTGCTTTAAGATACATTTCTCTCTCATTAGGATACAACCAAACCCCCTTTGAAACTTCCTGTGGATTCATGTAGGGCAGAATAAGGTTAAAATGTTGACCTTCTTAAGCAAAGTAGCATGCGGAAAACTTGCTAATTATGTGTTCAGCTCCGTGGAGGCCCAGAACAGAGCTGATTGTGAGTAATACTTTACAGTGCAGAGCATACATCAGTTTGCCTGAAGCAAGAGCAGAGTGTAAAGGCACTGCGGTCAAGCCCTTTTTCTCCCCGATATCAATCTAATGAGATAACGAACACATGCAAATGAGCCCGTTCTCTAATCTTCTTAACGAGCACTGATACTCATCAGCTATCTGAGACAAACATCAAACACCCTGACAACACCAGCGAGCGCGCGCGTGAGAGAGGGAGACGGGAATCTGTGATAACAGTGGACGAACACACACAAACATGTGCATGCTTATGTACACTTACCCACTGTGCACACAAACTCAAAAAAGCAAACATTCATCTACTCATCAAAGAGCGGGTTCAAACTCATCATGGGATGTAAAACTATGAGACCTCGTAGTACAAAGTGTGTATCTGTAGATTTGAAAAAATCAAAAAAGCGTTTAAGAGTTTGAGAGACAAAGGGACTCAGAGAACCCAAAGTTCAGAGGCTAATGTTTCATCAGGGTAAACAGTAATTGAAGAGGAGCGGGGTCGCTGTGTTTAATGACAAATGGCGTGTGACCACCATCGGACACTGAAGCCCTTCCCCCGTCAAGCCGTCGAAACCACCAACCAACCACCCCCTTCTGAGTATTATTAACCCTGAGGAATGTGGAGCATTCCAAATGGTTAAAGAGCCAACTGCTGGCCAACAGTAAAATACAGGCTCTGAAACAACACAGCTGCCCTGTGCCCGTCTCACTGAGGGCCTCCTGGCTCCGCTCAACACATAAATCTACAGTCACAGAGGAGGGAAGACCCATGTATCCATCTAATTATTTGTGTTTCCCTCCATTATACTACTCTCTCTTCCTGCATCACTATCTCCCTAATTCTTCTTATTTTATCTCAGTTTTATATCCACATCTTACTTTTACACACAACACACAACACACAACACACAACACACACACACACACACACAACTATTTTCTATCCCCTAAACACAACCCTCACAGTTAAATGGGTACGAACTAAGCAAAATGAAAAAATTGTGGTCACACTTTAGTTTAGGGTCCAATTGTCACTATTAACTAACTATTAACTATTACGTTTTGTGAATTGGGTAGGATTAAGGGATGTAGAATAGGGTCATGCAGAATATGTGCTTTATAAGTACTAATAAACAGCCAATATCCTGGTAATTTGCATGCAACTAGTTAATAGTGAGAATTGGACCCTAAACTAAAGTGTTACCAAAATTGTTATTCAAGTTCATTATTAGGAAATCATTATAATGCAGCCAAATATAAATTATGAGAAACACAAATGATTAGTATACCATTTTTCAATATATCTACTTCATACTATCAATCCCAATAGCGTTCCAGTTCCAGTAAATATAATATAATATAATATAATATAATATAATATAATATAATATAATATAATACAGGGGTTATCATACTGCAATGATTGACCACTGATGCCATGCTATAACGTCTAGTTCACATTTTGTACAATATGTAAATTATTTATTTATATGTTTAGTAATGTATACCCTTTTCCTTCCTTTCACTTCTACCTTTGCCAGATCAGAACTAAGCATCATAAAATGTCATTTGCACACTATATAACATCTTGTGAAAATCGGAGGCAAGTCAAGTGGGGGTCTTCGCCTCAGGTGATCTTTAAGGACATTGCCTCTGTGCAGTGTCTACAGGGCTAGTCATCCACAAAAGTGATCTGTGGTATAGCATTAGTGCTTGTGTGACCTTTCATTGTGCCCTTCCCCCTCCCTTCTTTGGGACCTGAGACCCTTCTCTGACATTTAACGCTAAGCCACCTATTACAGCCAGTACGCACTTCTTAGCACCAAAGGGTTCAAACACCAATACAAAATTCCCCGATCCATATCTAATAATTAGTGAAGAGCATGTTTACAAGGCATACACAAGGCAATCTCACGTTCATATCAAGAGGCCACATGTCATGGACTTCTCATATTCTCACACCTTTGACAACCTCTTCTCATTTCAGATGGTAAATAAATACATATTCCTAAAGATATAATGGGTTATATAATGATATATTTAATGAGAATTGAACCCATAACATTAGTGTCATCGGTGCAATGCTCCACCAGTTGAGCTATTTGTTGACCACAGATCACACTCAGTAAATAACATACAGAATTTCAGGCTGTCTGTCTAGTTGCATTGCATTGACACTAGATATCAGCACAGAGTTAAAAACTTAAATGATAAAATTAGCAAGCATCTTTGCTGGATACACAGAACACCTGAGAGTGATCAGGGCACAAAGAGTGTTGTGCATATTGCATATTAATATTGATTGGCTGGGTAATTTATGGTTAAAGCTTGTTGTGTGTGTCTTTGTGTTATAATTATATTATATATTCATACTGTATATACTGTAGTGTGAGTATATTAGTAACAGACTACGCAACTGTCATTTTTGAAACCTCTATCTCCTTATATATAGTCACTTATCAATAAATCTCTCTGAGTGCCGCGGTCGTAATTTGTATTACAGTATTACAGTTGTAAGAAAGTTAAAACCACATGGCAGTACACACACACACACACACACACACACACACACACACACACACACACACACACACACACACACACACACACACACACACACACACACACACACACACACACACACACACACTCGCATACACACATTAACTCAGAGGTGAGCATGTATTCCTGGCAACGTTGTGCCTTTGACTCAGCATGGCTTTACATCAAACCACACACACAACAAAATGGGGAAAGGAACAGTGTCAAATCTCCTCTCTCTTTCTATTTTAAGAAGGAGCTTGGACTAGCTTGGACCATCCCCACAGGAGCAAGAAAAATGCTGGGATTCAGAATCCAGCTCTGTTTTTCACACGGAAAGTGTGGGAGAGAGAAAGAGAGGGAGAGAAAGGGAGTAAAGGGTAGAAGGATATTTCTAGTGTCAGAATACGTGGTCCAAGTAAAAGACTGAGAATAACAGAGAAAAATATCCTGTGATTTAAAAATTTTCCCTGGAAAAGCTCCCAGAATGAATGGAGTGGTGGTATATGTACCAGTCGGGCCTCTGGGAGTGAGTCCAAGACAGATATTTAGAGTAGTGGATGAGGAGGAAACCAGCTGATGTTGGGAGAGAGAAGGATGACCAAATGTACAGTATAAAGGTGAGATGAGATGTTGCTGTCATAAAGGATTTCAATCCCCATCACTTGGATTAATGGGACTTCCATGATCCTGAACCCCATGTGAATGATAGCATGTGTGTTTGCTTGAGTATGTAACCGGCGCTTGTATTGTACAAATGGACTGTCTTTGTCCGTGACACATCTAGTTAAACTTGACCTTTGATCTGCTGTGTAGTGTGTGTAAAAGTAACTCAAGGTGTTGGATCAAGCCTGTGACATGTCATAACAAAACGTCAAATGCTTCTAAGAATTGGTTCTATTTTATATGCATAGATTAAGATTAGGAGTTCACAACAAAATTGAGCTTCTTATAAAAGACCTAAAATAATTATGTAGGCTACTAATTATGTGTTGGTCACATTATGTAAAACCACAATTTACTAATTTGTGACAGGGTTATGTCAGCATATTTATGTATTGTATATGTATGTCTACGTGTGTAAGCATGTGGATGTAAGAGAAAGCGAGAAATGTCTTTTGGCTTGTTTATATTGACATGTGTAGGTGACAGTGATATAACTATCATACTTGACAAATGCCATGGTGTGTTTAAACTCTCTGCTTCCTCATGTGTGTGTTTGATGGGGGTTTTGGTTTCACACACCTCACAAGGTCAAAAAAGCAACATTAAACAAGGCTAAGGCCACTAGTCTGTTCTCAACCAGCACTCACACACATCTAGACACACAATCTCAAATACATAATTTGGGTGAAACAAAAACTGTTTACCCGACATTATATTGTTTCCGGTTAGTGATAGATGCAGTCATGAAAGAGAGGATGAAAGAAAGAGTATGTTCACAATACAGAGCAAGGAAAAAACAAACGAATACACTAAAACAGAAAATCACACACTCTCAATGAACTCCATGTATCTCTCTTATGTAAATCTTCCACTTAGCAGTCGTGCAGCAACCTGACATCTGTCGATTATACTCTACATAATGCATTACTGCAAAAGCAAGTGTCCATGTCCATGTTTGCGCACTCCCTCATGTTCGTTTTATCCATTTCTCTGGTCCTTCTCTGCCACTGTATACCCCCAAATCCCCTCCACAATTCTTTCAAATCTCCCATCCCCTCTTCCATCCAATAACATCTTAATTAGGCCTCTCCCAGAGCAGGAAGTGTCTGGCTTAGGAGGAGAATTAAACTAGGCTGGGCTGCAGTACAGGTGCTTTTTTTTCCTAAACCCACCTTACAGAGCAAACATTCACTTCGGCTTCACGCTTCTATTTCCAGGTCTGGAAAGGCAGCCAGACGCACACGTAGGCCTTTTACTCAGCTGTTCACTATGCACTGCTGGCTCTAATATTCTGGACGTCGGTTGTCCTTCAAAGCTGATCATGGATCGGGTTTCTTTATACAAATTAAAACTTCACATAACGAACAGCAAAAAAAAAAAAAAAAAAAAAAAAAAAGTACTCTCATAAGCCAAGCGGAAACATGTTTGTTTTGTATTTAAACCTGGATGTAAACAAAAATCTGTAGGCTATTTTTATGAATGAATGAATGAATGAATGAATGAATGAATGAATGAACGAACGAACGAATGAATGAATAATTAAATAAGTAAATCATGTAAAATGAATAAGAAATATTTAGAAGTCTGCATAGGACTAATCAAAATAAAACCTGTCACAATGATAATGCTGATGAGGTAATAAAAATATGATTTGTATAAAGTATAGTAAATATAAATATAAAATTCTGGTCTATTCTTGTCACAGTTCTATTCTGTTTGCTCTTATTCTGACATTCAGTTTCTTTGTAGTTAGTTCCTGTTTCCCTACTCTGTTTAGTTTTGGTTTTTGTAGGTTTCTGATTATGTTTGTTTATATGGTTACTTATGATTTGCACCTGTGTCTCGTTTAGTTCACAAAATATCTATACTCTCTGTTTGGTTTTATCTTTTGTCGGTTTTTGTCACTATTCAGTTTGATTTGCATGTATGTTCTCCCAAGATTCTCCTGTACAGGCCTATTTCTGTTTCTGGATTATTTGGTCACACTTTAGATTAGGGTCCAATTCTCACTATTAACTAACTATTAACTAGGACTTTTACCTCAATAAACTCCTAATTACTGCTTATTAAGAGTTATTAAGGTAGTTGTTAAGTTTAGTTATTGGGTAGAATTAAGGGATGTAGAATATGGTCATGCAGAATAAGGCATTAATATGTGCTTATAAGTACTAATAAACAGCCAATATCATAGTTATATGTATGCTAATAAGCAACTAGTTAATGGTGAGAATTGGCCCTAAACTAAAGTGTTACCGACTATTTATATTTAAGTCATTTGTGTAGGATTACAACTATTCTATTCTATTCTATTCTATTCTATTCTATTCTATTCTATTCTATTCTATTCTATTCTATTCTATTCTATTCTATTCTATTCTATTCTATTCTATTCACTTGTGGACCAAGACGTTTGGACCCCACAATTTGTTTGTTGTATGGTTTGCCAACTTTAGAAAGAAAGATCAAAATATAAAAGAAAGAAATCAAGAAGGGGTTTAAGTCTATAAAGGAGGCTCACAGGGTAATAGCAAAGATACACGCCCAGCTGATTCTGGTGGTCTTATGGGCCCAGTGGGGGGCGGCTTTGTAAGAGTGGGCGAAGGGCTGGCTGTTGTCTTACCTTAATAGTCACTTGAGGGGCTGAAAAGGGACTGACTGGGTCAGCCTCCCCTGGGCATTGGAGCAGGGGCTAAGACAGCTGAAGTGGATTGTCACACTATAGGCTACAAAATGAAGTGGGATTTATCTCATGACAGTGTGGGAAAAGATTGACAGATGTTATGCTGACATAACACAATGCCATGTGTGAAAGTGTTTACAGTAGATTGGAAGAGAGATACATGCTGTACAGCAAAGGAATTCATTATAAATGAGTGTGAAAGTGAGTGTATGAGCATTGGAGACAGTCTGCGTTGATGGTATGTGTGCCAGTGAGCACGTTCAAATAAAATGCGTGTTTGATTTCTATGTATGTCGCTCAATTATTGGACACAAAGTGAGGGTTGAAATCTCCAAATGGGTGGACCTCTATTTCTGTAATTTCATTGTAAATATTATGAAGTGTATCACTTTCCTAGAATCTATGAAACAAATTTTTTTTTTCTAATTTCAGACTAATCTGTCTAATGTGCACTATTTTATCGTTTACTGCATTTTTAAAAATGTGCGCTCATGTTTGTAGCCACTTTGTCATGTATCATTTGATATTAACTTCATCTCTGTCCTTAAATAAGTGGCCATGATAGTTTATATATCGAACTTATACTGCAAATACTTAAATGTTTTGAGAAGTATTTTTTAGCCAGGCTATATTATTAGCCAGCAAATTATACCAAATTATACCAAATTTTCCTGTTTGTCTACCCATTGCTGCAAAATAAACTCTCCGGGTCCCTGTTCCGTAACACCAACGATGTTCCCACCATAATATACATTTTCTGTGTCTTATAAAAGTGAGACAAGCTCTCAATCTGGATGGACCGATAGTCCTTATGTGGCCTCATCCCTGCGACAGATGCTGTCTCACGAGGGCAGACGAGGACACTGCAACAGAAATACAACCAATAATGTTCAAATCCAATTACACTTCACCTTGTCCTCCCAAACTCACCAACAATATGAGACAGCAATACTGTGAAAACTAATGCTTAGTTTTTTGGCCATCTCAAGTTACAGATGATTTCAGAAGCATCAAACACTATCATAAAGGGTATTTGCCTTAAATATAAAGGCAATAAATATTTAAATAAATATAAAGGCATATAAATATTTGCCTTGAAAAATACGTATTATGAAATATTTCATATGTTAAGGACAAGTTTGGTGTTATGGTTAAGTTTAAGGGTGGTTAATGGCGTAAGTGAAGGGTCAACAGTGTAATTATAGATGCAATTACATAAATTAACTACATCTGTAATTACATGCGGGTCTTTTTTTTACGTTTATTTTTTTAAGTACAATGTAAAAGCCTGCACGTACACATTAAATGCATTGTATCAAATGTTAGTACATAGTAGTTAAAGAAACCTAGGCAACTATGTCAATTTATTCTGCTAACCCAACCCCTAATCTAAGAGTCTATTAAAACTCTAAAGAGAGGTAATTGACATGTTCCAAATTAATGAGAGTTATTGACATGTACTTGCAAAGTTACTTATAGTTAGTAGAATGTCTAAAGTGAACGTGAATGTCTAAAGTGTAACCTTATTTTTTATTATTATAATCAATGCACCACTTTCACACCTTAAAGAGCACATATAGAGATGTCCTGTCCTCTTTTGGAGCTCGTCCTGTGCTGTGATCTAGAGTGCGTAACCGGTCTAAGTGTACAGCCGTGAGCTCACATCGGGGGGCCTCTCTTGTATGCCTCATTTACCGTCCTGCTCCCTCCATTTAGCCACTCTTTCATTTATCTCTCCCATCCTGACACTGACTACCTCTCTCCATCCTGTGAGGACAGAGACAACAAAAAAGCAACAAGTGTTATGTTTTGTCTGTTACCATAACATCTGTCTGCTCTGACTAACCTCTATTTAGTTATGTTTTTAAGAGCGAAATACTGCAAGTTGATGATGAAGTGTGTTGTCATTTTTGTGACAACATACCCCAATAGTGGTAATTGAGAAATAAAAGAAAATAACAAAGAAATGAATAAAAAAACATAAAGAATTAGCACTTTACAATAAGGTTCAATTTGTTAACAACTGCATTTTTTTTTTTTATTTTTTTTTTTTAATAATGTATTATTAAAATCAAAAGTTGTATCTGTTCATATTAGTTAATGGACCATGGATGAAATAAATAAGGGTTACTTTAATTTATGAGGGATTTAAACTGTGTTTTGGAGACCAAAATACTGAAGCACTGCTAGACAATTTAATTGGACCCAACACCTTTTAGTTACTGAATTATAGACTTCCTGAGTGACAACAAGCTCCAGCCTCCCGCATCTTTCTTTTAGTTAATTCCCAGAGATTTTACTCATTTGTTGCATTCAGTTGTAATTTATGGTAAGCGCTAACATGTAAATAGTCATGCATGGGAGAACTGTGGTGGAAGCCAAAGTGATCTCGAGAGAGTGGGAAGGAGAAAGAGCAGAAGAGAGGGAAAGGGAGAGGAAAAACAAACGAAATCAGCAGCCCCCTCCCCCCCTTTTTGCAAAGTGTGAAAGTCTCAATAAACCCATCAGTTCCAATAACAGAGCAGCATGAGGAGAAGAATAACAGGAGAGGAGGAGGGGAGGGAGGGCATGGCCACCGAGCGAATGAAGTAACCACGCATTCACTTTAAAATGTGGCCAGCACACTAGCCTGCTCACCAATGCTTTCGGGTTTCTCTTAGAAAGTGACATTTACGCGTGTTTGCAAGTGTTCAGAAGTAACTAACTAAAAGTAGTGATGCTACTAACTTTAGTTGTGTGGTAGTAGTTCAGCTGCTTTCAAAATAATGTCACTTATTTATGTAGCATTGGGAAGTCTGGTTTATTTTAGCGAATCAGTTTGTTTGAACAATTCATTTCAATGAACCAGTTCAAATAAAGATTAATATTAAGTCAATGTGCCTATGCAACATTTTATGTTCCCTTTTTTAAAATTGAAATATATAATTACATGGATAGTTCAAAAAACAAACAAATCTGTCATCATTTAGAACGTCAACAACATGAGGGTGAGTAAAGGACAGAATTTTCATTTTTAGGTGAACTATTCCTATGGAAGCACAAACATACAAAGCATGCAACAAATATGTTTTAATATATCATTATAACGCCATCAAACAATGCACACAAAAAGGCACTACATTTAAAATAAATGATAAAGAGGGATATTATTATGATAAAGGTGATATTATTAGAAATCATCTGATATTTAACAATGCTTTGGTGAAGTATAGTCCCTTCATTATATGAAAAAGAACTACAAGGATATTCTTCAAAATTACTCCCTTTGTGTTGTATACAGAAGAACGAAAGACATGCAGGTTTGGAATGACATTAAAACATAATAGAATAAAAATGTTTGGCCGAACGATTCCTAAAAATGTTGCTGTTTTTCAAAACTAGAGTGCTTTTAGTTTTATAAGCTGTATTGAGTATAAAAATGCTTCTTAGAATTTATTTCAAGACAGTGGCTTTGGATATTTTGCTGACTGTAGCTGGTCTTCCAGCCTGGTTATAGTCTGGTCCAGCTTAAACACAAGCTTTGTGAGCCTGCTAGACCAGCTTACTGAGACCAGCTATAATTTTAGGTTGGCTAATTTTTCATGAGGGATGTAGTTATTCCCTTCTACAGTTATTCCTCTCTTTTCCTCTCGTATTACACTATATTGAACTGATGCCCAAAGGAAACAGCACATTCATTTAATTTCAGAACTCATACTACAGTTGTCACATTTGGCATGTGTAATACACCTAAACATACACACACCTTCCCATAGACACACTCTTAAGGGGGCCCCTCAAGCTTGTTGCTTATGCAGTGCACAGTTTCCACCAAACATTCACACTTGACCACAGCCCCTTGGCTTTATCCTACAGCACTTTAAAGAAAAAGAGAGGCGGGGGGGTCATCTAAAGGAAGGGGGATTACGGGGGCATAGCCCAGAGGATCGCTTAAAAAGGCCACACCATGGAGTGCTGCACGTTTCTGTCCCACACAAAGTGTCATACATGGCATGCTCGGTGTTAGGAGCCAATTCTGCAAACAATCTTCCATTGCATCTTCTTACTGGGAGGGAATCCCTTGGTCACATCCAGCATTAACTCAGGCTATATAAATTGCAGCCCTGATGAAAGCACATAAAGGAGCCTTTCGTAAATAAAATAAAGGCAGGCTCAGCGGTGGGAGGGGAACAGAAAGAGGCCCCCAGAGAGAAGAGTGTTTGTGAAAGAGTGCTCCATTAACTTTCAACACCCTGGCTGTCTGGTGCCCTCAACAGAGGTGTCTGGTCTCCCTCGCTCCCCATTTTCCTGTTTCTTTCTCTTTGTCTCTCTTTAGCCTTGCAGAAACGGTCGGTAGCTGGTTTACTGACCTGAAAAGGGGACCCGAAGAAGGGACAGGAAGGTGAGAGACACACTTACAGCCTCTGACACTCTCACACCCATTACAGTTTGTATGTGCGCGTACGAGTGTGTAAAAACCAGCTCGTGCTCGAATCAAGACGATTTTCCACTTTACACCATTGGCTCCCACAAGGGACGGGGGTCAAAGCGATGGCTATTATGGATCTAGACACAGACAGATCAGAAGTCTTGTAATGAACCGCTCTTATGCTAATGGAGGCCGCAGAGTTTTCTAAACATAATACAGGTCCTCATTTTGTTCTAAGCAATTGTGCACCTGTTTCTCTGTTGAAACAAGACAAGATTTTGTGAACAAGTTCATCCTCTGTATCCTGCATCTAAGAGTGATTGCTTACTCCGGTTTGTTTGAGTTTTACGCTCAAGAGCTATGGGGTAAACATTTGTGTTCACACAAGTACAGACACTTATAAATATTGATGTCTCAAAACTTATGCAGAACACACTCGACTGCCATTTTTGGTGCTGAATGTACAGCATTAGATAATATCTGCCACCAGGCGACAAGAAAACCTGCATACTTGTTTTTACTGCCTGCTTGATCAAGTGTATTTTCTACAGAAGTGTTTCAATTAGGAAATTCAAGACTGAATCATTCTGCTTCACTTATCTGGTAGATTACATTTAAAAAAGAATCGAATGCACTGAAGCCTTCGCACAAATTATGACTCCAGATTTAACTCACAAGGTAAAAGGCCACAGGTCAAATTATGGCACACACTTTAATAAATCAAATGAGATCAACATTTCATCAGCGCACAAGATTTCTCATAAGACCTTAACATACATACATGCTTTGGATGACATCTACACTCTGCTTGGCTTTCAGCAAACGTTTTGTGTTAAGAATCATATGAATATTTCATATATCTGTAAGATTCATGCCTGGAGGTTATTTCGCTCATTATTTATTCACTATTTTCTACATGAGTGTCGAAAGATCAGACACACTCATAAGGATGCCAGCAAAAAAAAAGAAAAAAGAATGAAAAAGAAAAAGAAAAAGAAAAAGAAAAAGAAAAAGAAAAAGAAAAAGAAAAAGAAAAAGAAAAAGAAAAATGCTCGACTCCCTCGTCTGGATGATGTAATTTTAGGATCAATGCCAAAAGTTAAAATTTGTCAAAAGCGAAAATGATTGGCTTTGCCAGGATGTTTATTTAACATTTAGGGGATTTTGTTTATATGGATTAAGCTGTGTGTCACATTCAAAATCATGAGCTTATGGGTAAAATCGTGAGCACTAAAAGTGAAATGGTGACACCAGGTCTTGAAGGGTTTCGAGTGATCTGCCTTTTAATGAGGGGAGCAGCTTAAAAACACTCAAATGTCACTAAATAAACAATAAAATCTGTATAAGCTTATTGGCTTAAACTATATTTCTTAAATAAATCAGAAGCAAGCATATCTCATGGTATGCATGATGTTTTTAACATAATGGTTGTAATTGTCTGTAATGAGAACTGCTACCTTTTTTTGTTTTGTTTTGAGGGTCTATACGAAACCTGTCAAAGTTTCCTCTACAGCACTGAAGCGACATTCCAAAGCCCTTTGCATTATTCAGTCCAACTTTGGCTGTGCTGTGGGGATTTCTTGGACTGATGGTTAGCTGATTGGCTAATTTGGGTGGTGGACAGCACACCTGCCATGCTAGAGCTTTTGTAAATAAGCTTTATTCCCTTCTCTCCCTGCTGGCTCTGGCTTATTTCAGCCTCCCATCACCGGCGTGGGGAGAAAAGCAAGAGGACTCATATCATCGAAGGGCCAAAGGTGAGGCGTCGAGAGAGAGCGAAGGGAATGAAATCTCCTGGCCCATTTTAGCAGCCATTCAGAGCGCATTACTCCTGGAGAAGGGAAACTTATAAAGGATCCTGGCGCTTGAACACATTTCTGTGTGTTTATGGGTGAGGGAGAGGAGAGCTGTGCGGAGGATCTGTAATAGATTCTCAAATTACGGTTTCATGTCTCTCTCCTTTTCTCGGTTTCTCTTCCTATGGTACAGCAACTCCAGATAGATTTGGATTATATTACTGTTTACATGCATATTTATGTTCCTGCTTTTTCTTATTGACATTTTTTGACACTAGTATTAACCTAATCAGCATGCTTGGCATCAACGTTCACCACTTAATTGTTACTGTAACTCTGAATGTTTTTAGTCAAGACGGCTTTTTAATATTTTCAATCTTAATTAATTAATTAATAACATTCCGTTTTGTTCCATTTTATCTGATTTTACAGTAATGTGATGACGAGTGTCTAAACATGAAAAGAAGTTAAATAATTAAATGATACAAAAAATATACAGGCCAAATAAATCCACTAAATTAAAATGTCCACTAAACCTGAAGAACATTTTAAAATGGAACAAAAAGTGTCAATCAAAAAAAAAAAAAAGAAAGAAAAAAAATCAAGGTTACAGATGGGACAACTAAAAAAAGGTTCTATACTGTCAATCCTATAACATGTGTGCACTATATTTTTATTGACATAGATAACTTTGACTAAAACTGAACTAATTAATGAATCGCTATCAATTACAGTCAATTTCTCACAGGCTATGATTAACCTCCTCACCTCTCTTAAATCCAAGCGGTCAATGGATATGATATAAATCTATTTTTTAATTAGGTTACTATGTTAGCTTTAGCTGAAAGACTATGTGTAATATATACTGTGAGTGGTTTATTTCGGTGGATGGTATGGTGAGAAATGTGGCTGTATGCTTGGATGAGTTCCATTGTGTTTTCCTGCAAGGCAACTAAGAGATCATGAACAATAGTCGAAGCAAAGTTCAAGGGAAGTATTATAAAGTAAAAATAGGACAGTGTCTACCACCTGAAGTTATCTATGAGATAAAAGCTCCATGTAATATTCATTCAATTTATGCATAACTCTGCATGTAACAGCTAACGGCTTTAAACATCAACTTTTATCTGTGTTAACTTATTATTCAAAGATGTTTGGATGTCTTAATGGAGAACAATAGCATGTCAATTGCTATTTCAGCACTGACACCGGATCAGCTGAGTTGACAGTATGTGGACGTTTAGTTTGTGCCGAGTCGACACCAGACCTGGTTCCTTCAGGGCAGAGAACATGAGGGGTAGGAGATATAAGATATGGCAGGTAGGACACAGCCTGGGGAAAAGACCGATACACAGCTGGGGCTGCCGATCCAAAGCCAGGTGACATGATGGAGATGAAGCCTCTTCACTCACATTCTTCCAGATGGTGGTCATCCATGTCCAAAGTTACATGAAGAAATGTCAGATATGCTCTGGATTTCACTGAAAAGTTCACTTCAAACTTTCACTGTTGAACAGAACTGAACATCCACTTGGAAGAAAATGCATTTTACAATTTGATGAGATAATAAAATTAAGACTACATTCTATACTTAATACATATCAGCATGAATATTTAACAAATATTATTATTAAGAGTATGACATGAAGACTTATTGCTCTTTTTAGTGATATAATTTAGGAAGTTTTCTGTTAACAGTCAGAGATAAGTGTTTCAAAGTAATGTCCATATGACACAATTAAAACTTGTGTTCGTAATGATTACAATATAAGGATAATAATTGATCATTTTGCATTTGCGAAATCTTAACAACTTTCGGCGTTGACTGATATTTTCGCAAAGGCTGAATCCAAACTGGAGCTGATGCAATCTAGTTACATCGGGCTGGACATCCCGAGGTGGAAACAGGGAGGCAAAAGGAGCAAATATAGCGTATATATTATACAATAGCGCATATTATAATATTTTTGGTGGTGTATTCTATATGGTATTCCGCATACTATATCCTGGAATTAAAAAGCATCTTGCAAGGCTTGCACAGACACTTAAAGGTTCTTTGGTTCCTTTCATTTTTCTCAGGTTTGGTTCTGTCCCCATTTTGAAGTATGTAACCATGTTTTAATCAACATCATGTGCAAATGAAATGTCATGGCCTTTAATGTGGGAGCTCTGAAGGAAATGTCGATTAAAATGTCAAGTGGTTTGTGGGCAATATGGGCAGGGGCTAGCGAATGCCATCTGTACTGTAATGCACAGAAGCCAATGGGCAAACTCAATCTTACATGCGAGCCGGGCGCCCTCAAGAACTGAAATTAGCAAGTGAAGCATGGAAGCACACACACATATACTGTAGCATGCAAAAAAGATATATTAATATATCATTATAATGCCATCAAAGAATGCGCACAAAAAGACACCACATCTGAAATAACTGATGAAGTGGAGATTGGGTGATATTAATATAAATCACTTGAGATTTATTCCTCATTCACTTTCATTATATGGAAAAGAGCAGGCAGTATATTCTTCAAAATTTCTGCTGCATGTCCCACAGAAGTTATACACGTTTGGAATGATATGTTTTTTGTTTTTTTTTTGCGTGAACTATTCTTGTAAACATGAAAAGTGAGTGATTGTGCTGACAAACAGGGTGTCTATATTGCCTCACTTCAATGATTACATCTTGTTTTCTACACGTCTGTATCTTGATGTCTTGGGCTCAGTTTTAAATGAACACGCTGGACTGTCAGCAGCAATTATCTACCTCACACCACCCTCGCTTGTAATTTCTTCTGTCTTTTTCTTCTCCTTTTCTCTCTTGTTCACACACATAGACAAACTTGCTAAAAACACAATACAATATTTTGAGCAAAGAGGCTGCCATCAGCTCCTGCACTTATAATCACATCTTACCTTTCACTCCAGCCTCATTGACATCACACCCTCTCTGACCTGTGTGAGCATCTTCCATACTAAAACTGCCACTGGCCGTGGCTGATCTCATCTTATTACTGTACTCATTAGAGTTGATAACGCTGTCTCTGTTTAGTAGCAAATGTATTATGCCAGAGGTCGACTAAGAGACTGACCCACATTGACTCACTTTGGTAAAATACAGCCTGTCGTTTGGTTCCTTTTTTTTTAATCAGTGTCATTTTAGTGCATCATCAGCATCACAGTCTATAACAAAGTCTAGACTAGACTACAGATCACAATCATCTCTTCCTGTTTCCTTTGCATTGGTAGATGATCATCAGAAAGGTCTTATAAAGGAAATTGATTTATATCATGCCATTTGTCAGGAGCCCTTGGTTATTAAGGAGGCACATGAATGCATTTAAACCTGAACCCGGTCACTCTGGGATGGGTTTCAAACAATTTTGACACAAACAAGTGGGTGGATTAAACCCAGAAACAGAGGAGCAGTTTCTTCAATGCAGTATTTACTGATAATTCAAAGGTTACACTTCTCTCAAGTGTTTAAAGAACAACTAGCCATTATCTAAATCTTTACTTTTACTGTATGTACTGTATACCTGTCTGTCTTTTACATATATATATATATATATATATATATATATATATATACATGTGTGTGTGTGTGTATTCTTTTATCTTTCTTTTATCTTATCTTTAACTCAGTGTTCGGGGCTTTATAAAAGCAATAGCAAAAGTAATAGTAATTTTCACCCAATCTTATAGGCTAAAAGATTGTGCATTCAGGTCAGCGCTCAGGTTGAGTTAGCATGTCCCTAGTATGGCTGCTATCCAAATAAAGCACACTGGGGCTGAATTCAGCCATGCAAACATGCCAGGACATCATAATTATATCCGTAACAAGCATCTTCAACCTGTACAGACACAAAGAATAACTCTCTCTTGTGTTTCTGACTCTCTCCCTCCTGTCAGGCATGACTACATATCTGCATTTCCCCTGTTTGCTCTAACCCCTGTTACGGCATTAAGTTACATTAGGAGTTGATTCACAAAGATTTCACGAGAGGTTGAATCTGTCTGGCTGAGCTGGCAGTCTGTGGCCACCCTCGTTCTATCCTCTCTCTCTCTTTCTCTCTGACACACACACTCATGACAATATTACTGAGAGTGGGCCGGCCCAAACCTTACAGGGGTTTTCTGCCCTCAGCAAAACAAGACAAGCAGATTCTAGAAAGACTGAAAAAGAAAGAAGAGAAAAAGTGAAGAAAGAAGAAGAGAGGAAGAGAAAACCAAGCAGCATACACTACGAGTTCCACTCTATTTTCAGCCCTCCTGTCAAAATGAATTTCACATCTTAATATGGAGAAAGTGCTTACTATCTGAAATAAGAAAAAGATGATGGGTGGGGGGGATGGAGGGAGGGATAATGATGAGGCAATGAGAACTCAATTAGAAGCCTCAAGCTGACAGCACTGCTCCTGCCCTGCAGGTAGAGAAAGAGAGAAAGGAAAAGAGAGAAAGAGAGAGAGAGAGAGAGAGAGAGAGAGAGAGAGAGAGAGAGAGAGAGAGAGAGAGAGAGAGAGAGAGAGAGAGAGAGAGAGAGGTTTGCCTGCTCAAATGATTGTGCCCGCAGGGCTTGACTGGGGCTGTGCCCCCTTGACTGAGTGCATGCTCAGTTATTCCTTGAATATCTCTCTCTCTCTTTGCCCCTTAAGGTTTCGCACTTTTTCTCTCACTTCTGCTGTCATTATAATACAATATCCGGTCGATGCTGTTAACAGGTATAACCTTGTGCACTAAACTAGTCTTAATGTCACTGTCCACAGACATGCTTCAATAAACACTGGCAACATGCCTGCTCAAGGCTCCATATATTTGATCTGCTTTACATCTACAAAGAAAAAAAACAAAAACAAAACAAAGCCTTCATATCCTGAAGGATTTCTGTAAAAGCCTTAAGCTTGATGAAACAATTAAATAAAACACAGTCTGTGTACTTAGATTTCCATAGCAAATGAAAACAGCAGCGGGGAAATTGTTGAAATGTTCAAAAGCTGTTTGTTCTTTTGTATTTATTTGTGAAAGTACGCGAGAATTAGTATTTGTTGAATTGAAATGGTAGCTCATTGATCAAATATAAAAAGAGACTTTATGAAACAGAGAGCTGTAGGATTACAAATAATCTCTTGCTTTATGGTATGCAGAAATGATAACTTAAATATTACATTGCAATCATTTTAATCAGATGGAAATGAATGATAAATCATTCCAATGCAATTTAAATCCAAATAAATAATAATAATAAAAAAAAGCATTAAAAAAATTCATAATCCGCTTTCGAACACTGATCTGTATACTGCACAGGTATACTGTATACCACTTAGTTATCCATCTTTACATGAATAATGAATATGCCCGTCTGTATCTCTGCATCTCTATTATCCTTACATTACACTGATGCAAAGCTCAGAAAACTTTTCAGAGAGGCAAAGTTTGGCATATGTGCTTGTGTACTCTTGCACCAAGCCCTGTGGGGAGGCGCAGAGCGGTGCGGGAAAGCGCTGGGTACTGGGTTGATAAGACAATGGAGTAAAAGAAAAGGCCCAGAGCTACACTACTGTGAGCGTCTGTACAGCACTTTCCATGGCACAACACTGACTCATCACTAGCTCCTTGTGTGCACACACGAAGGGCCCCAGGGAGCCTTTCGATCGGGGTGGAGATTCTAGCACTGCGCGGTTATAGAGCTGCTGCTGGGAGTCATAAAGCCCTCACTGTGGGGATGGAGAAGGCGTTTCCAACACAGGAACTGAAGAGTCCTGATCAGGCAGCCTGGGCTTGATGTGCTTTTGATGTCTTAATCAGTTCCTATATTAGGCTCAGGGCTTGTTTGGTGGAGCAGAAGTGAGGGGGGTTAGAGACGATGCCACCAGGACCAAGAGAAAAGGCTGACCAATAGGATTATTTATTGGTATGCATTATGAACATGCTCACTGAAAAGTGAGCTATAAACTCTTTCTGATGTGTTGTTTTCTCACTATAAAAACAAAAAAACAAAAAAACAACCCCCCACAAGTCTCCATTAGGACCGAAGTTGGTAATGAACAACATCTTTGACTGTTGGATTTGTATAGGTTCTACAGCTCCACACAATAAATCTGCCATTTAAATCATTCAGTCATAAATCATAAATGTAGTTGTTCATCAAGAATCACAGACACCCGTCGCTTTTCCCCAGGCTATACAGCATCAAAACTACCCAGGAAGTCCACCAGCTCAGCACAAGGGAAAGGAGTCTTCCATACAAAGCCTCCTGGCGGGTTTAGTCATCTGCGCTTCATGGTTCACAGCTTCCATAGTAAGACAGCAGCTATTAATATGTCAAAACATTCAAAACTTCTAACCACACTCCTTAACATGGGCAGACTCTCACAAAGAGTAAGAGGATGATGAAGAACTTACATAAATCATTTTGAAATTGAAAAAAAAAAAAGTTGATCTTGATCCAGTCACAGTGTCATCTATTGGCAATTATGATTTGAAAAATGATGGCAGATGAGGGAAATTAAGACTGATTTTATATCTTTATAAATTGCCATCGTAAGGCATCACAAAATTGAAAATCCAAGGCTGAAAACCTTCCTTGACGTTTGTTGGGATATGAAATTTGCTACTATTACAGTAATAGTGCTAATAGCATTGGTAGATCAAAGAGTATTACTAAAGGAGTGAGAACTGGTACCTAGCACTAAAACATTAGTAGATCTAATATGTGACAGATTAAGTAATAAGTGAGATTTTTCAAAAAATCAAACCGTCACAAAAATAAACTTTCATAAGGACTTACACTACCTATAATTCGCTCCAGTTAATTAACACATCTAGAGATAGGAAGCTTATACGGTATGTCAAGGCAAACACATTTCCCCTCTCCCCCCCCCAAAAAAGATCCTTGGCCATTGAATTTCATTCCCACATCATCTCATGGCCAATTTGCTGCTCTACATATTTATCTCTTCTGAATGCATATTTATTTTTTAATTGTTATGGCTGCCGGCAACACGATGATTTGCTATTCTGAGCTAGAGTTAGCATAAACCACTCAGTAACAGGGTTCAGCATTACACATGGAGATTCGTAGTTGGATTCGAGGTGGGACTTACAAAGTTCTGAATTCCTCACCATCAAACATTGAGATTCTTGTTGCATGGCAGTTCATGTGAGGCTATACAGGGCAAATTAACAAATGAAATCAACTATTTTGTTGCTCTACCGTTAAAAAGTTTGGGCTTGGTGGAACGTTTAATGTTTTTGAAAGAAGTCTCATATGCTCACCATGGCTGTATTTATTCTAACAAAAAATTGTAAACTTTGATTGGTAGAGTATAGTGAAAATGTAAAAAAGCAGTTTTTTTTGTAAATGTCTACATTTTGGATCCACATTTTTGTTTCAAACCAGCTCTGTTTAATTTTCATTTGACAAGGTCAGCGGGGCTTTGAATACCTCACTCATTGCCATGCTATAACCAATAAGTGGAAACAAATAGCTTGCTTTCTTAACCTTGTTTTGGTTTCTCTGGCAATTACAAAAGAATCTTTATATGTTGCTCGGTGACCTCTGACCGCAGTTGGTACGAGAGACAGCTGCGGTAAACCTGATCTTATTTCAAGCCTCAGGCCATTTTTCTTTATCAACCTTCGACACAAACCAAACTTCACAATGGACATAGTTCACTCCATCACCTGAAACTTGATAAGAAATGAGGAGTCATGAAAACCTGCCTACAGGCGAGGAGTTATCCATCCATCTTCCTTGACAGATGTCAGTCCCAGAGTTCTTCGATCAACTGTCAGGATGCAGCATCGAACAAAACTCAAGGAGACATTTTGCTCTTGTGTCCACACAAATAGATTAGAAGTAGGAAACAATGAGTAGATAAAAAGAACATAAATCTGAGACCAACCAAAAACAAAAATATTTGGACACACATAATCTTGTCAATTCTAGTGATACCTGTCAGCTTGACAATGCATCATACGTAAAAGAATAACGGGAGGCTTGCATTAGGGAGTTAAGACCATGTTTCTCGTTATGGGCGCAGGTGGTAAACCTCAAAAGCAAGAAGGAAAGAGTGAAAGCTATCACACGAGTTTGAAAACAGAGCAGTTGACCCCTGGCTGCTTCTAGTTGCAGTGGCATCAGCAGTGCCCATATCTAAACAAAGATGCCTGGAGCTAAACACACATGAAAGCAGGAATTCTCTCCAGAGCTTGGGGGGAAAACAACAGAGCAGCTCTTTGACTGTGCTTTGCTCCTCAGTGCCAACTGATATGCTTTCCATTGTCCCTAACATTTTCTTTTAAGCAAAGTAATACATTTTGACCATAGTTTAACAATATTTGTCAGCAGAGGAACTACTTACAATGTAATTTTGCTGTGTTTCTTTTTTAAATGAAAGTAAAACAGATAAAACATAAATCATTTAATTAAAAAATACACTACAGCCATATACTAAGGTGACTTATTAATGCAAAGAAATGACAGCTATTCAAGTGGTTTGGATCTTCCTACAGTTTTATTTTATATTACCTTAGCTCTCGTTATCTGTCAAGATGAAGAAATCTGTGTGGAAAATTGCATTCCCAGGTGGTGGAGAATTGGCTCACTTTTAATTTATGTGTGTGAATGTAATAATAATAAAATAATAATAATAAAAATAATAATAATAATAATATAAATAAATAAATAATGCATTTACTAGGTAATGAAGGTAAATTAACCATTTTTAATTTGAATATGTTTTAAAATATAACTAACAGTATTCCTGTGCTGTTGGCAAAGCTGATTTCTTTTAGCACTTAAGTGTCACATGATCTTTCAGAAATAATGAATAGAAAGTTCAAAAGAACAATATTTATCTGAAACAGAAAGCTTCTGTATCATCAGAAATATCTTTACTGTCACTTTTGATCTATTTAATGCACCCTTGCCGAAAAAAAAGAAGAAGAAAAAAAAGAAAAAACCTTACTGACCCCAAACTTTTGAACAGAAGTGTATAATGTTACCATAGCTTTCAAATTCAGATAAATGCTGTTCTATTGAACTTTCTATTCATCAAAGAATCCTAAAATAAGTGTACACAAATGTTTTCAACATTCAATAAATGTTTTGAGCAGCAAATCAGTATATTTGATTTCTGACGGATCATGTGACACTGAAGACTGGAGTAATGGCTGCTGAAAATTCAGCTTTGACGACACAGGAATAAAATGCATCTTAAAATATATTCAAATAGAAAACAGATATTTTAAATTGTAAAAAAACATTTTAGAATACTACTGTTTTTGCTGTATTTTGGATCAAATAAATGTATCCTTGGTGAGCAGAAGATATATATATATAAATGCTGTGATTGAGTCCAGTGCCAATTACTGCAAGTGGGCCAGCGGCAAACAGCTGTTGTACAAGCTTGCTGGACTGTTCACATGCACGGTGGGTTTCCCTATATCCTAGAACATGCTGAAACACACTTTCATTGCTGACCACCATAAAGTCGTAATACAAACACACTCGCACACGGCCACAAGGTGCATACCCAAACACACACATACCCCAAAACACCTGACCTGGAAAAGACCCAAGGTGACCCAAGGAAACGCTGGGGTAGGCCCAATTAATTGGACTTTTTGCTCAGGCCCCGTCTCCCCCAATTGTCCAAATCCCCCGGACATGATTAATGTGTACACTGGTGAAGAGAAAATATATTTTTAACCCCATTAAAGTCAACCAAGGGTAAAGCGGGTGTATGCTTATCCTGGCACTATATCAAACTACCCTATTAGCTGGGCTGCAAGTGTGTATGGCTCAATGTATGTGTGGTGCTGTAATTTGTGTGTGTATCTGAATGGGTATGACTGTGTGTTTTAGTGCGGGGTGGAGGGATATTGGGTATCTTGGATAAACAGTCTATGTAAGGACATTATTTTTTTTTAAATCCTGCTTACTGGAGGCTTAAAGGTAACACTGAACGGCATTAAAGTGAAGTGGTATTACTGCTATTGTGCAGAGGGTTCAAAAGTTCACATCCAGGTCTTGCTCACTGAACCCTGGTGGCCAATGAAAATAGCGCCGTCTAGATTAGTCCAATGACCTTCCTTTTTGCCAAATATTCATGCCTGGGTGCTGAGCTTTGAACGCTTTGAGCAGCGGGATTAGTCTGCTGGAGTTTGACCCACACCATGACGGTCTTACTGCAACACTGTGAGCTGACCTAGCTACTGAATTCAGAGAGAGCCGTGACATTTATCAGCATACACTCTCACTGACAAACATGTGAACATGCAAAACATTAATATTCTTTGCATTCCCAACATGCAAAGCATAAGAAAACATCCGACTACCTTTAATCTCTGCATCCAAATGTTCAATAATGCACTGAAATTGTAGAGCTTTTGGCTTCTCCACCCAACATTGCCATGAAACTTATTTTTTTCATAATATAATTAATCTAATATAAAGAATTGTATTTGAGTTAAATCAGTTTTCCAATTTTGCTTGTATTTAAAATTCCCCAAACAGACCACAGAGCTATATTTGAAAACACATTTAGGTCGAGAGCTCATGTCTGTAGGGACCCTACATCCGAAAAGCCAAAATGTCATGTGAAACAGATGTCAGATCAAAATTCTGGATCCCAAACAATGGGATGAGTCAAAAACAGGGTGCAAGTGGCTCAGGGACTTTTGTTTTTACATGAATGGCTATACTATAATGGAATTGTATTTTTTAAAAACTGGATAAATGTTGATATAGGCTGCAAAATATACAGTTAGTTACATTTCTGCTCATTGCTCTAAACAAAACTATGTGGATGATCAGTTTCTGATCTATACATTTTAAAATCCTGAATTTTGTCTAATCTAATGTGTTGTGTGTTAGATCAGACCAGTCAAAATCTTTTTTTTTTTTGTCTTAAAAACAAACATGCTGATATTCCATGCTGATATTATGAAATTGAATGGGGCAAATAAAATAATAATAATAATAATAATAATAACTGTAAGCAGGGCAGGTGAAAGCCACACATAATTATAATTAAAACAACTGACAACAGTTAATCCCTGCATCCAAATAATGTTTTCCCTGCTATATAGTATGCGAAAATAGAATTCACAGTAGGTGATTATTTCACGGATGAGCTACAGCTTGCGTTGAGATCTAAAGTATGCATCCGATGGTCACTTTACTAACCCCCTTTTTATTAATTGAGTTGAAATGGCTCATACAGCCAAGTTGATTGTACTTAAAAATGTAAGGCAGCATTTTTTACAGTATGGGTGATGAAGAGCAGTCAGATTCAAAACATTGTAAAACCCAATGAGTTAACTTATTTCATTTGAAAAACAAAAAATGCCTTAAGTGTAAAAAACAATATGTTGGGTACTGTGAACTTTTTTCAGTTGAGTTAAAAACTTTTACTTCTCTGGAATGTGCACAATTATTATTGTGTTGCAAATAAGGCAATATTCAGCATCTTAGTATGATGACCCATCCTCAACCTAACCACACGCTCTACTCTTCAGCACAGAGGTAACCTCCAAATATCCAACATAACACATCAAAAAACAATAACAGATCTCGTTAACACTTTATTTTGAGGGTCCATTTTAGACATTCTTCTAAATAAGTAACTTTTCAACTACATGTCAACCAACTATTTTTAGAGTATTAGTAGACTATCTGCTTAATATCTGCTAACATTTCATTTTGATGGTCCTTCAACAGACATTCTACTCACTATAAGTATCTTTGCAACTACATGTCAACTCATTCTACTTACCCAAAGCCTAACACCTAACCCTACCCTAACAGTCTATAACAGTCAACTAATACTCTAATGAGAGTTAGTTGACATGTAGTTGCAAACAGGGCTTGACATTTGTTACTCACCAGCCACTTTGGCTAGTGGTATTTCAAAGTTATTAGCCACTCAGCATTTTCACTGGCCACAATTTTGACAATGATACCATGGAAAATAACTGCCATATAAATATTTGAATATTTATCTCATAACTTGGCATCAGGTATATTAGGCTGCTGTCACTTTTAAGACCCGACACACGGATCCATTACACTGTTACACTTGTTTTTTCTTTCTCAACTGTTTACGTTAACTTAAAACATAACTGACTGTGTTTATATAAATACTCACCAAGACCTTCATTTTGATATAATTTTTTGTGTATTTGACTGTTTAAGCGCAATAAGCAGTGAAAAATAACTCAATTTAGGTATGAGAGGCGGTTTTATCTGTGCAAACTTTGGGTGTGCAAAACACAAAATCTGTGGGAATGAGTAATTCCCATGCCAAAATTCAAGCCCTGTAACACCAATGATATTCATCTGGAGGAAATGAAATGAGTGAGTGAGGAGAGGCGGGTTTGTGAGTCAACTTGCAGTCTGAGAGATGAGAGAGCGAGAAAGCCAGCTGGTATTGTGCATCTATTATGTGGAAAATAGGTTATTGGAAGCGTTTCAGATATTTCAGTATTGATATGTATCGGAAAATCTATACTTTTGAAAACACTACATTGCACTTAGTTTATTATTTCAGATGCCTTTTTAAAAGACTACAAATGAAAAATGTATATTATATATTAAATTCAATCCGCCAAAGTGGCTATAGTGACAAGTCACTTCTGAAATCCAACCGCATTTGGCAAGTTGTCGGGTGTTAATGTCAAGCCCTGGTTGCAAAGTAACTTGTAAGTGTAGCCCAGATCTCTCCCGATATTAATCTTGCGCACAAACACATTTTATAACTTTTTCAACATTTACTCTTTTATATATTCTGAAGCAAAGCATGCTGAGAACAAGAAATATGCTGTAGCCACATCAGTGCGAGTTCTGCTTAACAAAATCAGTTGAGTTTGCATAGCTTTTTTTCATATTTCATTCATATTTGAGTGGAATGAACTCTTTTGTTTAGTAAACTTCACTTGTTTTACAGAGGAACCAGCGTATTTTAAAGAACACATTTCATCAACAATGAAGAAAAAGTTCTTCTTCAAATATGGTACAAACTCAAGTACAAATATTTCTCCTTCAATAACAAAGCAAGCAAACTCCAAGCAAGGCCAATGAATGACCCCTAGCGCTCAGAAAACCACTCATGTGTTTCTTAAAAAGGAGATAAAAGGGAGGGAGCAGAAGTATCTTTTCCAAGTGCCTCACCCAACTAAATTGTCAGTGCTTTCATTTTTAACATGGAGCAACTCATGTAACTCAAATTCCATGGAGTAACTCCAAAGGGCCAAAAAGCCTCATGCTTTCAATGAGTGGCAGATTCTTGAAAGAGTTGCAAGTCTCTTGTTGGGGTTTTCTCATACTGCATTTGGGCATGTTTGTGCGCATTTTCAAACGCTATTCCCTTCACTACTTGTGATTGTGTTCATCTTAATTGGATAGATGGCACTGTTTTGTGCAACAGTGCTCACAATGTTACATTTGGCAGAGTCAAAGCTCTCATTTACATTCCTTACACAATCAAAGTACAAGATGAGGTAATGAGAGAGGGAGAAAGCAAAACAGAATGAGGGAGGGAGGTAGAGAAGGAAATGACTGAACTTTCTGTAGCGCTTTGTAATTGTCACCATAACACGTGTGGTAATTTGTTTGGCTTCCTTTGTAAGCGGAGAGGGTTGCTCACTCATGCTTTGGATTTGTGTCGGCTGCTGAAAGCAGAACATGCATAAATAAGGTGCCTCAGCAACTTCACTTACGAGCTAAACTAATGTCATTCCAGAGAGAGTAGGAAACAGTTCTCAAAGACCCTCAGCCATAACTGCACTCCCTACAGACATATTTCTGATTGGATGATTCTCAGTCTCTGTACTTGCGTGCAGGGCATTTGAGCTATTGAAAAACAGCCCTCATTCAACCGCATTCCGAGTTTGTCAGTGCAGAGATTTAGAAGTAGGTGCTATATGAGTGATGTGTCAATGCTGAGAGAATAAAACATCTCCTATTGCACTGCTGAGATTAATAGGGCATGGAATATAAAACAAAGGGGGAAAAATGTAAACATTTCAAGCATTATTATTATTATTTTTTTAATTCCATATACTGTCCATTTAGAATAAATGGCACATACTAAAACTGCAACAATGAACAGACCACATAAAACAAATAAACAACACACATACCTTAGAAAATACATATCAGGGCTGTTGTTGTTGTAGTATTTATGTTTATTGTCATATCAGCTTCACAGTCTATTTCATGGCAAATAACATTCAATAAATACAAACATTTAATAAAACAATTTTTTTTACAACTCTATAAAATGTTCAATTGCACTTATGACTTTTGAGTTTTTCTGGGTCCGTCTTACAAAACAAGTCCTTCAAAGTTTTTCCTGATAAAAATCGTCTCATGTCACATTATAAATCAGACAGACCAAAATATTTGTCTTATAGTCAAGAGATTGCTATAATACTGACATTTTGGAAGATTTTAAATGAGGACTTCTGGTAAACGCAAACTAAGAAAGTAATATGTAATGTTCCCTACCTGTAAGTCTAACCCTGAGCTAATACGAATACTGAGCTGGTGATATATATGTGCAAAACCTAATTTCTAAACCCAACTGTTACAGAAACTTTTGGGCATTTTTATTTATCTTTACAGCTCTGTTTTCATCATGGGAATCATTGGCTAGTCCCTAGAATGTAGGCAAAACCTGACATAAAAAACGGATGGCTCAAATAAAAGGCTCAAATACACAATCAGTTGTTGTATAAGCAGGATTATTTCCAGTGAGAGTGTGGTCAGTCACATCATGTAATTAACCATGAGGATTACAGAACATACATGCACACAAAGGGCTTAAAAGAAAGATTAGTTAGAACAGGGTTAAGGGTCAGCAAGTCTGAATGGCCTGATGAACACAATGGTCATGCAAGCACCATGCAGGTGGGCATGTGTGCTGAATTCATTGTTTCCCATAAATATCTAGTTGCATTTTAACTGAGTAGAAACATTATTATATAGAAATGGAGAAACTTAAGGAATGTGTTATGTCAGCAAATGTCGATCACATTTACTGTTGTTCAGCGAAATTTTGTGGGTGAAATCCAGTTGTTTCAAAAGGTACATGCAACCGTGAATTTCGCATCTGGGCTGAAGATTTCTCCAAGCAGATTTCGCAACGGGTTCAAGTTGGTGGAATTTGGCAAATTGAATTGGAAAGTGACTTCTGTGTGAGCTGTGCTTCATATATGACACCATTGATAATAGACAATAGGCAGCTTTCTGTTGGTCAATGTGGCATCTGCATTAACAACTTGAACCTGTTGCAAAGTCTGCATGGGTAAAACTTTCGTCCTTCAAGCGAAATTCCAGATTGCATGCATTCCTATTGAAATGACAGAATTTTTCCCATGAAATACACAGAACAAGGGTACATGTGAACACACCATTAGAAGGTCAGGTTGCTTGATGTTTTCAAAAGCATGTTTTCTCACATAAATGAATATTAAAACAAAATATGCCAGTGTGGATGAAACTGAAAATATCACATATTAGGTATAATTACAACACTATTTTTGCTATAAGATGTTTGTCCCCCAAGAGAAATGGCGCATAGAAACGAAAGGAGAACGAGAGCCGTCAGTGCTCCCACCAGCTGCATCCCAGCCCTGGCATGATGTTGAGAAGAAGTCGCTCACCCGGCACGGGGCAACCCTCAGGGGCAGACTAGACACGTCCGTCAAAAAAGACCCCCCCCCCCCCCCCAAAAAAAAGAAAGAAAAACCCTTCCCCCAGATGCACCTGGAGCATCTCCCAAAATCCCCACCAGCCTCATCCATCCATCTCCAATGCAGCCCGAGAGTTAACCCAGATGTGAGCCTCACGGGGCGGATCAGGGCCCGGGAACGTGTGCACTCTGTTGTGACTAGTACCAGATGTGCTCCATTGACCCAAAACACCCAGCCAGTAGACATGCCACATAGGCATCACACAGACCCACCACACAATCAGCGACACACCTGTTTCCATTCACACTCTGGCCTGGGAGCCCTACACGGCCGTCAGCGCTCACCACATGTCTCTTTTCTCTTTCTTTCTCCGTTTTCTGTCCCCCTCCCTTTCTCTTTATTTTTTCTATCTGTCAAACTCATCTCCAAAGTGTTTACTCTTGGGGCTAATAAGAAACTCGAACAGATTTATTCATTAGAACACGGCAGCTAATGATATGAAAAGAAATAATAATTGAATTTTCCATCCAAACACTGTGAGTCAATTTCAGGACGTGGAAACAAGATACGGGACAGAAGAGGCCTGTTTGATTTGAGGGCTTGTTTCATGTTACTGATTCTAAATTAGCGTAAGTAAATACACCTGCATGACCCCGGAGCCCCACAGAGGTCAAAGTCATTCAAACATTTAAAGAATGGTAATTAAATTACCCTTGGTGCTGAATAACTTTAATTTGGTAGCATCACAAATTGTTTCCAGCCTTTTTCCAACCACAAGTAGCTCCTTCAGCCTCCTGGTTTAATATTTTATCAGCTTAGACTTGTTGCTACAAACAAGTGCTCATTTTCAGAACCGTAAGTAATCAAAGACAATTCGCCTCAATTAAACGTGCCCCGAGTCGCAGTGCGGTTTACTTTGTGAAAGGGTAAAACAGGAGGGGGGCGTTCAGATGCGTTTCAGGGTGATAACGCTAAAGCGTGAAACTGTACTAAACTAAAAATGGAATACAAGATGAAGAAGCGCTTCAGGCTAATCAAACCGCTGAACTTGCCGCTATCATGATTTATAGACTGAAATAAAGTTGTCTCAGAGTGGTATTAAAATAGGACCGGGGACTTCGGGGTCCTATTTCAGTGGCTTGCGGTCAAGCTCAGGGCCCAGGTGGGCCTGCTTATGAGTCCTCTACCGAGGTCCTAGGAAGTGCTGCTACTAGAGCACAATAACTCTTAATTCTGAGGCCTGGCTAGGATCCAGCAGCTCTACTACCTGAGTCTGTTTGAAGAACGACATGTTTGGCCGGGTATTTAGCCATGCTGTTTGAGCTCTAACGCCCGGAGCACAGAACATGGCAGACTGGCAAAGCAATTCAGCCCTTCTCTGTGATGAAATTATTCACTTCACCAGCTGATATGATTGGTGATCGCATTACCCATAAACTCTTTGACCTGCACAATGAACAAGTTATTTCAAAACGTCCCTTTCTATTCCCTTACAAAGTTCACAATGATAAACTACACTATAGGTTACTGTGAGTTGCCTGTTAATGCTCATAAAAATAGGATCATACAGACTTAAATTCCCCCTAAAAATATACAGTATGACTTGAAGAAGATTCACCTAAAGCAGCCAAAAGGACAGATCTGTCCTCTTATAATCACTTTCAACAAACACACACTGACACACACTGTGCAGCAACATTATATGGTCATCACTGTTTTTTTCTCTTCATATTTCAGAGGGCATGAGGGCTGAGGGGTGTTGCTCTGGCTTTGATTTTGTTCTGTGCTGGAACATTTTTTTTATGTTGCATTAAAAATTAATAACGATTAACCCAGTTGAAGTTCTGCACAGGCTGAGTTCAAAGAGCTGTGAGCCCAGAGCAGGCTCACTCGGTTAAACTCCATCTGGGGTTATTGCACTGCAGAGCAGTACACACTCCGCTCTCTTCCTACAAACTGGGCTGAAAACGTGCGTCGTGGAATAAATGCGAAAATTTCCAAGTCCTATTCTTTCACAAGCATCCTATTCTCTCTCTCTCTCTCTCTCTCTCTCTCTCTCTCTCTCTCTCTCTCTCTCTCTCTCTCTCTCTCTCTCTCTCTCTCTCTCTCTCTCTCTCTCTATTCACCTCTCTCTCTCTCTCTATTCACCTGATTCTGACCTCATGGTCAACTGCGAGTGTTCTGTAACATGGCATGTTCAGCCCGAGACTGGACACCTCAGAGATCAAAAGCAATCTCCACTGAGCTGCAATTACCCAGACCTAAAACCCCTCCAAGTCCTTTCTCTCTTTCTCTTTATTTCTTTCTCGATCCCCCCTTAGCTGACCCTCCTCAGAGCGGGTGGCTTCAGCATATTTGGCCCCAACAAAAAATGGCTTTGTTTACATGGAGTGACCGTGAAGAGTTTGAACGCAGCCAAACGCTGTCAGAAGACTTGCATGCTCTGCAGAGCTCCGAATGCTTGCATGTGTGGGTGTGTTAACACATGATCCCATGACCTATTCGCTGCGATTTCACCACTGAAGGCACGTTAAGTCCTCAGAACGGGGTTCAGTGTGTGTGAGGATGTTTATGCATCACGGTGGATGTGTTTTTGAATATCAAAGATATACATGATGAATAGTCTGCAAAGCGAAGCGCAAGTATATGCTTTGTTTGTGCAATAAATGGAAAGAGAGAAATACAAATCCCCTTGGGGAATATTCTTGCTACTTGGGATCAGCACTTCTCTATGACTCTTGTTTTCTTGGCCTGGTATGACTTGATGGACTTACATCATCTGCATACAATGTAGCTTGTGTTTTTGGGTCCCATTATGGTTTGACATGGACTTTCATGTTTCTGCGTTGTTTGTTGTTCTAGAATCAGGCAAAATGAAAACACATGAGGTGCGGAGCGATTTATTTGTGCTCCGGCAGTTCACTGCATCTGACAATGCCTGTAATCTCTGCCAAACCATTCCACAACACTCATAATCAGCCGTCATCTCTTCCTTCTTTCATATCCCTTGCCTGACCCCGGCCCCAGGAACTCACTTCATAGAACTCTCATTGTCTTGAAGCAAAGAGCATCAGCGTCCCAGGAGCGTCGGCCTTCGAAGTCAATGTCAGAAAAACTATGAGGCTAATACCCAGCCTACAGTCAGGGGAGGGCCTTGGGCAGACAGGCTGGAGAAAGTAAAAGGGATGTGGTGGGGGGATTGGTTCCTGGCATCTTTCCCTACTCCTAGACTATGTGACTGCTACATGGTAGAAAGGAGAGGTCACGCTGTCTGTGCTCGGTCTGCAGTGATGCATCCGCACAAATATGGCCTCGCTGTTAGCCATTATGTACCTATTAGTGCTGATTATCTCCTGATAGCTCCAGAGTCTGTTGGTTTCCCTCATGTGAGTGAGGGGCTTTGTTTAACCTCAGTGGAACATATCTACTGACCCAGTGGATAAATGGCCAGAGAAATTGTTTGAGAATACTTGCAAATTAGGCATCTGTCTAGGCAAACATAAAATATCCCAGGTTAATGCAGAATGTTCAGGAGTACATTGGAAACATTAGTCTACTTCCTATGGTAAGGTGTGATAATAGGGTCCATAATGACGAAAATCTAAAGTTCAAACTCATATTTTCACATATAGTCATGAAAAAATGTTTATACAATTTTTTAACAGTGCAAATGCAATGACTCTAAAAATGTCATGTGGGGTAACCATCAAGCAAAAAAAAAAAAAAAAAAAAAACATACTCTAGTCTTCAGTGTCACATGATTCTTCAGAAATCATTCTAATATACTGATTTGGTGCTCAAGAAATGGTGAAATATTTTATGACTGTGAGATTGTGTAAGATTGTTTGGTAGAGTATGTATATGTTGTAAGTTTGGTTATGTATCATATGTTATTTTAGGATATGTGTAATTTAAGTGTGAGTGGGGAAGTTTCTTGTGTCTATGTTATTTGTGTATGGTTTTGAATTTGAGAGAATTTGATTAAAAAAAAGAAAACAAATTGATTTAACTTGCTGTCACTTTTGATCAGTTTAATGGATCATTGCTGCATAAGTGGTGGACAAAAGTGTTACAAATAAACAGTGAAGCACATTTATTAATCACAAAAGAGTGTTTTATATTATTCAGGCATTTTGAAGAGGAAAGTTAAGGATATGATAAGGTCTTAAACTGAATATAATTGTAAACACCATTTAGATCCCACTGGTTGGCCTTTCCTATTCTCCTAAAAAAGCAAAAAAACGAGGTGAAAAAAGCCAACAAAAAATAGTCAGCCATGGCTTTTCCATTATATATTCCTTTTATCTTTACACCCTCCTCCATTATGCATGTTGTGGTGTTATAAAACATGGAAAAGACTAGCCTTTTTCTCCACCAACACTCCCCTAGAGTCCTCACAGATCTTGCCTGGCAAACATATTCAATTTACAGTTATCATTGCTTTCACTTCCAGCTCCATACTCACACACATTCGTCCAAGATATCTCTGCTCGAGGTACCAAGTGATTTGCCCGGATCCTAATTTTTCTTTCTGGCTAGTATACCAAAGTGAGGGACAGCAGGTATTTGTGTCAGGTCAGAAGTGAAACCGAGACCTGACATGAGTTTCTGGCAGTGGGGACAGGTGACCGTGGTCCAGCATGCCAGAGGAGAGCACACCTCATAAAGGGTAAGAAGTGTGGCAGACCCCCTGTGGCTGGAGCTGTGATGAGTCTTGGTGTTGTTATGTTAAAAAGAATCCCTGTGGCTGACTTTGCTGCTAGCTGATAAGAGGAGCAGAAGGTACTTGTCTTGGGGTGAGGGTGAAACTTAGCATACACTCTCCTTGAGGGGAAAAGGGTTTGCGAGAATGACTTTCACACTCCTGTCCAAATATCATATAAACTTGTTGTTTTGAACTTTGAGAGGTTGTGGCCTATTAGTTCTTACTACATACCAATTATCACTGTAGAATTCCAGACTGCATATTGAACATGATTGAAAATCACCATCTTAATTACTAGAGACAATGACATTTAAAACTGTTCACAGAGAAGAAACTTAACTGTTATCTTCAAATATAGTTTAAAACACGTGTCAAGTGTAATCATTGCATTCATGTTGGTTTCATATAGAAACCAACTATTAAAAACACATCTCATGGAATGTAACCATCAAGTAAAAAGCATAAACATACTTTCCTTAAATCTTAAATACTTATGAGTACACATTATTTTCCCAAACACTATTAACAAATGTCATGAATTATTATTATTTCTTATTATTATTTCTAATAAATATTGTTCTTTTGAACTTTCTATTAGTAGCGCAACTTTTTTCAACATTAATAATAAGAAGCACCAAATCAGCATATTAGAATGATAGAAGGATAACATGACACTGAATAATTTTACGAAGTGTCTAATTCGTACAAATTCAGATGACCTTACTCGTAGGAATTCGCACGATTTTTGCTAAATTATACATATTTTACGAGTTGCAAAATTCATATGAATTCGTACTATACCTGACCACGCCCCTAAACCTACCCATCACGTCTGTTTAGACAAAACAAATTCGTACGAATTGGTCTTGAGATAGCGTTGGAAAATTCAGCTTTGCCTTCACAGAAAAAAAATAAATAGAAAAATAGAAAAAATAGAAAACAGATATACTAAATTGTAAGACAATTTCACAGTACTACCCTTTTTACGGCATTTCTTATAAAAAAAAAAAAAATGCAGCCATGGTGATCATTACAGACCTCTTTAAAAAATATTTGAAAAATCGTACCTCCCCTCAAACTTTTTAAAATGGTAACATGTTCGTAATAACAGCGGTGTGTTCAAGTCATTGTGTGTAAGAGTATCATTTTGAGTGTCATTGACCCACCATCCTCTAAAGCACATACTAGCATTAAAGTGCAGCTTGGCCACATTTACTAAATGAGACAACTTTCTAACTCAAAAAACATGACATTTATGCCATTTACACTCTCACAGCCAGCTGGATTTTGAACCCAAGCCACGGGGTGCTTGAGGGATCAGGCACAGGCCAAACCTTGTTGATTTCTCTGGCTTGGGTCAAGAGGGCTATAAATTGGAGCTGGTGTGAAAGGTAAACACATAGCCCTCTGGCTGGATTAGACAGAAGGGGCAAGGACAATGTGGTAACCCCTAATCCCCCGAGTGCTGGACCGCAGGTGCCCAGACAATCAAAGAGAGAGAGAGGTGGAGATGAAACAGAGAAGGATAGGGTTTTAAAGGAAAGATGCACTTTCCCCTCAGAGATCCATATATACACAAACATACGTATTATATAGAGAGGGCGGGGAGAGATAAATTGAGATAAACAAGGTCTTGGTGAGGTTGAACCTTTGAACTCTGGCTAAGGAGGGGCTCAACCCTATTGAACCCATGCTGTATTTGTCGTTGTCTTCAAAGAGATTATGACTAGACAACTAATGTCAAAGAGATCATCCAACATTTTGGGCGACACCTGTAAGAGGGCTACTATTGACATTTACTGGGTAGATAGTAAGAAGCATTTAACAGCTAATCAGGTGCCTGTTCACTTTTTTGCTGGTATGTTGGTTTATCAGTGAGCAGAGATGTGGAGGCAATGTTCAGACGGAGCCATTCTCCTGTCTGCCTTCTGTAGACCTCTTTCACTGACACCCAGACAAAGGTCATGAACCCTGAGAATTTGCCACAATCACTCAAGAGATCCACCATGTGCAATATATTTACACTTTTACCTACTTATGTGCATGTGCACACATATAACCACACATGTTCAAGGTTTAATCCTACTCTTGCCAGTAGAGAGAGAGAGAGAGAGTGTGTGTGTAAATCAATGGCTTGCATATTGATTAGATTCGCTGACGAGCACCAGGTGCTCCTCCATTAGGCTTAACACATTATAACCAGCTAAAGGAGAATTCAATACACTTGGAGAACATTGAACTCAGATCAAACAGATTAATAGTTTTATTCAGCAAGGATACATTACAAGTGATGGTAAATACATTTATATTGTTAGAAATATATACATTAAATGCTGTTCTTTTGAACTCTGTATACAAAGAATCCTGAAAAAAATTATTCACAATTTCCACAAAAATATTGAGCAGCAAAATATTTTTTTTATTGTTAAAATAATAAGTGTTTCTTGAGCACCAAATCGGTATACTAGAATGATTTCTGAAGGATCATGTAAACTGGAATAATGACTGCTGTAACTTCAGCTTTGCAATCACAGGAATAAATCACATTTTAAAACACATTAAAATAGGAAACAATTATTTTAAATTGTAATAATATTTCACAATATTACTGTTTTCGCTGTATTTTTACAGCCTTGGTGAGCATAGGAAACCTGTATCCTGCTATATCCATAAGAGTTAATATGATAGATGATGATAGATGAGTTCTATATGGCAGTTTGATCTCTCAGCCATACCTTTAAAACTCAAAAATCTTTAATTTAATGATCATGGGTTGAACAGATAAAGAGTTAACACTGTGTCTTAACCAGACACAACACAACAAGCAATTTGTCTGTCCACACCAAAAGTGAAAATGGGGCATGACATAACACTATCAACAACAAAACCCAGCCAATCTGGGGTGCATTTCCCGTACAACGACGTAACTCAATGCTTCACTATCATAGTACGATGCATCGCTGAAGAAATCAACTAGCTAGTCACAACTGTTTCCAGAAACCATATTGTCGCAAAGTGGTCGTTTAACCACGTTGGTTTATGACGTCACGCACGTGGTGGAGTAACTGTTTGAGATCGAATTAATGCTAGATGTTTTGATATAAATTACAGACATGGCATCTGGGGACTATTTCTCATTTTTCTTAGTTATTATGCTTTATTTCCAGATTCAATCATAGGCTCGTTCTTACTTAGTAGAGCATGTTCGCACATGCGCAGTCTTCAAAAATGGTGCTTTAAATCTCTTGACAAACTCAAAGATGTAAATTACATTTGTATGTATTCTAAATAAAAGACACAGGTTGTACTGAATGTCATCTTGCTTATTTTGCTCAAGATAAGGATTTATTAAGTCCACATGTCAAGCAATCTAGAAACTCTGCTTCTAACCACAGGTCGAGAGCTGTCGTTCCAACCACACAACTTTGCGATGCTGTTTGCGAATGTTCGTTAGAACGATGGTTTCGGGAAACACAGACTCGTTGAACTATGTTGATAACGACGGAACTTGCGACCATAGTTGGCTAACAATGCTTTCAGGAAACGCACCCCTGAACAGTTCTCTCTGCTCACACACTCTGTTGCTGTCACGGAGTCACCAGATCTGCACACTCTGCCCACTCATTCACTCTCCCCGGAGTTCTGATTCACCACACCTGCACTTCATCATCAACGCACACTACAAAAAGACACTTCCCCTTCACTTCATTGTCTGAACTTGTCCTTATCTGATGTACAGACTCCTCTACTCACCTGAAGATCACTTACCTGAACTTCACCCTCCTGAACTTCACTCTCAAATCTCCGATCGCCCGTCATCCGTATTCTGTCATCAGTCTACCGTATCCTGTCCCGCCATCTGCAAACAGACATCTATATTATCATCCAGCTAAATTCATCATCATGTTCTGATTCTCCACTGCATCCTCACCAGTCTCATCTGCTGTTCCACTCCGTGCCTTTGTTCAATAAACATCTATTTCACTATTTACCTGTCTGCCTCTCTCTGTACTGTGACAGAAGACCAGACCTCATGCAGAGTCCCACGGAGACCCAGTGGATCGACCCATCAATTCCTGTTACAATGCTCACTATACTTCGAGATGCAGTCTCACCACTTTACCTGCAAACGCACCCGAGTAGCCTTTGTCATTTCCCCGCTGTCTGTACGTGCACTTTGGTGGGCTCAGTCTCTTTGGCAGTCCATCATTTCTTCACTATCCTCCTTCTTGAGTCACTTTAAAGAAGTGTTTGGCCAAACCACCTCAGATTTGTCAGTTCACGACCAGTTGTTCAACCTGCGACAAGCCAATAACTCTGTCAGTGCTTACGCCCTCCAGTTTCGCACACTGGCAGTCACCAGTGGCTGGAACGAGACTGCACTACTCACCGCTTTCCGTCAGGAACTCAATGCCAACATCCACCAGCTCATGGTTGTGTATGATGATGCTGTGGGAATAGAAAACTTCATCCAAAAGACCATCCGGGTTTCTCAATGTCTCACCGTCTGTTCTCTCCTAAATCCCGCTGCATATCCTCCGCTCTCGGCACCATCAGTTGCCCTTCCAGCACCTGAACCTATGCAGGTGGATTCATATCATCTCACACATGCGGAGCATCAGCGAAGAATCCAAAATCAACTGTGTTTATATTGTGGGAGGGAAGGTCTTGTCATCGCCTGTCCTGTTCGACCACCACGCCCCGCGGTGAGTACTATTCAACTTCCACCTCAAATAACCTCCTTGTCTCGTACCACTGTGCATGTTCTAACCCCCCGTATCTGTGTCTCAGCGCAAGCCCTCATCGACTCTGGCTCTGCGGGGAACTTCATCTCAGACCAACTCCTGAGATAACGTTCAAGGTGCTGGAAGGTTACACCGCTGACCTCATCCTGGAACACCCGTGGATGACACAACACCAACCGCACGTCAACTGGAATACCGGGGAGGTATTACAATGGAGTGATGCTTTTTTCCAATCCTGTCTTTCGTCCAGAAATCATCCAAGTCTCGCTGTGTTCCATCCATCACTCCCACACTCTCCATTAACTCCACCACCATTGACAGTCCTGAGGTGGACCATAAGGTGGATATCCCTCCTGAATACCGGGCGTTCCAGGATGTCTTCAGTAAGCGGTTGGCAACCCAACTTCCACCACACCGGCCATGGGACTGTGCTATCGACCTGCTACCTGGGGCCACTCTACCCAAGGGTAGAGTGTATCCACTGTCCATCCTGGAGCAGAAGGCCATGGAGGAGTATATCCAGGAGGCACTCAGCAACAGTTAATCTGACCGTCTACATCCCCTGCTGCTTCCAGCTTCTTCTTTGTGGCCAAGAAGGACGGAGGCTTGAGGCCATGCTTCGACTACTGACACCCCAACTCTCAGAAAGTCAAGTACAGCTATCCACTTCCTCTGGTCCCGGCAGCTCTGGAGCAACTCCGTGGAGCTCGCATATTTTCCAAGCTGGACCTGAGCGCTTACAACCTCATTCGTATACGCCAAGGTGATGAGTGGAAGACTGCTTTTATCACTCCTTCAGGTCACTATGAATACCGAGTTATGCCGTACGGCCTGTCCAACTAACCGGCAGTCTTCCAAGGCTTTATGAATGAGGTGTTCCGGGACTACCTCAACCGATTTGTCGTTGTCTACATAGACAACATCCTCATCTACTCCCGGAACCTGGCCAAACATCGCCTTTAATACCCTGAATACCTTCAAGGTCCTTGAGAAACTCTGCCATCACCATCTCTACCTCAAGCTGGAAAAATGCGCGTTCCATACCACCTCCGTCCACTTCCTAGGGTATGTCATAGACCGACATCCAGATGGACCAAAGGAAGGTGGATACCATCCAAAACTGGCCTTAACCCACTACAATCAAGGAACTCCAACGCTATATCGGATTTGCCAACTTCTACAGACGATTCATCCACAACTACAGTCTTCTCAGTTCTCCATTAACCTCAGCTCTCAAAGGCTGGCCCAAGTCTCTATCATTGACCCCAGCAGCCTCAGAAGCCTTCCAACAACTCAAATAGGCCTTCCAAACCGCTCCGATCCTGGTCCAGCCTAATCCTGATCTCTCATTCATCGTTGAGGTAGATGTCTCTTCCACTGGGGTCGGAGCGGTCCTCTCGCAGCGGCAGGGTGATCCTCCCAAACTCCATCCATGTGCCTTCTATTCAAAGAAGCTTTACCTGGCGGAGCAGAATTATGACATCAGAAACCGAGAGCTGCTCGCCATTAAACTAGCTCTCGAAGAATGGAGACACTGGCTGGAGGGAGCACATCACAAGTTTGAGGTCATCACAGACCATCGCAACCTCAAGTACCTAAGAGAAGCTAAGAGACTCAATCCTCATCAAGCCCGATGGGCTTTATTCTTCACCAGGTTCCATTTCATCGTCTCATATCGACCAGGGGATAAGAACTATAAGGCAGATGCCTTATCGCGTCTTTACCAACCTGCTCCTGATGACTCTGCTCCTGAAACCATCCTCCCTCCAGCCATGATTGTTAGTCCAATAAAATGGGCCATCGATGAGCAAATCTCCCAAGCTAATCGCTCCAATCCTGCTCCGCCGGGAGGTCCAGAAGGGCTCCTCTATGTTCCACCAACCTTTCGCCTCCCCCTTCTGGACTCAGCTCACACCTCTCCGGGCTCTGGACACCCAGGTAGCCAACGTACCCTCCACTGCATACTCACCAGTCTTATCTGCTGTTCCACTCCGTGCCTCTGTTCATTAAACATCTATTTCACTATTTATCTGTCTGCCTCTCTCTGTACCGTGACAGTTGCACAATGTGCTGCATATTTTATGTGATTTTGCTTGTGGAACTTGAGGGATTTGTCATATAATATCTGCAAACTTCATCAGTCTCTCCTTGGCAATGTTTGTTTAGTAATACTCACAAGGATGGTACTTCACTCCGTTGTTGTTGTGGATGATGTCACAAAATAAGAAACAAACCCCTAGTTTACAGACAAGGCTTAAATATGCAATAGGTGTTCTGGGAAATGCTAACTTTAGCCTGCTAGGATTGAAAGCATGCGACCTCACCCTCCCTGCAAACCGCCGGCCAAAGCCACGCCTCCTCTAAAACACATTAACGCGCACAGACCAGAAGAGAGACGACCAGAGACAGCATTATTGGATTACATCATGTGTCATTAACCGGTCAGAAAACTTTACAGTACAGTGAGTAACAGTAATACAATAACAAATGTAAATAACAGTTTGCCTGCCATTCTTGCTCTGTCTGCACAGCTTATGTGAACGAACTGATGGTGTATGATGTCTGCGTGAACAGGCTGTGCAGTAGTAATATGCAAACATTTCAAGGTCCTACTCCTTCCACAGATGATATTTATAAAAATAAATTTAGACTGATTGACACAGTGATTGCTATCAGCATATGAGGAGACTTTCAACCAGCAAAACAAACAAATTCTGTAGAGAATCACCTATTGCACCTTTAAGCCAAGTCTCAGACTAAAATGCATGTCTGAGCTGTCTTAACTCAAAGCAACTTGATATTGTATCTTAAAATATGTCAGTGCCATTGTTTTGTATCAAGATGCACACAGTCATGTTTTTTTTTTTTTTTTTAAGGCATGTTTATAAATGCTACTTAAATGTCTTAATTGAACTAAGGCCTAATCCTGGCTTAATCTAAACCCTGTCTGTGAAACCAGGCCTACAGTAAGTCACCAACAAAATGTGATGTCGCTTGTTGCTTTATGACATTGCTTCTGGTTAGGACATGGTGTAAAGTGAAGTCTACATGATTGATCAGTAAACTGAATGATGAGGTTAATGTTTTAGTTCAGGATTATCAAAATGAAAAATGAAAAACAAAATAAATGATGAAAGCTTGCGATGACTTCTTTTACTCATGTCTATCTAAGAAAACAAGAAAAAGTGCTTCTGTAGTTTTTATACTTTCTTTACTAACTATATGAACATAAAACTTAGATTATTGAAAATAAAATCGTTCAAAAAAAACATACAGATGCTAAACTGCGAGAGAACAAATTTGACTCCTTAGATAAATACCAAGGACATAAAGACAGTGAAGTTTATTTTAGTTTATTTTAATAAATCAGATTCAGGCAAACCCCTCCTCATCCGCATTCCTTCTGCCTTTCAATGGCAGGCGTGTTAGGGGTGCATGCTCTCCGTTAAGTACTTTAGTCTGATGGGAGCCGCAGGGGGCCGATAAGCAGATTAGGCCTGATTAAATTTGTATCAGTGGAATAGGAGCCGGAGACCTGCCAGGACAGAGGCACTCCTCCGCTCCTTCTATTCCTCTTCTTTCCCCTCATTCTCTCCATCAGGCATCTTTGGTTTATCTGCCATTTTGGCAATGAGCCAGATGCCATCAGCGACAAGTGAGTGTCATCAGATACTTGAGCGATACAGACGAGCTGTCCTACACATGTACGCAGACACTCACTCAGAGATACGCGCATCCAAGATTTGGCTGTCACCCCAGGGGCGCTGTAGTTTTTTGGGTCAAAAGTGAGGGGCGGAGAGCGAGAAAGAAAAGTGAGAGTGAATAAGGGAGAGAGAGAGGGAGAGAGAGAGGGGAAGATTTGGGTTATCTTTTTAGGAAAAGGTGGTGCCCTGGGGTCAAGAGAGGTTTACTAAAATTAGACTGGCATGATAGGCTCAGTGTTTACTGCCTAATATCAACGATTTGTGAGGAGAACTGACTGAAAGGTATCTTTCATAGCCTGCCTGTCAAACTTAAGCTATTCAGCCCCACATACACCTTATAAACTAACTTAACTAACTGTTCAGAAATTCTCTGCAAGTCTCATCCCTGTCTAGTAAGCACCCAGACAAAGAATGCACATGAAAATAAACTTTTTAGAAATCCACAATATATTGGTACCAGGTCGGTTACTGGACAAGATATCGTTTAACACATCGGTACATACATTTGCCCTATTTTTACCTTTAGTTTACTGTCTAGGTCATACCATGACAAAGAAAGGGCTACACAATATATTGATAGCATAGTAGTTACTAGACAATATTAGAGATTTTTAACATGTATAGTATCTGTTTCTAGTATAGTATTAATTTGCCCTATTTTTACATCTACAATACTTGCGTGTCATCATCATGTCATCATCTAATAATCATATATATATAATAAATCAATATAATGATATATACATTTATATAAAAATATATACATTACTAAAAAAGATAAAACTAAAATAATATTATTAATAATATTTAAATTAAAATATTTAAATAAATCTACTTAAAAATAAATGAATAAACTTTTAACAGAAATAATCAGTATTTTAATATTGCTGTATCCCTAAAACTTTTCCATGCTTACCAATATAGTACCTGTAATTACTCCTGAGAGAAAGTAATTAACCCAGAAATTTAACTTGATCAGGCTTTTTATTTATTTATTATTAATTATCAAACCATAGTGCCTGATACTAAAACAGCATCATAATTTCCCTTCCGCCTCAGTGCTCGTCTCTTATCAATGTGAAAGTGTGGGGTCATCCAGAGTGTCACTGCAGGCTGAAGCTCTTAACAGAACACTGTTCCCATATCTAAGACACATGCCCTCTGGGGCCTGACATCTTGCTAAACAAACGAACTGTAAAAGGCTAAAGAGTTAGACAGAGGAGGGGGAAGAGGCAAGGAGGGGAATTCCAGAGCACTGGGGCCATCTGTGGAGGTGAGCCAAGCTCTGAGGCCGCTACAACCCTGTGACAGATCCTCCGCACTTCAAGCTAGCGTAAATAAAGCTAGCACTGTTGTTCTAACTCCCACCCTGGAGCTCTGACAGCTGTGTGATGATGTCGGTAGCCCTGTGACCCACAGATGTGGGCCTGAGGGAAGGAAGGCTACCTGTGATGGGCTGAGAGAAGAGGTGAGACAAGTGGAGAGGGCAATGGACTCATTTAAAGGTGAAGTGTGTAATTTTTCCGATGTTAGGGTATTTTCTCCTCTCTTAAACGTGAAGAGACATAGCCTATGAGGAAGTCTGTTGTACTGTAAGCTCTCCCCCAAACAGCATAAAGACTGTGGCTCATTTAATAAAAAACCCAAGTGCTGGCTCAACCAATTGTGTTCATTTGGGGGGAAATCAGCTGTGATAAGCTGTTTAGCAAGTGATGGACTAGCTTAACCGAGCAACAGAAGACAGATTCCATTTGGAGCCACTAGTGACTCAACGGTACCACGTTACAATAAGGTTCTATATAGTTATATACCTTTAGTTTCTTTATGCAATAGCTAATATGAACTAACAATTAACATTAACAACTAGGTGAAATAATATCGTTCAAAATGTTGGGGTTGGTAAGATTACTTTAATGTTTTTGAACAACAAGTCTCTTATGCTCAGCAAAACTGCATTTATTTGATCAAAAATACATTAAAAGTAATATTGTGAAATATATATATAAAAAATAAAATAATAATAATAATAAAAAAACTGTTTTCTAATGTAACCAGGTGATGGTTAGGGGCCTTAATGCTTTTAATGTGATTAAGAGACATATCTGCAGAGAATGTACTGAAGGGTCCTTTAAGAGGCATCGGGTGATGTCATTGCGTATGCGAACGAAAAAAAGTGAATGCGCGATGAGGAATTCAGAGTTATGCTGCATGTGTGTGTTACTGCTGTTCGAGTGTAATTTGTCATCATTCAGGTACAGATCTATGTATAACGCTGTTATGATAGTGTAGATTTGCTGTTGGTTGGAAGATTTGGGAGTTGGATGTTTACGCAGGATTGCGTGAATGTGTGAGTATGGCTGAGCTAACGCACCACATGTACAGACGAGGCCTGTTCGCGTGGAAGAAGTGATTTATTAGTGTGTAACGTAAGAAACACGGGAAAAGTGAGTAATATCTACACTGTCATTTCAGGCGTATTTTGTGAGTGTTATTTCAGTCTACTGTTCATGCAGTTCTAAGATGTTATGTTTTCTTTCCAGAAGTGCCACTACCGTATTATTGTTGTTGGTGTTTCATTATTTGCATTGTTCTTTATTATTGCACACAATAAGAGGCAACAAAATGTACTTTTATATTTCCTTTATTTTGGGGTGAACAATTTGCTGTGTGTTCCAAAGATATACTGGCGCTGTATTTTGTTTTATTGTGGGTTTTCTGCCTTATGTTCCTACAAGAAAATAAACAGAAACTCCTAACTAATTATAAGGAATAAAATACAAACCCCAGTTATATTTGTTGCTCCTGTGTCATTTTCCTGTGGCCACAATTTTGGTACCAGGAGTGGGGTATTCCAAGAGAGTTAGGAGAATCAAGTTTTTTTCATTGGTGTGTGCAATAAAAAAAAAAAAAAAAAAAAAAGTGCAGTGCAATAATACGGTAGTGGTGAAGAGGAGACTGAAGATTCCTGCAGGCGAGGAGGAACGGCTGTGGCGAGGAAAGAGACAGATCGTCGTGGAGCATTGCAAGGGCCCAGCTAGATCTCATCGGCCAGGGGCTAAAAGAGACTGTTCGACAGTTGTTGCTTCAGATCGGAAGGACTTCATCAAGCACTTATCCTTTTCAGAGCTTTGCATAGAGACTTTTAAGGACGTGAGATCTTACAATGTCAGACCCAGATGATGATCATGGTGGAGCTAATTTAAATTAGAGCAAATTAGAGAGTTGCAAAGTAAACATGATCAAGCAATGGCTGCGATTTCCTCACTGAATCAGAGGACTTATGTGTATGTTCCGAAAGAAAGGCACATATTACCATATTGTGGTGATATGGAGAAAGATGACAGGTCAGTTGATGATTTTATAGAGGAAGTCGAGCAGGTGCTGCATGTCAGGCACCAGTCTGATCAAGATCAGTATGATTTTGTTATGTCTCTGTTAAGGGGTACAGCCTTGGAAGAGGTACGTCTTCGCAGTGTTACTGATGATGGGGTTGACGATTTGTTTGGGTACCTCAGGGAGGCATTTAGAGATAGACGCAGCACACCTCAGCTCCTGCACAGTTTTTACAGCCGAAGACAACTAGAGGGGGAAAACATAAGATACTTTTCTCATGCCCTGTCACAAGCCCTCAGCTTGGTTTTGAAATGTTCTCCTGATGCTGTTGCGAATGAAAGGGTGGTATTGAGAGATCAATTTGTTGAAGGAGTCTGTGATCCATCTCTTCGAAGAGAGCTTGTCAAGTTTGTGCGAGACCACCCTAGGTGTACGATGATAGATTTGCGAGATGAAGCACAGCTTTGGTTCATAGAAGAGCCCCCAGCAAGTTCAAAAATAATTAAGCTCGATGTAGTACTAACATGACACAATGTTCAATTCTCAGGTTGCAAGAGAAAAAAAGTGTCACCTTAGAGGATGTTCTCGAAGTGGTAGCCGAACAAGGCAAAGCAATTAGTGAACTAACTCAAGCCGTCAACAATCTGACTGTAAGGGGTAGTAGTACAAGGGTAGAAACCTTTAGGCCTAAATCACAGCCACAATTCACTAAGGATGGACAACCAATATGTTACAAGTGTCAAGTCGCTGGACATGTGGCAAAGAATTGCCCTCAGAAGCAGAGCTCCAGAACAGCTAGGTCTGTATCCTCTGACTCCCAGGGAAACGAGAACCCCCGGTTGTTGTGAGTCAGGCAATTCGGGGGAGACACACAGACTCAAAAGTCTCAACCTGTGACCAGTTGTTGCAACGTGCTGTTAGTACATGTCCTGTTGTAGACCTTTCAATTTGTGTCGTCACCACTAAAGGCCTATTGGACACAGGCAGTCAGGTTAGCACAATAACTGAACAGTTTTTCAGAGACCATTTGTGTGGTAAAGATGACGACATTCTCTCCATGGCTGGTTGGCTAAAGCTCACAGCGGCCAATGGTCTTGATATACCCTACCTGGCAGTGGGAATTAAGATGCCGAATTGTGATTTCCTAGTGGTCAAAGACATCTCTAGCTCTGGAAACACAGTACCATGAATCATAGGAATGCATATAATCAGCCGATGTGGACAGCTGGTCCAAGCAGAATTTGATACCACCTTAGGGGGAAAATTAGATTCTGATTGGAGACATGTTTTCCAGAAAGTCCAGACATGTACTGTGAACAGAAAATCTGTTGTGCGTGTAGCTGGAAAATAGACTGAGTGCATACCTGCAGAATCAGTGGTGACAAAAACAATGACGGGCTTCAATAGGGGTGTTGGGCAGGGAAGTACTATGTTGTTAGAGCCGCTCAGTATTCCGTCGCCAGGAGGTCTGGTAGTCATCCCCACCCTCGCTGACTCGCATTGTCCCTGCATACCTGTTAAAATTCAGAATTTTTCTCAGGAGGATGTATGGCTGTCACCTAGGACCCGTCTGGGTATCCTATCAAAGGTGGAGTGTGTGGACAGCTCGCAGCGGTGTGAAGTGACGGATCTCGGCTGACCTTGAACAGGTGACTTTAAATATGAGGGATGGGCAAGACTGAGACCGTGTGCAGGTTATCTTGGATAAGATTGATGTAGGAGTAAGCTAGTATGAGCAAGCTCAGCTCAGGTCATTGTTGACGAAAGACCTAGGTTACACAGACAAGATCAAACATGAAATCCACTTAACTGATGATGAGTCTGTCACACAGCCCTATCGTCGAATTCCTCCGAATCAGTATAAAGAAGTGAAGGATCACATCTCACGACTGGTAAGAAAATGAGTCATTCAAGATAGTAATAGTGCCTATGCATCGCCAATCGTGCTGGTACGTAAAGCAAACGGCAGTATCAGGTTATGTGTAGATTACGTAAACTAAATCAGAAAACAAAAAAAGACGCCTTTCCCTTACCTCAAATCGATGAGAGCTTTGATGCTCTGCAGGGGGCGTGTTACTTCTCGACTATTGATTTAGCAAACGGCTATCATCAGGTGGCCATGGCGGAAGAAGACAGGCACAAGACGGCTTTCTCAACCCCTTCTGGCCTCTTTGAATTCTTGCGTATGCCGTTCGGTCTGCAATGGACCTGCAACCTTCCAAAGACTGATGCAGGCTACCATGAATGATCTTGTTTTCCAGATTCTGTTAGGTTACCTAGATGATATCCTGGTGTATTCTTCAACATTCCAGGAGCACTAGGTAAGGCTGGAAACTGTATTGAGCAGGCTGCTGGACACTGGTCTCAAGGTCAAGTTAAAAAAATGTCACTTTCTTCAGTCGGAGGTTGTGTTCCTGGGACATCAGCTATCTGCCGATGGTATTGGGACAGACCCTCAGAAAGTGGCAGTTATAAAACAGTGGCCGGTTCCGTCTACACTGAAGGAATTGAGATCATTCCTTGGGCTCTGTAGTTACTACATACGGTTTATTCAGGGGTTCTCCAAGACAGCTGTCCTACTTCATGATGTGGTGAATTCATGTCTGAACACTGAAAGCTCCAGCAGAACTAATGTCTTCTTGGGGACTCTATGGACTGAACAATGTCAAACCGCTTTTGACACCCTCAAAGATCGGCTTACTAGTGCGCCTGTCTTAGGGGTGGCTGACTATTTGAAACCCTTTATTGTGGAGACAGATGTCAGTAATCAGGGGCTAGGCGCCATTTTATATCAGAAACAAGGAGATGTAAAACGTGTTATTGCCTTTGCCAGTAGGCGGCTGAGAGACGCAGAGAAAAATTATAGAAATTATAGCAGCATGAAGCTTGAGCTCCTTGCTCTCAAGTGGGCGATCGTTGAGAAGTTTCGGGGGTATTTGTTGGGGTCCAAATTTACTGTGATAACTGACAATAATCCTCTGTGCCACTTGAAAACAGCAAATTTTGGAGCGATTGAACAAAGATGGATTTCACAATTATCCGTCTTTGATTTTGATGTCCAGTATCGTCCGGGGTATCGAAACACAGTAGCTGACACACTATCTAGACAGCCATTTGCAGGGGAGTGTGAGCCAGCCTCAGAGGATGCAGAGTACGATATATGTGTGGCAGTCTGCGGATGGATTCACCGAGGTTCAGACCTGGACCCAGCACTTGTGGCTGCTGGAATGCACAGCTGTAAAGTGCGGCAAATGCGGGCTGTAGTGTCCAACTTCAGTGATGGTAATGGACTGGGTCAGGGAAATACACCCACCTTTCCAGGTTATCAAATGATGAATTGATCAGCTTCCAACAGTAAGACACCATGATTGGCGGATTCAGGAAGTTTTGGAATCAAAAGAGAAGACCCTATGGTAAAGAACTAAAAGCTCTGCCAAAACCTATTCGGTCAATGCTGAAGCATTGGAACAGCATTAAGGAGCACCAGGGTCTACTGTACCTTGTCTTTGAGGATGTGAGGCACGGGGAATGTTATCAGCTCTTGTTACCTCTCAATTTGAAGAAGCCTGTTCTGGAGTATGTGCACGATTCTATGGGACACCAAGGTACGGAGCACACCCTTCACTTGTTGAGGCGCCGGTGTTTCTGGATAGAGATGCACCATGATGTGGACAAATGGATAAAAGATTACCAAGCTGCCGCAGCCGAGGGTCCACCCTTCCATGAAATCATTCTTGGCTTCTAGACCGCTTGAGGTAATTGCTGTGGATTTTACGGTGTTGGAACCCGCAACCAATGGTCAGGAGAACATTCTGGTTGTCACTGACATCTTTACAAAGTTCACTTAGGCCTTCCCTACCCGAGATCGAAAAGCATACACCACAGCCAAGGTGCTGCTTCAGGAATGGTTATGAAGTATGGCATTCCTGCGCGTTTGCATTCTGATCAGGGGCGTAATTTTGAGAGTGAGGTTGTGGCTGAACTTTGTAAGATCTATGGGGTGAAAAAGAGCCGCACCACACCATATCACCCCACTGGCAACGCTCAGTGTGAGCGGTTCAACAGGACGTTACATGACCTGTTGAGAACACTGCCACCAGAAAAGAAACGACGGTGGCCTGAATACCTACCAGAATTGGTTTTCATGTACAATGCAACGCCTCATGCGACTACTGGGTATTCTCCATATTATTTATTGTTTGCGCATGTCCTTGCACAAGGATAGAATCTATTACCCGAAGATCGAGGTCGGAGCACTCATGTACCTGAGGAGCAGGAGTTGGAAGGAGGGCCTACAAAGAGAGTTAACAGAGTTGACATCAGGCCCTGTGTGAATCAGCCTACTCCCGCCCCTAGGAGACTGCCAAAGGCATGAAAGGAGAAGTCTGAGTCCCTTAGTGAAGTGGAATCTGAGGATTCAGAGGAGGGTGTAGTTTTGAGGGAGGAGAGATCTCATGCGCCTGCAGTAAGAGGTCTTAGCACCCAATCTGTTGGCCAACAAGGTATTGGGCATGCGCCCAATTGAGGTACGCAGCAGAGAATCAGTTAATTCTGACCATACCAATGTCCTCTGTGTATTTAGGTCCAGTCTTCATTCAGTTCATTGTCCGGTGTCATCAATGTTAAGGAGTTGTTGTGAATCTGTTTCACTGACTGTTCCTGTGAGTTTTTTGGATTACAGAATATTGGTATTGAATTATCCTTCCTTATGCGCTTCCTATGCGCTTCCTTGCACAGTCAACTGTGACACTTCTATGCTGATTTGATGCTCAATAAATATTTATTATTATCAGTGTTGAAAACATTGAAGAGCTCTATTTTTGTGGAAACCATGATATATATTTTATTTGATGAATAGAAAGTTTAAAAGAACATCAGTATTATTTAATGAATAAGTTTGAAAGAACAGCATTTATTTGAAGTATTATTATTTTATTTTTTTTGTAAAATTGTAAATGTCTTTACATCACTTTTGATTAATTTAATGCATCCTTGCTAAAAAAAAAAAAAAAAAAAAACTTACTGACCCCAAACTTTTAAATGAGGGTTTACATATTGTAATACATTTGTATCATTTCAAGTATATACGTTTACATTACTTACTGTAGTTATGAGTGTAAATTAATAATAAACAATAGTGCAAATATAAATTCAAGTATATAGTTATTATATTTAAAACATAATACAGCATAATATTGCTGTGTCTACCCTGCATCTTTCTCCTGATTGTCAGTATTCTTTTCTTCCTCTCTACTTGGGATGCTGTACAGTGTCAGGAAAGGTAGAAAGTGTGGGAATAAAAGTGATGGGTGAGTGCAGAAGGCCTGACAACTGTTTTACTCTCTCTGTAAAGCCATTAGACAGATAGATGGTGGACCTGTTGGAGGAGTGCACAGTGAGAGGGATGGGAAGAAGGGAACAGAAGACAAGAACGAATAAAGCTTGAAAAGGATGGCAGAAAGGAGACATCTCTCTTATTCTGATGTCATAACAAAACATCACTGCAGGAAGTCACGCATGTTACATTAGCAGCAGAACGAGAGTGAGTGTTTGTGACTGTGCGGCTGTAGGTCATCCGTTCATAATGCTATTTAGATAATATTCAACCAGACTGTTTTGATACATGCACATCAGTACGTCTCTCTCACACACATACGCTCATAGATTGTGACCTACAGTTGACCGTTTGAACCCAGGAGTGTGGGTCAGAGAGGTCTTGTGCAGAAAGGTCACATTGTGGTCATGTTGTCCTGCCTGAATGCAAAGGCCACTTTATTGCAGTGATTTACACAATTAACAGAGACAGTTGGGAGAGAACGAAAGGAAGAAAAAAAAAAACAAGCAAGCAAGAGATGGTGGGCAGCCTCTTGTTCTCCACTCCCCTCAGTCTTGCCACACATTCACAATCCGTTCTCGGATATAAATTTTAGATGTCCGACAAACCCCCCTTCCTACTCCAGTTAGGGAATCATATAAAAAAGAGAGAGTGTGTGTTCGAGAGAAAAACGTAAAGAGAGAAACGATTCATTTCCCACACTCGACCCCAGCCGGGCCAAGGTTAGGCTTACCCCCCCTCCCCCTCCTCCGTTTATTCAAACAATACAGACAGGCCAAATGTTCCCCTGTTTTAGAATCAAAAAGAAAAGCCAGCTGATGAATTGTCAAGGCAGAACGCTTTCATGAGTAATGAATTATATTAATGACGGGCGACTCTTACAAAAACAAAGCTCTTAAATCACGTAGTGACTTGTGGCTTTTGTGGAGGTCATTTTCTTTCCCCATTCCCTTCGGCATTCGGACCATGAACCATGATGAAAGAGAAAATTAGTCTTTCAGTGAAAAAAAAAAAAGGCCAGAATGATTCCATAACTCTCCATTCTGGTTTCTCTCTGTGTATGTATATAGATACATGGACATGTCTTAAAGGGACAGTTCTCCCCAAAATAAAAATGATCATGATTTAATTACCCTCATGTTGTTCCAAACCTGTATGGCTTATTTTCTTCTTCTGCTGAACACAAAATAAGATATTTTGAAGAATGTTGGTGACCAAACAGTTTTGCTTACCATTGACTTCTGTTATATTGGAAAAAAATAAAAACATAAGTAAATTATTACATCATTTAAACTATCCCTTTAATGCCGCTATCCAAGATTATTTACAATATTCAAAAGACAGCAATAGGGTTTTAGGCACTCAATTTTGTGTCATGCATAAGAACACTGAAAATCACTGTAACCCACCAACTCAAGTGGCTTATTGCTTTTATAAAATCCCAACAACTACAATTAGATAAACAGTTTTATTTTAATAGTGTATATCTTTATTATATTTTATTATGTATTTTTATTCTAATATTGTTTCATAATGTTTTATCACTTATAATGTAATTGTATTATACAGTATAGAATAAACAATTCTTCCACCAAGTATTATAGTTCATTATCATAGGGACAATTTTCAGCAACAAAGCAAGCAGACATCATTCATTTTCAATGAGAATTGGAAAGTTCTGGTGACACTACTGACAGAGATCACTAAAAATGCAGCAGGTTTGAAGAGCTCAACTTTCTTTAAATGAGAAGTGACAGATCTCCTTTAAGAAACCGATTATTTAAACCGACTGTTACTAAACATGGCAGTGGTGTGCTTTTGCCAGCATTTTACAATGATTTAAAAAACAACTCATCCAATCAGAATATAGAGCCTGAACTAACATTTTAATAATTAGCGATATTTTGCAATGCCTAATAATTGGTAACTACACAATAAATGAAGAAATCTCAGCAAAATACCTGATAAACTAATACAATACTCTCACTCTCACTCTCAAGTCAGTTGCAAATGCCACTTAATGTTTGGTGATCTGGGCCGAATCTAAGCCACTCTGTTTAGACTTTATTGTGCTGGTAGTCTCCAGAGAGGACATAGTTCTGATTGGCCCTTTAACCATTTGGCAAAAGCAAAACTAACTTAACCTCACTAATTCTAATAGCATCTCATGGTCTACCCCTGTAAGCATCTGCGTATTACCTGTAAAATAATCCAATCAAAATCCTTCCAGGTCTCTTGGCAACCAACAACAGCAGCAGCCGTCAATCACCTGTGGCTAACACAATCCATGTGGGTTGGCAAATGAAAATGTTCATGAAATTCCAAATATTTACAATTCTGAGTGTTTACACTTAAATTCCACATTTACATTCTAATCAAGCACGTAAGAGTAAAAATGTTTTTATAAAAAGGAACAAATGAGGGAAATGTGCCCTTGTTAAAAAGTTATTAAAGAGCTATCCTCTACCCTTGATCCAACCTAAGGAGGGTAAACCCTCACCAGCAGGGTGAAATGAACCACATAATTGAAAAATCCAGTGTGCAATCCAAAACTAAGTGGGTCTCCATGAAACAATATCACCATGCAACAAATTTAATAAATAACTTCTGGGAGGGCTGTGAAAGGACTCCAATGTTTCCAGGGGCCCCAGACCAGGGTGTGTTTATGTGTGCACGTGTGTGTTGTGAGTGCATCGGGCGGAGGTGACACTGACTGTGTTGTCAAGCGTAAATCCCAACGCTGAGGGGCCAGTGAGATGGGTGTCCATATATCAAAGGGTCCAGTGAAGAGGACTGTCATTTGATCGGCCTGCAGGAAATTCGGGATTCCAAGCAGATGAGGGTCTGAAACTGAGAGGGCCGCAAAGCCCTGAGCCCTGGAGCTCTGTGCCCTGAAGAGCACCAGCTGTTTTCACTCACCCAGCCGGAGGACTTGAACTCAACCTGCGGCGTGACATGGGTGACTCGGGCGGCGAGAGGGAGTAATGAGTATCAGTGATGGGTGAAGCTAATGGAAGTGTTGATTGCATGTGACATGTACGTGTGAGTGTAACCCTATATGCACTAAAGGGATAGTTCATGTAAAAATGAAAATTCTGACATAATTTACTCACACTCATGTAATTCCAAAAATGATTTGTCCATACAATGAAAGTCAGTAGGGTTCAAAACCACACTGGACAAAGACTTTTTTCGTAGAAGGTTGGTAACCAAACCATTGACCATTGACTTCATTCGTACTGACAAATACAATTTTCCAGAATATCTTCATTTGTGCTCCACAGAAGAAAACCATACAGGTTTTGAGGATATCGACATGAGGGCGAGTTTTTTTTATATATTTTTTATTAATATTTATTTAATATATATATATATATATTTTTTTTTTGTGTGTGTGTAATCTATTCCTTTTAAGGGATAGTTCACTCAAAAATGAATATACCGTCATCATGTTGTTCCAACTCCTTGATTGTCTTTCTTCCATGGAACCCAAAAATATATATATTACTGTTTTTGTACATTTTACAAAAGTCGATGGGGTTCAAAACCATATTGGAAGCAGATATTTTTAAGAATCAGCATCAGACCATTGATTTCCGTTGTATAAGCAAACATAAACACAGAGATTAGTTAGTTAGTTGCCCCCAAAATGAAAATTCTGTCATCATTTACACACCCATGTCATTCCAAACCTGACTTTCTGTCTTCTATGGAACATGAAAGAAGACTATTTTGAGAAAAGTATTAGTGGTCAATAGTTACCAAAACTATTTAGTTACTAACATTAACATCTTCAAAATATCTGCTTTTATGTAACACAGAGGACAGAAAGTAATACAGATTCAACTGAAACTCATTTTTGTATGTACTATCCACCTAAGTGTGTAATCAAACAACTCTAATGTAAAGAAAGCAACACTTTTTGGGGGGCCCCAAATCCTGCTGTGATGCATGTAGTTGGACATGACAATGAGGAAGAACAAAAAAGGATTGAGTGAGACAGATGAGGATGGAGGATGGAGGAAGAGCTGTGTGACAGATGCAGGGAAAATGAAGTGAGAAGGTAAACGAGCATAAGCGAAAGAGAGGGAGAAGGAGGTTGGCATATAAACGATTAGTCCCAAACGTGAGCTGACAGTTGGACCATGACCTTCCTGCTGTTGGAGCAAAGCTCTGGCTTCATTTACATTACTGCCATGCCAAGTCATTTAGACTCCATTCTTATTCTGACCCGATATTGTGCTGAGTCTCCCCAAAGGCTTAACAGGCCTAGTTTAGAGTAATAGCTTACACGGTGGTGCTATCTGCATTACAGGCCACGGCTCTGATAGCCCTCCTCCCAGCTAGTTGACAGAATTAGCTTAAGAGTCATGTTCCACAGAGTCAAAGATGGTGTCTTTGGATGAGTGAAGTAAAGTTAAAACTCTCTGTGTGTGCAATAAACAATCAATGGTCTGTGTCCAGTAAAACCGAGGTGAGGTCAGTGGGGTTCAAGGGTCGGCACCTGTCTTGTCAGTCAAAATTATGACTATATGTGTGTGTGTATATACAGGATATTTGTGAGCTTATACACACACGTGAACACAAAATGTTTCGAACCAACGGACAAGACATTTCAGGAAAAACATTTACTGATGAGACCTTAATAAGTGACACATTCATAACACATCTGAACCAGTGCTGAACTCCGTCTTGTGGACCGTGCAGTCTTACAGAACTAGATAACTAAAGAGTGATAACTAATTAACAGGAACGTTTTCCCAAAATTCAGTCACTTAGGCTTACGCAGTGTGACTGACATGCTGTCTACACTGCAACGTCATTTGTTCGCTTGATCAACATAACACAAAAATATAATATAATATAATATAACTTTAACTTTAACGTACAGTATATGCCTGATGGAGGTCATGGGACCGAAACATTGTGAATAAAGCTATTTTGATACATGCGCAAGTACTGATTGTGTGTTGGATTTTTTCAACATTCAAAACGATTGACAGCCCTACTTATTATGTTACCCCATTACAATAAGTACTATAGGACAGTGAAGGGTGGCACCAGGTCAGTTGGTGCAATGCTGTGAGGATGATTCAGTCTCTGTGTTGTCCTCACATTTCTCTGTGAGATGGATTTATGGCGCATTTCACACTTTGCTGCCACTCTGAGAGCCATAGCTCCATTCAGAGCACCGCCATGTTAATTGGGAGCGTTTGGCTCCATTTCATTGAGTAGAAGGAAAGAAATATGCCTTGCTCCTCCACTGCTGCCTGGCATTAGGATTGGAGGATGACTGTAAGGCGAAGTGTGTGTGTTTGTGTCTGTGTGTTTCTTTTGCAAGTAAATTAACCTGGTGAAGTGTGTGTGACAGTAGGTAATTTGTGTGAGTATGAGATCATGAATGACTGTGTGAGCGTGTCATTCTTACACAGGATGCAGAAAGTGGTAATAATATACTAAGTTCAAATACAAGTTATATAGTTAATATCTACACACTGATGCCTACTGTAGTGAACAAAACTAGAATAAATAACTTTTCAGATTTTAGTCATTTGTTTTGTTGCAACCATGTTTTACATCAAACAACGACTGCATTATATATATATATAGGTAGTCCACTTGTGCCTTCTCCAGTTCTCCAGTCAATAATTTTCATTATTTCTGACAGACTCGCACATCCTGAATTTGTCAAGTTAGAAACATATTTTGTTGATCCCGGAACAACATTCCTGTCCGAATGTTTAATCCTAACCATATCCATAACCCTAACCCTAACCCTATCCATAAGTTATCCCTAAAATCAGAGGGAAACGATAGGTGAATAACACTGATGTAGAAGTACCTAACCCTGATTGTAAGCCGGGGTTACTTGACAATGACATAAACTGTAAACTTGTCCATCAAATCTTATTGGTTGACTGAAATGTTTTTCTTGGATCAACAAAGATGTTGATCCAGGAACATGTTGTACTTGGTGAAATTTTCTGCGACAGACTCTGCAGACAGTGAAAAAAAAAAAAAAAAGAAAAAAAAAACCAACACATTCTCATTGTACAACATGGATTGTATGAAAATGCACAATTTCTATAGTGTTTTTTTTTTTTTTTTCAGATTACAAATCTTGGCTAGGTTTAGGTTATAACTTTTTACATCCAAAACTATACAGTTTCTCCATCTCGCATGGATAATATAATTGTGATGCAATTGTGATGCAATTATTAAAATGGCATGTTTATATACATTATATATATATATATATATATATATATCATAATATTTATATTGAAAAAGTCAACTAAAAATAAGATTTTGATACATTCAAATGTATTAATTTCCAGTGATGTCTTAGTCCACACTATGTTTGCAAATGATTTTGGATAGATTCTAACTAAAAATAAAAATAAAAATCTAAACTACTCATAAAATACTCCAGTCCTCCAGCATGAATGCTGCCTCCAGTGTCATGTGACAAGCTCTTTGCAGCACAATGGAATTCAGAAGGTGGGACATTCTATGATGCCGCAGTAAAAACGCATGGCGGGGGAATCAGTCCGAACATTTTGAACTTGCGTGTGAAAAGGTTCACAGACTTATGACTATGCTTTGCTGCCAGTAGAGCCTATAACTACTTTTTCAACAAATAGGCAGACATGGTTTACATACATTTTGGTCAGTGAGCAATCAGAGGTTTGATGATACACAAATCAATGTAAGCCAACTGGCAGTTGTACAAGCATAATGCATCAAGATCTGTTTCTCATCAAAATATGCGGTTATCTGTTCCTTATAACACACATGTAAATAATGTCATGCAGCACATATGTCCATAGCCCAAGTCTACATCTGGTCTAAGGTCAATTTTTTCAAATGTCATGCCATTGATTTGGAAGATCCCAATATTATTGACTGCTTGCCTTTGTGGCTGCTGCGGCCACCTCTTGACCTGCAGGGCCAAGATCACTATTACACTGTCAGACCACATAATGGAAGCACAGAACAAGGGCTCGATTGTCTGAGAGTGATTCATTATAGAAAACAATGTCATGAGCAGAGGTGATCATTGTTTTACTACAGAAAAAAAAAAAAAAAAAAGACTTCCCGAAAATGTAATATCTGTCATGGTGGCTTTGTAACTTTCAAACCCAAAACTAAGTGACTTTCATAACAGTAGGCTGGGAAAGGGTTGTTTATGTTCCCTCGCCTCTTCAAGTGGTTTATTTTGAAATTCTCTCATAGCTAGTCGATGATGCTACAGAGAGCGGTTTCCTAAGAAGAGCCCTCCTCTGGGTGTCTGAGGCAACAGTCCTTTGGCCTCCTCCGGTTTGGCCCAATTATTTGTAATGTGCCGTAGAGTAAACTATTATTCTTAGCCAACCTCAGCAGTAATGTTTCAGTACGCTCTATATACGTTCTAGTAAATTAGTTGATGACCACACAGCTGAAGTGTCTCATTCATGTGGGGCGGCTCATCAGAGACATCATTTGGATATAACGTAGTATGGGTAATAAATCAGTACTCTCTACTCTCACAGAAAAGCTCAGAGTTCTGTTTTCATTTAAAATCTGAGAATGTCAGACAACACATTCTTCTGCCTTGAAACAAATATGAAAAAGTTGAATACTTTTATTAATAAGTTATGATGTCACAATGCATCACAACAGCTTGGATGCAGGTTCCGTTTTGTGATATGGATAAGGATATAGAGGCCCAAAACAGGCTCATTGGAAAAATGTTCCTCTACCTACATTTTTGCGAAACTCCAAACACATAAAGAAATTAACTCCAGTGGTGTCACTGTTCTGTTTAGTTAGTTTCATTTTCATGGACTTTTAGTTTGTTGTTTTCAGTCACATGTGTTTCCTTTGTCTAGTTTCCTGCTACTTATGAGTTGTCATGGTTACTGATATGATTAGTTATCTTAGTTCAGCTGTGTCTCCTTATTAACCTTGTTTGTACCACTACTTAAGTTCCTCTGGTTCCTCAGTTCATTGTTGGTTGTTATTTGTGCACAGCACACTGAGTTTCTTATTAAATCCTGTTCTTGTAACGTGCCTTCATCTTCGTCATCTCTGGATCAGTGTTACAAGTGGCAGTAAATAAATGTTCCTTTTGACAAATTATGATTACAAGGCAGACTTATTTTCACACATTTCTTGCACAATATTATGTAATGACCTCAAAACATTTTTCCACAGTGCATGACTTGTAAACTAAAACATCTTGACATTTGCATCACGTGACTTTTCTGAAGTAGTAAAATTGCTTGCACACATGCTACAGCATTGCACTTGTGTTGCGGAGTGCTCAGGTACGAGTCAAACACAAGCCATGATAAAAGAGCTCAAAGACTTGTAAAAGCAAGGTTGTTTAAAGGGATAGTTCACTTTGAAATTAATTTTTGATATGTTTTAGCTTACCTCAAGGGCATCCAAGATGTAGGTGTCTTTGTTTCCGCAGTAGTTTCAATTTTTATATTTTTAGGTCAAACCGTTCTTGTCTGTCAGTCATATAATGCAGGTCGATGGCCACTGTCTCAAAACACAAGCACAGAGTCCAAATTAAAACAATTCCCCATCGTCCAAATTAAACAATTCCCCATCGTAAGTACACATTGATGGCCTAAGACACGAAACGAGCGGTTTGTGTGAGAAAACGAACAGTATTTATATCGTTGTTATCTCTTGAACACAGCACACGTCCAAATGATCTGACGGCGCGGGCGGGTATAGATATATACATAGATGTCGCCTTGGCTACGGTTTCGTTCCAATGAACTGCAGTAGCGAAGGCGACCTCTAGTGTATACATCTATACCCGCCCGCGCCGTCAGATCATTTGGACGTGTGCTGTGTTCAAGAGATAACAACGATATAAATACTGTTCGTTTTCTCACACAAACCGCTCGTTTCGTGTCTTAGGCCATCAATGTGTACTTACGATGGGAATTGTTTAATTTGGACGATGGGGAATTGTTTTAATTTGGACTCTGTGCTTGTGTTTTGAGACAGTGACCATCGACCTGCATTATATGACTGACAGACAAGAACGGTTTGACCTAAAAATATCAAAATTGAAACTACTGCGGAAAAAAAGACACCTACATCTTGGATGCCCTTGAGGTAAGCTAAAACATACCAAAATTTTATTTCAAAGTGAACTATCCCTTTAAGCAAAAGTGTTTTTATCTAACGATAGGTAAGGTTAGGCCAGGGCAGGTGGTATATGTTATTTTCAAACTAAGCTATAACCTTTTAGCACCTTCTCATTGGACATTTATTATCTGAACTGACGCAATATATACAACAACCAACCTAATAAAACATTGCCAGATTCACATGCATCTGTAAAACTGAACATGCTTTTAGCATCACACACTGGACATTTCACTTTGAACATGTTGTGAAATGTGAAAGAAACAAAGTAAAGTAATTTTGCAGAAATGTCATCACAGGCACGTTTTTCCAATGAGCCAACTGACTTATCAAGCAACTTTTTAAAAATCTATTCAATGATTTACTCGTCCAGCACAATAGCAGTGTATTTTAGGGTGTGCTATGACAGCTACACTGAAGTCCTACTATAGTTTCTCTTTAAAAGTGATCCCCCCCTTCTCCCCCCTCTCCACAAAAGATAAACACTATAAGATAAACGCATTATTATTTCCATCATGGCCACCAAGAGCTTCTCAATGCTCACTGTATTTAGTATTTTCCCTAAACAGGCATTAAGGTCTAATTCTGCCCGCCCATGGAAGAGCAGGCGCTAAAGCCCATGTCAATTGGCAGACTCCCTGTGGGACGAGAGAGAGAGAGAGAGAGAGAGACAGAGAGAGAGAGAGAGAGAGACAGAGAGAGAGAGACTTCCCTACCAGGCAGCGCACCCACCACCCCACCCTCTGCACTGGGCCTGTAATCACAGATTAGAGGGCGGATCAAAGGCTGGATTAAATTTGGGCCACTGGGCAAAGGCGGAGATTATGGCATGGTGGCACATATTGTTTTTTGTTGTTGTTTTTTTTAGAGCTTGCATGTGTCTGAGACACATGTGTGTGTGCACGTGTATGCGAGTTATCCAGTTAGCCATCCAGAAGTACAAACAAAGTTGTTCAGTTTTCTCAACACTTGTTTCCTCAAACCTCTAGGGTGAGATTATGGAGAAAAAAAGGAGCATAACCTCTGATTTCCACCCCCAGAGCTTCACACTACAGCACAGCCCTGCAATCCCAGCTAAAGGTAGGAGGCGAGGTGCACTGAATAGCGATAGCCAACCAATTTCTCCACTATTGTTGCAGAGCTGTGACTTTTAGCTGCGTGTAATCCTAGCCCCCTCACCCCCTTTCCTCTTAAAGGGGCTCATCACAAACAAATAAATCAACCATGAATTTCATATCGTTCACTAGAGCCTTTCAACCTTCTCCCTTTTCCTCCTCCTTTTCTCTTTTAATTCAAACTTGTTAATCAGCCTTTAGAAGCCAATTAAGTAGATTGTAACGCTCTCAATTGGATAATTTGCCTTTGTTGGGCTCTGGGTGATCCTTCTGATACAGTCTGCAAGCAGTAATTGGCCTAGCATCACAAACAAACATCAATGAAGAGAGGCACTAAACATGTCTGTTTGATAAATTTAGCACTAATGCACATGTTCCTGTTAAATATCTTTATTTTTTGACACTTTACATCGGAAGGACAGTGGCGAGATAACAGAAAAAAAATTAGAAGACAAGGGGATGGGATAGGGAAAGGACTTAAACCGGATTCGTGCTGAAAGCAAGTGTGAGAGCGTGTGCCATGTAAAGTATGCAATTATGATAAAATTAAGATAATGTAAAGGAATTATAAAGAAAAGAGTGACTTTTTATTGACTTTGCAGTCGTTGTAATATTTTTTCAAAGTTGCCGTGATAAATCCTGCCGTTTAAATGAATATAGTTGTTTGATTCGCTGCCCGGGACTGTGCATTAGTGGGTGGATAAGGAATAAAAATCGAATTCACCCCGTCTACGACATCTCGCCCTCGGCTCCTGTTCTCAAAACTCGTAGAGCCGCTAAGAGAATATATATCGCAAGGTGCCTGTCGTTCCTCGTCTGTCTGTCTTTCTTTCTTTCTCTCTCAAAGACCCTCTTGTCACCCAGGGCTCCAACCGAACAGTGGGAGTGCACAGCCCAGCAAAAGGGCAACCATTTATCACAGTCACCCCAAATGAAAGGACCCAAACGTCTCTCTTTCGGCTTTCCCCCCTTCCCTCTTTCTTCTGCTCTCTCTTCTGCTCTCTCTTTTCCTCTTTCAACATCCCGTCTTTCCCCTTTTGTCTGATCGTAACAGTCTGGCTGGCGATGAGGAGGGAAAGAAAAAAAGAAGGCCGTTAGCTCGCTCAGCCCGGCTGCAGTTGGGCCAGCTCTCTCACGCTGTGGATCAAGCAGCCCTTTGTGTGTGTGGGGGTGATTTGTCAGGCGACGGTGGCAGAAGTCAAGACCTAGAGGTTGAAAGGCCCTGACCCCAGGAGTGCCTGGCCCCCAAGCTTCTGCTATAATAGAAAGGGCCCGGGAGAATGGCCGCCTGTCCAGTGCCCGAACGCCACAAAGCGGCTCATCTGCATACTTCAGGTAGGGCACTTTTATTGGAACTGACAGGGGTGTGACAGCCTCAATGGTGGACCGAATGTGTGTGTGGGAGGGTGCTGGCTAAAAGCAGCTTTTCCTCCACCAGTCTTGGAGGAAACCAATAACAGCTAATCTCTCCCAGCATAATAAACAAAACAGTAAACAATGCCATTGTTTACACATCCAACAGGCAGTGCAGTTACTAGCCTTTTGTGAGCGCTCAACGGCAGAATGAAGTGTCAGGGCAGAGGCCATCAGAGAGAGAGAGAGAGAGAGAGAGAGAGAGAGAGAGAGAGGCAGTGTGAGACAAATAGAGAGAACTGTGACAACTGACATGCTGGTCTGCCTGTTAGTTCTCACCCCGTTTTGTTCCCTTTTCATCCGCTCCTAAAAGACGACAGAAACGCATTCCTCCAGCGAATTGTTTGTTTGCTTGTTCCCACCTTTCTTGTGGCAGAGGGAGACAGTAACGTAAGCCTCTATCTCTCATGGATGGTTAGTCGAAGGGGGTATTTCTGCACCGTTTATTTGCATGTGGTATCTGCATAGTTTTAGTGCCTGATTCACTGAAGGAATTATGCAAATCAGATAACGGCACAAACGCTCACAAAATTCTAATGTTATACCATTTTATGAGGTAGTTCTGAGTGCTCGTTTTGGAGGATGCAGCAAACTACCACAATGTGATATACTTTACAGGGAAATATTTTTTTAATGCAATAAAGTGCACTCGCTGCACCATGCTGGAATTATGCCCAGTTATAATGCTCTTCTGCATAATTTGATCATCATTTAATGAATTACCAACACTATCTCACGACCAATTCGTACGAATGATAAAAAGTTGGCTAATTCGTATGAATTCGTACGACGTCACTCGTACGAATTTGTACGGTTTGTCTAAACCCACGTGATGGGTAGGTTTAGGGGCGGGGTCAGGGGTTGGTCATTCGTATGAATTCATACGAATTGGGCAATTCGTAAAATATGTACGATTTTGCAAAAATCTTACTAATTCGTACGAGTGAGGTCGTATGAATTCGTACGAATTAGCCACCTCGTAGAATTTGTACGTTTTCCCGTGAGATCAGGTTGGAATTACTGCTCCTATGATCAATAGAAAATGTCCACACATATATTTTATATATATATTTTTTTTTACCCACCTGCTTCCAATGGACAATAATAGTGCAACGTCAATTGTGCATGGCAAACAAATTCATAAAGAGTCAAATTTTCATAGCAAGCAGGAGTGGATGTGCTGTGAAAAAAAAAAAGAAGAATATTCACAGTGCAGCGTTACTTAAACACATTCAGTGGCTGATTAAACTGGATTGGATGCACAATTTTGTTTAACGTACGGCTAACATAATTCACTTTCCCCTCTGGCCCAGGACTATTCGAACCCACACTAAAATACTTTTGTAATACTAATAGCGTTGTAAAAATATTCAACACACATTAATGTGTGACATAAATAACAATACACTATCAATGATCTCTCTAAGTTATTTACTGACATTGGCACTCTTGTGTATGGGAATTATTACTTTGTTTATTAATATTGTTTTGTAGGTTTGTATTTTATATTTTGTATTTAGTAGTATTGCACTCTTTCCTGATAGATTGTGGAGAAACAGTCAAGTAAGAATTTCATTGTACTTGTACATATAATAATAAAAGTTAATAATAATAATAATAATAATAATAATAATAATCGATAAACATGATAGAGCTTGCGAAAGCTGTCTATTTGGGATAATTTCCAAAACCACAACAATACTTCTTTGGGGAACATTTCACCTGTTCAAGAAAACTGAAGTAAAAGTTTACATGGGAGGATTTACAGAAGGCTAAAATACATCTGAGAGAAAATATTGTGCAAAGGATCTGAACTCTTTCAAGTCACACAGTGTTAAAACTACAATACACCAAGTTTTTAGACAAATTGGTTGTATTTCCAGGGGCTTTCTTACATTCTGTCTGGACAAAAAGAAAAAAAGAGACCCTTTTGTTGTTTTATTTAGACAGCATGATATTGTTAATAACCTTGATGTGTAACAAATCGAGTCCTGCAATCCTTGAGCCATCACCTTGCCTAATCGGCACAATCAAAAGCAATCAAATAATCACATAATCAGTGAACAGGCCTGTTGGCGCAGATTCAGCAGCTTTAGATCCATTCTGGGCCTGAGTGACATGATTATAAAGACTATGGGAGTAAAGCAGTTGTCATTGGAAGCAGATGGAGCATTTTAAAAAGACAGAGGGAAGATCTTTCAGCATAGCGTCCTTGTGCAATGTCTGGAAGCATTTATGATCCACAGAGGCTTCTTATTGTCAAAAGAAAAAGAAAAAAGGAAGGAAGGAAAGGAGAGGAACAAGGAGGGGAAATCTCTGAGTCATCTCCAGGCTGAAGACACTCTCATATTATTCTCAAGAATGATCAAAATCCATAATGGCAATGATTAAAACAGTTTCTTTAGAACTCTTCATGACTTTATTTATTCAATGGAATATAAAAGGAGAACTTTGAAGAATTGTTCTGGTTGGTCTTTTCCACACAATGACATGGAACGCTTCAAAAGGATGCAACAACACCACAATAGTATCATAAATGTGGTTCATATGACTCATGCACTATATTGCAAGTCTTCAAAACCCTCATGATGGTTTTATTTGTGGCAAACATTTAATTGTAATGCATTATTCACTGAAATTATTCCGAATGTCTGAATGAATCATTCTTTTGACTTCCTTTGAATGAATTGGTCGATCCAGATCCTCAAATTGGTCTAAATGATTCATTTACTTATCAGACTGACGGTTCTCAGTTTTTTAATGGTTGTCACTGACTCACAATGAGAGAAATATTATCAGTGAATACTTAAAATGTACATATAGCGGGGCTAAAAACGCACCGGGGTAATAGGCGCATTTGACTTTATTCTCTTTTAAACCACTAGATGGCACAAAAATTTAGCTCAGCACTTGTCTTCACAACAACTTTTGATTATGTACATGGATATTCGGCTGATCCTTGAAACAAGTCGCAGAAAGCAACAAAATCTGTTGCTCCATCAATGTTCAATTTTTTTTTATTTCATACACTATGGGAGAAGTGAAAATATTAGTTTTCTTAGGGAGTGGCTTTAGCCCTGTTGTACCCTATTTCAGTTTGTTTCACACACAAATATTGGCCAATCCAGAAGCTAGCATAAATCTGGTTCTACCAGAAAGACTCGGGAGATAAAATGATATAACAAGTGTAAATTTATTAATAGTTCAGCAAGCATAATTTTATAAAGTCTTTGGCGTAGGCCCCGTCCTTAGCAAGCAATGCGAGGGTAACGGAATCTGCAAATCCCACCTGAAGATGAAGGCAGGGGCGCAGCCGACCCCCTGGAGGTAAAGGAAGGGACCATCCTGGTGGTGGTGGGGAGGACGGAGGGAAAGGACCATCTTGGAGGTGGTTGGGGAGGATGGAGGTAATTGGCGCCGTCAGTATCTGCGAACTCAGACGAATGTAAGTACCATTCTTTTATACTGAGAGTGTTAACACGTGATTGGTTAGAAGTGAGTTAATACATGACGCACTGATTGAGTCTTCCTGGCAGAACTTAACGCTAAGTTTACATTTCCCTCAAGAAAAAACACAAAAGGATTTTCCATTGGCTTTTGGATTACTATTGCAGAAAATAAGATCTGTGACCAAACAAAAGTTTATTATTCTTACATGTTTTGTTCATCGTGATAATCTTCACTAATGAATTTAACTTTTATACATTTTGAAGCCTAAATACAATCACCAGAAGTAAAGTGTAGGCTATAAACAAACTAGCCTACACCATGATCACATGACTTCAGTGTCACCACCTTTAAGGTTCTAACAACTCTTTCAGTCTTTATTTAAAATAATCTTCCCTGAAAGTTTAAGTTATAATAGTTGGCAAAAGTCTTTGAGTGATTATGAAAATAATGAGGCTGTAAAAGCCACCTAGTAAGTAGTAGTGATTTTTCCTGTTCGCGACAACCTCTGTAGTCCACTTTAAGCCACTTTTAGCAGCACTCTTTAGCTTTAGATAACTCATATGGACTACTTCCATGATGCTTTAATAGTGCTTTTTGCATCCTTTTGAGGCTTCAATCCATGTTCTAAAATACTTTTTATTAATCTTTTCCCCGCAATGGACGGAATTTTCCATAATTTATGAGAAAACGTTTCCCAGCCGTTGATGGAATTTTCCGGCTTTCCATGTTTTCACTGTATTTCGGTAGGGGACACTATTATGCATCCTATGAAAGAGTACCGAATCTCCTGATCTTAAAAAAAAAAAAAAGGGAGCAGAAACAATAAATAAAAGCATTACTGATACACATAGTAATTTTTTTAGGGGGGGGGGGGGGGCGTTTTTCTCAGCTTTTTGTTCAAAATGATGCTTTTTTAATGAAACATACCTAAAATCAAGTGTTGATAAAATAAAATAAAAAAGAGCGCACAAAGCTAGAGTAATTTTTTTTTTTTTTTTTTTTTAAGTAGAGGCTCTGTTATTTCTTTTGACATATTGCATGTTAAGATATCAATACAACAAAATATTCCGAGGCCATTCTTTTTTTCTTTTTTTTTTAATGCAGAGTTAAAAGAGTTAAAAAATAAGTTGGAAAAATGTAGGACCTGAAATGCTATTAGAGTGAGTAAATAATGACAGAATTGTGGGATAAATTACTCCTTTGACGCAAATTCTAGAAACCAGAGACCAGAGAGAACAGCTATGGTGTCGTATACAGAAAGTGTCAGACACTTGACTGTGTGTCTTCTGCTCTCATTTGGGGTATGGAGAGGATGCATCCAGGCAAAGAAAGAGGCAGGGCGGCGCTTTTATCCTCTACGTTTGGAGGCAAGAGTCTCTGTGTGCACGCATGTGTATGAACAGGAAGATGAATGGTCTCGAAGATAAATGCATGTGGGTTACTCTGCATTGGCCTCCCGCTCCATGTAGCCCACTACCATGACATCAGAACAGAAGGGGCAAACATCCCCTCTTTGTGGAGGGGCTAATTTAATTTGTACCTTCCAATGAGGGGTAAATATGTTTGAACTGTCTGAGTGAGCAGTGTGTACCCGACTCCCGTTCTCACGGGAAACTGGCGCGCGGCAGGATATTGTGTGGCGTTGCATTGCTAGATCAGTTAAAAAAAGCTAATTTGATTATTTCCTTTCGCCTTTTTTCATTCTATCTCGCTCACCATCCCGCACTCTCTCTCTCTCTCTCTCTCCATCTGTTCCTCTCTTAGGAACTGTGTGCCTCTTTCCTGGCGTACACACAAACACTAACATACACACACCAACTCTTGACATTCCCCTGGGATGACCCCTGTGACCTTTTTCATGTCTGTTCGGAATCTGACGTCAAAAGGTCTCGTTGCTAGGAATGGGGGCTTGTTTAGTAACAAATATGACCTCTCTCGCCTTTCCTGGTCTCTGTGGCTATCGAATATATAATTTCTTCCTGTTTTAGCTGCTTGCATACATAAATGAACTCGATGAGTCAATGAAAGGTTATGAGGATACATGGTCCACTATCAATATCCATAAGTCCTAAGGGTTTGATAAGCACACTCTTCCAGTGATCCAGGGTGTCAGGGTCACACCTAGCCTTTCACACCATAGAGGCACCCTTGAGCTGCCTGGTGACCCCTGGGCTTGGCCTGACCTCTATGGACTCAGCTGATTCTGATTACTCCACTGGGATCCCAGACTAGCAGCACCAAGCTCTAAGTTTGACATACGGCGAAGAGGAACACTATAAATATACAGAGCAATAACGACAATACAGCATTCTCCTAACAAGTATACTGGACAAAATGAAGGGTTCAGCACATTGTCCATCTGCCATCTGTTCTGGACAGTGACCTTTTAATGCACACCTGATCTATATTTAATTAAAACTCCAGATTGTATCTCATTATAGTGGACCTAATAATTATTTGGACAATTAAAAATGCATGAATTTAACCAATCATCAAACCAAGTGGCTTTTTTTTTTTTTAGGAAAGAATGCACAAACACACTGTTCATGCAAAACATTTCATCATTTTTCTAATTGATAAAACAATAGATATATTGTTCAAATGTCAAATGCTAGTGTTTGCATAGTTAATGTGATGAACAACATCTTTGGTTACTCTGCGTGAACATGAGGGAATTGACTTCACACATCCATTAAAAATCATCTTGAGACCAAATGAATAAAAGTCATAGCAAAAAGTGAGAGTTTTGAGAAACGATCAGCATAATTTAATTGTTTGATGTATTGTTATGTAATTCAGTGACATTTAAAAAAAATTTAAGTGTCACTTAAGTTTCCAAAGTGCCCATTGGGGGGTCCTATGTATTTTTTTTCAAACATTTAACTAAGATAAAATACTGACTAACACAAACTGTGATGTTCTAGTGCAGCTCAAGCTGAAGATAGTTGTAGCATGTGAGTTAGTTCTCTAAACTGAGGCTACCATCTCTACCTCTCTCTCTCTCTCTCTCTCTCTCTCTCTCTCTCTCTCTCTCTCTCTCTCTCTCTCTCTCTCTCTCTCTCTCTCTCTCTCTCTCTCTCTCTCTCTCTCTCTCTCTCTCTCTCTCTCTCTCTCTCTCTCTCTCTCTCTCTCTCTCCCTCTCTCTCTCCTTCTCCCTCTCCCTCTCCCTCTCCCTCTCCCTCTCTCCACACGGACCCAGTGTCTGACCAGTCTGGTACTCTGACCTGCAGCTGTGTTTATAGTCAACACAGCACCATGTTAGGACAGCTGGGAGAACAAGAGAGGCAGCCACCATGCAGCCCAGCACTCACAAGATTAGACACACAAATGACAACAAAGTAAGAAACGTACAAACAGGATGTATGCGAGAATAACTTCACAGATGAACATTTTAGTACCGAAGCATTATTCCCAACACACACACAATTTTTTTTTTAAATTAAATCAACTTTACAATTCTCAACAATAGTTTCCTGCGACACATCGTTTGATTGAGTAAATGAGGAAGCATTTCCAGATCCACTGGCATGTTCTTTGTATCATTGTATCATTCATTACTGTCACCTCTGTGCGTTGGACTGTGTGACTTTGTGTGTGCAAGGCCAAAACAACATCCGTTTGTAGCATTATCAATGACACCAAGGAGAATAGCAGCCTGAGAGACCTCTCTTTCCCCTCGATGCATCAAGTTTCACACACAAACACAAATAGTCTCTCTCCGTCAATCTTGTTCTCTTGGCCACCCCGGGGGTATCCTTCATGGGAGCCGGCAAACCCCGGCATATTTGTGGGCAGCCTCCTAGTGTGAAGCCTTTATTTAGGGGCATGGAAACTTTATTTATTTGATTTTTCAGATCTCATCCCGCACTAAAACCAGCTTTATTTTCCGTTGCCTGACATCTTAGTCAATTAACTTAAAAAGAAAATATGTAATTGTCTGTTTGTTCTATTGTTCACATTATACTTATAGTATATCATAATGCCGGGAATAACCAATCAGAGGAAGTTCAGCCCTCTTTTTGGATGACCGTTGGATGGAATCAATCAGTGCAAAGGCTGCAATACTGATAGAGGTATTGACAGTTCCTCATTGTTATTGACATGGCCAGCATACGTCAAGGGCGTTAACGTAAAGTGGCTATTGACATCCCACTTTGGCCATTGATGTACCAGTCTCACTCACTAAGTGCTTTTCTATCATGTCCATTTCTGTGCTAATGTGAAGTTTCTCTCAATATCTTGACATAGAGAGCCATATCAGTGTCGTTCAGTGGATAGAGTGGAGGGTCATGGAAGAACAACACTTAAGTACAACTAAATCTCAGAGTTGTGGTGGAAATTTACGGAAAACAATGATTGACTCAAAATTAGGAGCCAAGAGAGAACATAGAAATAATAATCCATTTACCTCAAAATCCCTCAAGACTAAGATGATTGAAGCAGGCAAAGAGAAGGGCAGAAATAGTCATATTTGTGGGTTTGTGGGATATTTATGTGACTTATTCAGAGAGCTCATTTGTAGTTATTACTGGCAAAAGCATTTCTGTTGTATATTCAAAAAATTATAGGTCAATGACATGAGCAACTCCTCAAAAACAGTACACATATAATTTTATATTTAAGATATTTATGAATTAATAATATGAATATTTGTAAATATAAATACATTTGTATTTTAAAATGTTTCTGAAAATAAGGATTAATGTGTTATAGGTTTATGTTTACTTGTACTTTATTGGTATTTTTAAATGTATGATTGCATCATATGACATTTCAATTCAGATATTCAATTGATTAAATTGAAACTTTTGTTGTAAATGGTATAAACATTTTTTGAAACCAAATTGAAAACTATTTTTTTCAAAAAGATTTTTCCATTATTGTGGACAATCTTAAATGTCACTGATCCATATACTAAATGATGATATCAATAATTAGAGACAAACAGAGGAATTGGATTTGAGAAAGAGATAAATAAAAAAGCAGCGAGGAAGCATATTTATCACAGTCAATAATGTCATAATGTGTCATCTGAAAGCTTGGAAAAGCACACTTACAGTCCCACAACAGAGATTCATCAGCCGGGGCATTCCGTGCATTTCTTCCAACAAGCGCCATGAATGAGAGCACTTATAATGGAAATCAGCAGGCAAGTTCACGGAACTTAAACAATCAGCAGTGTTTGATGATTAATAACCCAGTCAAGTAGAAAAAAAAAAAAGAAATCTAAAGGCTAAAATGGACCCTGCTGTGCCTCAAGTGGGCTTGTTTGGAGATCAGAAAGAGCTTGACATGAAGTCAAATCAGAAGTGTCAAAGGTAAAAGAGAGGAAGCTACACCATATGTTAGCTTTATCTGTTATGGTACTCATGTTCAATAGACTCTTCACTGAATAGAAACTAAAAATAATCCTTCAAAATGTTCTTGTTGAGCATTTGGAAAATCGTTTGGAGGGGAAAGGGTGATATTGGGTCACGATGGCAGTTGAAGACCGAGCAGATGCTCTGGTGACATTGAGGAAGCACCGTCGACATACGTGATGCTCTGTTGGTGGAGTCAGGAAAACTGATGAGGGATCATGAAAAAGCAGTGGGAGTCACCCATCACTCTCCCCCTGTTCAGGATGTGTCAATACACAGCCAGGCCACAGAGGAAGAGATAAACAAATATATGTTGGAGATTTGATACCCCCATGGCATTATAGAGTTTACAAAAGCCAAAACCCAATGATGGATGCTTTACTTCTTCCAGGCACTGGAGGGAAAATCAGTTTTTGTTCCTTTCAGCATCATTTTAGCATGAGCTTGACATGTTTAACATGATCCATTCCAGGTAGAAGCGCAGAGCTGACGATGAGTTCACACCACCTGCTCTTGACCTTTACTGAGATATGAAGCCTTGTTCCATAATCCAGCTCTGGGTGACAGCTCCACCATAGAATCACCTCTACTCAAGAACAGTATCCATAATCACCAGAAACTGAGGGAGAGAGAGAGCGTGAGGGGGGAATTGAAAGAAAGATGGAAAAAGAGGAGCCCAAGAGAGCACTCTAGGAATGATGGAATATCAATATGGCAGAATGAGACTTTCACACACTAACATGAACACAGGGCTCCTTCCTTTCACTAAATCTGATGCATTGCACACAAAGAAGCACTCTAGTGAGCTGCCTCACTGCCTACTCCCTACATACAGTAGGTAACATTATAACTGTCAAGGAACCGTATAAGTCACTGATTCGGAAAACTCAACATCAGGAACTATGTGTGGGTTAAATACAGCTGGTTTAAGTACAACTCTCCATTAGCATGTTGCTAAGCTAATGATGTAGCTATTATGGGATTTTCTTTTCTGTGAAGGATATATGCAATCATGCCTTAGAAATAGCCAAACACAAGGTATCCTTAAATGCAGTTTCCACCTGGAGCTACCCATTTGTAAATTAGCCCATTCATATTGAAATCAGAAAGGCAAAGTTATCTAACAATATTAAGCATAATGACAAAGTCATTTGTGCTGATAATAGATATCATGTGAGTCATTGGACAACAAAACCCCTAATTTTGCAAATATATATTTTTATATTCAGAAACACTTTAATTTGATGGTCCACTTTAGACATTCTACTAACAATAAGTAACTTTGCAACTACTTGCAAAGGGGTTCTCCGCAGAGTTTGCTGTCTTGTAAACATATCGAAGTATGACTGAAATGACAAGATTTTCTTGGTTGTGGTTTGTTGTGTACCATTTACATGCGAATGTTGTCCCATCTTAAAAAACTTTCAAGACCATCAAGTTTATAAATGACCACCTTCTAAAAACTAATTTATTGTTGTGTTTGTACAGAAATCATCACTTACTTATATCACTTGTTTCTGCTTCTTCAATATTCACCTGTGTTTTGACCCGGAGATTCTGTATTATTTCAGAAGATGTGTAATAGCGCCTCCTACCATGTAACAGTGAAAACATGGATAGCCGGAAAATTCTGTCAATGGCAGAGAAAGAGTAAAGTAGTTTTGAGGTAAATTCCTATGTATACAAAAATAAAATAAAAAAAATAATCAGATAATCAGAATTAGGAGCATATCTGTTTTTTTATCAATCAATATTTTCAAACAATATACGTTTATAAGACAGTATGTAAAACTATGTGGAAAATATATTTAATAGGCTTCTCAAAATCAAAAGAATAAACACAACTACAAGCCAAGTATTATACTTAGAATACTTAATTATACTTTTAAGTATATCTCGATCAAAGATTGAGTACAAGTATAGACCAAATATACTCACACTTTTCTGTCAGTATAAGTCAAGTATACGTGTCATTTTAAATACATTTCTGAGAAGTACATACAAATTTGACTGAAAGTATACTTTCTTATTTTTAGTTTAAAAGAAGTATACTAATAGCACACTTGAATAAACTTGTCTTTCATAAGGGCTGGCCTAGTCTTTTTTCACATTCATTTGATCTGAAAAGTAGATGTTTGCATCAAAAGCAAAAGTACCGCTTCAACCACACTCTCAGAAAAAAAGGTACAAAAGCTGTCACTGGGACAGTACCCTTCAAAAAGGTTCTAAAATGTACCATTTAGGTACTAATATGTACACTTTTGGTACCAATATGTACCTTTGAGGGACTAATATGCACTCTTTAGGTACAAAAGTGTACCTTTTGAAAAGGTACTGCCACAGTGACAGCTTTTGTACCTTTTTTTCTGAGAGTGCAGGTTACTAAGGACAACTTTTGCCATTTTTATTACTTTGGATTTAATACCAAAACTTTACATGCATAAAAATGCATTTGTCTGCTGAATTGCAAGAGATGCAATTAATATAAAGAAAACTGCTTTATTCAGATACAAGAAAGCATTTTATTCAGAAACAAGCAGCTATGAAAATGAATTAAACTATAATGAATACAATAACAAGTGTTACTATGAATTATATAGTATCAACAATTGCACTTTATAGGACATATTGCTTTACTAATAAATTATGTTTTCTAAACAAAGTTCGGGAGGAGCACGTTCAGATAATTAACACAAGTGGAGAGCACTCAGCAATCACCGATAAGAGGTGTAAATATATATTCAGCAGTCTCACCTCAATTCGTTGACAGTTTAGCAGCATCCCTCCACCACCCCTTCTCCACACTTCTAGTCCTAACCATTTACATACGGGGGGGGAGTACTCTGGGTTGAGGCCGAACTCCGAGCTCGGAGCCTTCCCCCCGGACAGCACGCTAAATACGCATTAAACTTTACTCCCTCTAATTGTATGTAAGTGTGAACTCATGAACAGCTATGTGTACCAGATCAGGCCTCCTTTTCAAGCAGACTTGGGTGCGTTTAGGAAAACAGCTGTCACACCAACCAAATGAACTAAACTTAAACGGACATGAGTCCACACCAAAAGCTCTAGTGTTGAAGCACCCTTGCATTAACACATCACATCCTCTCAGATTTTGTTTTTGTTGCTTCCCATCTGAGAGCTGAAGCAGGTATTAAAAGTCTCCTGTTCCTCCCGTCTCTGTGCACCGCAGAGAGAGTCCTCCTCCCCGAGAGCCAGGCAGATTATTTAAAGACTGATTGAGACGCCAACGTCAGCCGGATTGCCAGCGCGGAGGCAATCAGGAGGCAGATAAGGACCTGTTACCTGAAGTGGGATTCTCAACCTGCATCGTCAGAGAATCCATCCTGTGCAGACTGATAACAGCTGGCTTTTAATGACCACTGAAAAGCTGGCAGGAGACGGACGTGAAACGTATAGAGGGTGTTATCCGCATCACTGTTAGGGGCTAAGGGAAGTGGGAGGTTAAGGCTAACCATCCCGATCCAGCATTTCTGAGCAGAAGTAAGGACATACACGTGTTTATGCCTACAATCCATACACACACAAACAAATACACACAAAACCCCTACACACACGAACTCAATGTGACTTGTATATATGCACTACAAAACCTGCAATCACCAATGCTACATGAACAACACAATTAAAACATCAAACACACATACACACACAATTAACTGGATGAACTTCAGTGTTGAGGGTGATGTTAAGTAAAGTGCATTGTGTGTGTCAGGTAACTTTTTTGAAGTATAAGTAATGCATTACTTGTTAAATTTACAACATACTGTAATTTTATAAAATTGAACATTCGTTATTTTGACATTTCACATACAAATCGTAAATTCAAATAATCTGATTTAAAATAGAAAATTATTAATTCGTCTTCCTGATTTATGCATGCTATCCAACCTAAGTATCTGTGTTACATAAAGTAAATCGTGGAAATCGAGTCATTGACTTTACACTTGTCTATCAGCTGTTCCTCAGACAGCAAAAGTGTCGCTTATCTGGGCCGACACTATGTTGTTGTCTGGGTCCTTGTATCACAACTTTAAAATAATTGAAATACAGCATTAAAAATCGAAATATCTTGCAAAATTATTCATTATAATTCGATACAGACATGCTTTCCGCTCACTGATCTCTATATATGTTATAGACGCATTGTATGGCATCATCCATCCATCCATCAGCGTTTACGCAATGTTTCAAATTGACACACCCCTTTCATCATCACAACCTGGCAACTTGAGTATCATCCAGAATTCTGAGTTTCCTACTGACTTTATATTTTCAACTCCACTTGAACAGGAAAAATACTTATAGACGGAGAGTGTCCATTGTTCTGTCAATTCTTCGCCATGATTGAGATTTCTGTGTAAATTCACTTATGCTGCGTTGGTATGCACCTGTTCTTAACATAGCTTATATATTATGGCACGTAAACTCAGAGGACTCTGAAAAAGTCAGGGAAGAACATCTAGTCTAAAAAAAAAGACTGCAAGCTATCCAGGACTCTACTCTGAATGAGAGTCAGTTAATTGTGAGAAAAAAGAATAGAAAATTAACTCAATGCATTACTTTACATAAAATGTACCCGTGCAACATAATTAGTTACTTTTTCAATCACAAAATGCAATATTGTAACACGTTACTTTTAAAATGAACATTCCCCAACACTGATCCTTAAACAAAAACACACACTCTCCCACATAACCCTTTAAAGCTCTTCATGGCATAGGTAGGCCCTTCTCATGCCTGCTCGACTCCTCTCCTGGCAGATCTCAATTAGCCAGGGATTCTCCTCGAGGGCAAAAATGTGTTTCTGTCAGATACGTAGGATTCATTTGACTCTAATGTAATTACTGCAGAGGGGCAAAGCTCTCCATGCCCTCATGTGGAGAAGATTATGGGCGCTCTCTCGCCCACAAGATGCTCTCACCTTTGGCACCTTTCTCTAAAACCAGCCTAAGCACCCTCATCCAGCAATATCTCACTCCATTTGTTTGTTTTCCCTCCGCCCCCTTTCTACTGAACCAGTCAGGCTGGAGGGTTTGTGGGTGGGGGACTGATTGTTCTAATGTTCGGGGCCATCAACACAGGCAAAGAGAGCCAATAGAGCAAACCTGCATAGGCCACCACCCCCTCATTGATCCCCCACTTATGGTAGCCAAGGTGATACACTTGTACAAACACGGCCCCTGGTATGGCGTGTCACACGCCTTGCCAAGGGGGGTTGAAGGGTTTGGGAGGGCATCTGCTTCCTTGGCAAGCAGCTACCAGATTATACATCTGGTCCCTACTTGCCAAGAGGGAATCTATCACATTCCTAACACTTCTTCTATCTCGCTCTATCCTTCTTTCGTCGTCCTTTCCTTTCGTTCTCAACTGTCTTTCTTTAGCCTGCTCACCCCCCCATCCTTTTCATTTTTGTGATATGTGGTTTTGACATCAAAGTGGCAGAGAATATTAATCCTGGCTGAACTATCTGCTCAGAGCGCACGGATCAAGCCAGGGCTAAGATCACGCTTTGTTCCCCTCAGGAAGAGAGGGGAAAAATGAGAGAAAGAAAAGAGAGAGGCAAAAAAAAATAAAAAAAGACAGACAGAGACAGTGGGTGGGAGAGTTGACTGAAGACGATCCCTCATTGAAGAAAAAAAAGTCTCAAAACAATGTCTTTCTTCTTTGTCAAAAGTAAAAGTGTATCGTCATCTGATCATTTCATTAACATAATGTTAATATGCTCAAGAAATTAAAGAATTTAATACTTTAATTCAGCAAGGATGCGTTACATTAATCAAAAGTAAATACGTGTATAATGTTAAAAGAACAAATGTTACAAAGAATCCTGAAAAAAAGGTTTCCACAAAAATATCAAGCTGCACAACGCTTTCCAACATTGATAAGAAATGTTTCACGAGCAACAAATTAGCATATTAGAATACTTCCTGAAGGATCATGTGACTGTACAGCTCACACTGAGATTAGGATGAACCCAATCGCAGGGAGTTTATTACAGGTTATATGAGAAGATGAGATAAGTAGGCTATCACAGATAGAGTACACAGGTAAAGATGTATGCAGAACAACACACAGTATTTCCATACTATACGGAGTAACTGAGTTAAGAACAATCATAGAAGTTGCAGGAATTACAGGCAAGTATAACAGACAGGTATAGTTATTTCCTTTACAATAACTTAACTTCTCTCTTTCCTCAAGAAAAATCATAAGCTTGCACTTTCAGGCCCCCAAAACACTGTTGTCGTAAATGAACAACCAAAACGCATACAAAGTTTTCCGTTTGAGAGTGCAGAGTGCATGTGACACTTCTTTTGTCTTTTATGAATTTAATAAAGAACTCGTATTCTGTCCAAACACACCGCGCCGTCTAGCCCACGTCAGGTGACCTGTAAATGCACAAAAACTGTTTCCATTGCGAAATATTTATTTTTCTAATTGCCTGAAAAACCACCTCATGCGAGCGCAAAACTTTTTTTGCGATAAATGGGAGTTTTTGCGAAATTGACGTGTTTCCATTGGGCGTATTTTCAATTCGCAATTTCAATTTGTGCAATTTGAAGGGTAATGGAAACGCGGCTACTGAAGACTGGAGTAATAATGCTGCAAATTTAGCTCTGTCATCATAAGCTTTGCGTACAAGTTACTGACTGGGGATATCAAGTATTTGAGTGATTGTTAATTTCATTAAATTATTTTGAAGAAAGTACTGGAAAGTGTAATTCGTAACAGTAAAAAAAAAAATATAATAATAATATATATATATATATATATATATATATATATACAGTATATACTTTCTAGTTATTTAATATTTTTTTAGATTTTCAAAGTTTTTTTTTTCTTCATCATGACCTAAAACTAAAGTGCTACATAATTAGATTATAGAGTATTGTTATTATACATGTTGTTTTAAAAAAATTAGAAAATTTTTCATCAATTTACTTTTCAGATGATCTTATTTTGTGTTCCACAGAAGAAAGAAAGTCATACATGTTTTAGAACTACTTCAGGGTGAGTACATTTTTGATTGAACTATTCCTTTCATTTTGCATTACTTTTTATACCTCTGGCACAGCACAAGGTCGATATGGGATTTGGGAAGACATTTTAGCCAAAGTTTGTCAGGTTAGTGGCATCAAATCTTTGAAAGCACATAAAAAAACAACTTGGACAGTGGTTAGTTGCTTTTATTGTCAGTCATATGGTATTTTCTGGTCTAAGGGTGAATCTTGTCCAGAATAAAACAATGACAGGTGCTGAACTATCAAGAATGTGATAATGAGAGGTGACCTTGGCAAGCCTCTCTGGGAGGTTTAGAGGTGTCAGGAAGTCTCGAGGCCCAGGTCTCTCCGTTTCTTTGAATTGTCCTTCAGGGCAAGTATAGCCTCCAGGAACTATAGTTGTAATTATCAAAACAAATAGAGCTAAGTGACTGGGTGTGAAACTAAACAGAATTAGCCAAGTACTCAAAGAGTGACAAGTAAACCGAGACTGCCGTTTACATGTTCTGGTGCCAGAAACAGTGCAGGGGATTAAACAATCCAGATAGCGGCAAGCAAATCCTCTGACAAAATATTTCACAGAGTCAACAAGAAAATACTGACAGAGAGGTGAAACGTGACATTTTAGTGCTGTGAGAGTTTGTGTTTGCTGATGAGGTGAGTTGATGCAGAGGTGAATTGATGCAGTGGTAATAGTGAGGGTGTTTATTCACTTCATCACAACTTGCCAATCATCTGTTTGTATCTGCATCACTTCCTTTATGATGTCTTTATCCTCAGTGAGAGAGTTTATATGCTGTATGTTTAATAGCACATAAATACACACATATAAATACATATACAGAACATATGTTCAAAAATAGACCATTGGGTTGTAAACTGCAAATGTAAAACAAAATACATTTTGCAGCAGAAATCTATTTTGTAGCATTTATTACAACTTAAACACACAATAGCAAAAATGTAATATTACGAACTTCAAGAATGCTTTTCATCATATAGATGTAGTGTCTAATTAGGCCAGAGGTAGGTGTCATATTCCTTATGCAGACCCGGGATCATCTGCCATCCTGAAAATAATAATAAATCAAGTAAAGTTGGCTTGCAACTCTTTGTCAGGGTACAGTATGTTACAGTAATTTGATTGGATCTCTTTATAGAGATTTCTCTGGCTTGAATAACCTGACCACAATGAGGAACTTGATATCTTTAGTGACAGCCTAAGTGTTAATGTAGCCTAAAATAATACATGCTAATACGTTATAAATAAAACTGTTCTGCAAAAAAAGATAAACACAGATCAGTTGAGTAATTTAGTATATGTGATCCTGGACCACAAAATCAGTCACATGGAGCAATTTTATGAAATTGAGATTTATACATCACCTGCAAGCTGAATAAGTAAGTTTTCAATTGATGTCTGGCTTGTTAGGGTAGGACAATATTTGGCTGAGATACAACTATTTGCAAATCTGGAATCTGAGGGTGCAAAAAAATCTAAACATTGAGAAAATTGCCTTTAACGTTGTCCATTTATGTTTGTGATATGTTTGTATCATGTTTATGTTTGTCTCACAAAAATAAATGTTTTATATATTTACGGTAGGAAATTTACAATCGTAAATATGAGGATAAGCGTGTTTTGCAAATGGCTAAAATTTCACATAAGTAGTTACACAAATGTACCAATAACTACAAGGTAGATCACAAACATAGCTAAACAATGCTGAATGACAGCTTAACTTGGGCTTTTTTTTTTTTACAAATATTTATTTCATGTTAAATTCATATAAATAAGGGGTTTAAACTGCACATACATGCTAAATTTAGTTAACAAGGTGGCAAACTTTGCTAACTCTTTTGAAATTGAATACAATATATATATATATATAATAGCCCACTAATTGTTTTACTCTTTAGACTTCATGTGGTTGATTATCAGCATTTTTTGGATAACCTCCTGATCATTTGTTGAATTTCTACAAAATAGTGCATACGGTAATAGCATTCTGCATGCTGAAATTGTCCAGATTGCCAGTGACCAGCTAGAGAGAAGAAACAAAGAAGAGAAAGATAAGCAAAGAAAAGTAAATCAAAGCAGAACACAGACATGATGACAAAGACCCCCACCCTGTGGACAACCACACTAGACCTGCTGCTGCTGTTGTCAGTAAGTGTGTGTCCTCATCCAGAACTCCTTATAAAACTATTCTGTCAGTTTTCTCTGACACAAATTAATGGCAAAGTACACAATGTTCACTCTTTGCTCAAATAACAGTGTAAACTTTTCCAAAATCACACCATTGTTTGAGCTAATAAGCTAATGCTAGCTAATCCTGTGTTAGGCTGGTTTGAATATTCAAAGTCACAGTGATTACACTTTTTTCGGGATTCAACATTAGTATTACTTTATTACAGTTGTCCCTATATATTAAGTTTGGACAGGAGATGGTATTTTGGCATCATACAAACATTTAAATCTACTAATGAATCAAGTCTCATTGAGCCTTGTTAACGAAAATGGACACTAAGTGTGTCAATAATTTCCAGAAAAAGAAAATAAAAAAGGTAAGTTCATATTTGTTATTGAGGAAATCAATGACTTAATTTTGTCCACAAAACAATTGTGACTGATAAAGAGATACATTTTACTTCCTTCTGGATAGGATCAGAAATACAAGGCATCTTCACTCTAAAAAATAAAACATTGGGTCAACAAAAAAAAAATATGTTAACGTTTTCCACTAGAATTTTTATGTTAAGACTACTGGCAGAATTACATTAATTCAAAGCGATGTTTTGAGTACGGTGAATTACTTTTTTTGGGCCACAATAAAACACATTTCTAAGTAACATGAACTTAATAATTTTCAACATAAATGCAAGTAATTAAGTTGATCCAACATAATGTTTTAAGTTAGGTGAAGCAGTTTTTTGGCCACAATAAAACACATTTCTAAGTAACATGAACTTAATAATTAAGTTGATCTCTGCAAGAGTTAAGTTGAGCCCTTTTGATTTGATTTGAAGTTGATTAGGCTACTCTTTTAAACATACATGTAACATTCATCTTTTAATATATTTCCCTTTCAAAACATTTAAATGAACTGTATTACCATGTCCTTTCTAATACAACGTAAAGCATACATTTTCTTAGAAATCAACCTGTGTACTTATCACTTCAAATCAAACATTCAATTGAAATGTATGGTCACTACACTGTCATTGGACAGGCTCGCACACACTGTTAAAGATATCATTGGCTGTAGAGTGTGACAATCTGTCAATAAAAATCAGCCAACACTTTTTTGTTCTCCTCCGATCTACATTGATCTCATAAATTGCCTCTGTGAAGTTTGAACACAGAAAACATTTCATCACTGGATAGGTTTCATTCGTCAGCTGAATGTGCGGAACGCTTTTCAGAGAAGATAAGGCAACGTTATTTTAGTACAATTCACACCCAGCGGTAAATCAGAAAAAAAAAAAAAAAAATCTCTGAATGCTTACCGTGAAACTTCGGTCTTCCGACCTATTACCATCGTGTCAATTCTCTATTGATTTGATGGTAATATCAATTTTGATTAACGTTAATATGCGCGAGGGAGGGAGGGAGAGCAAGACAGTTTGAAGACTGTGAGAATGCGCGCGCACAGCCGGGGGAGGGTCTCTCTCTCTGCTCGTTCTGTCACAATTGTGACGAAATTTGGAAAACTAAAACGGAATTCATAGGGCCCTACATAACTCCGACTTGTTTTGAGCAAAGTATCTGAACAAATAGTGTAAGGTTAGCTATACTCAATCAGTGAAAGGCTACAGCTACTAGCTAGCTAACTTTACCTCGGCACACAGACTAACGTATACTATCAACACTGCTCAAATTTCAGAGTAAGGACTTCCAGATTTAGGTATTCGGTTACAGTAGGCTATCACCAACAGAATCCTGAGCGAATGCGAATATGTGTAAGCATAAAATTACTTACCATTCACCACATTACGCTTCAGCGAGTTTCAGCTGTGGCCACACTCGTCTGGCCTTAAACATGCGCAAGGAAACTGTGGACCGTTTACACGTCATCAAATTGTTTTTTACATTAACAGAACTTAAAATTAAATACATTTTTGATTAACTGAAAATGTTAAACTCTGACAAGTCATGATAGTATATTGAATCAATAGGCATCATATGTGTGTCATCCCAGCTCAATAAAATAACAATTACAAGTAAAAAGTCTAACAGCATCTCAGAACTTGATTTTTTATTTCACAACAATATATATATTTAAGTAATGACTGAAGGTCCTCTGAATTAGTTTTTAGAATTGATTTAACATGTAAGATGCACATTGACACAATTCTAAGCTTACGAATTGTGTAATAAGAAATTATTATTTAAGAAACATTTGCTTACTGAATGTAAATTCTGGTAAATTAAGAAAAATAAGCTTCTTTTTACAGCAGATGATCATTTAAACAGAGTACTGCACTTTTTGGTGTTTAATAAAAGTTCAAACAGATTAAGGAAACACTAGTGATATGTTTTCTAAACCCCATGCTCTTAAAGACAAATTACACAAATACACAAATTAGGATAAGAATGTACAAAGTAATGAGTGAATGTCTTTTCTACACAGTGAGAGAATGAGTGCGAGCAGGGGTTTTAACATTCAACACTGATGACAATACCAGCAGCGTCTGACAGGCCTGTCTCTGCAATGCTGTGCACTTATCTTTCCAATAAATGAACCAGAGTCCAGTGAACCAGACACTGAATTCAACATGATAAGGTCATGTAAAATTGCAGAGTGTGATTAGTGTACACAAATACACACACATTTGATCCATTACAGTATGTAGTGAACTAGTGGTTAGTTCATGTTTCCGAGACATATATGGCCTGTTTCACAGATAAAGCAGCTAGTCCCAGACTAAAATGCATGTTTGAGTTGTCTTAACTGAAAACTTGAAATGACATATATTAAAATATGTCAGTGCCATTGTTTTGTCTTAAGATGCACACCAGGAATGTATTTTTTCTAAGACATGTCCTCAAATGTCTTAATTTTACTAAAGCCTAATCCTGGCTTAATCTAAGCCCTGTCTGTGAAACCAGCCCATTGAGCGGTCAGTTCAACCTGTGTTACACTCCAATTCGGTTTCCCTGTTTTCTCTCCCCAACATTTCCCTGTCCTTCCATTCACAGTCTCCATCCAGTAAAATAAGAAAATTATTAATAATAAAATAAATAAAATTATAATTAAAAATGTAAACATACAAAACATGTGTAATTATAATTGATCATGCTCATTTCTTTTATTTATTTATTAATAAAAATTATTATTATTTTATTATTATTATTATTTATTACTGTCATGCAAAGCTCATTTGTCAATCTTTAAAAGTTAAAAGTTAACCTTTAACTAATTTCATCTAATCATCAATTTTTTTTTTTCATTCTAATAGTCCACACACAGAGAGAGAGAAATATGGACTCAAGTGCAGGAGTTTATTCATCAAACAGAGAACCAAAGGGCTGTTTTCCAAAAGCATCATAAGCTTAAGTAGATCTTAGAGAATATTGGTGGCAAATGTCTCCACGATCAACTTGGGCTCACAATGCTTTTGGGAAACACAGCCCAGGTAGGTATTCAGGCAATGCGCTGTAGTGATTTATGGTCTTAAATATTACTATCTTAAATATTAATATTAATAAATATTAGTATCAATATTGATTTTTAAGACCATAAATCACTGCAGTGCTTCAAGTGATTCACAGGATTGATCATCAGTATTAACATAGATACAATGCTCTTAACATAAAAAGCCACTCTATAGTCTGCGAAAATCGTAAACTCAGGTAAGTAGAGACGGGTAAACATCTTGAAGGCTTCCGAGAAGCTCAAAAGGAAACCCTAAGTACTTAACTTGCAGGATGACTCGTGGAAAATAGGTAAGCATACAGGTAAGTTCATAAAACAAACACAAACAGGTAGGAGAATCAGGAAATGGCAGTAGAAACTGTCCATAAGAAGCAGCAGTAAACAGGTATATGTTCCTTTACTAACACCAGACAATGCTGAACTGTAGAGGTGAGTATATAGAGAGAGTCTTAGGGTATGTATACACGACAACGATGTACTTAAAACAGACAACAATGTTGTCAAAATGATCCCCGTTCACAAAGATCTGCTAAAATTACTAAAAAGGCTGTATTATGCAAGCCAGGCCAGGAGTTGACGATGTCAGTTTGTCAAGAAACACCCTGCAAACACATAATACGCATGTGGGAACAGGTAATACGCATGCAATGGCATTTGAATGGCATTACAAGTAACCTGACGTGCTAACACAGCATCATTTTATAAATATTAAAGGGGTCATTTGATGCGATTTCTTGTTTTCCTTTTTCTTTAGTGTGTTATGTAGCTGTTTGTGCATGTATAAGATCTGCAGAGTTACAAAGCTTAATGTCTCAAACGCAAAGAGATATTCTTTGTAAAAGATAAGGCTCAGCAACGCCTTCCTAAAACGCTTCGTTCAAACATGCCCCCACAAATCTACGTCAGTCTGTGGGGGCAGAGTTTCATACCACCAGCCAAACGCAAAGAAAGAAGGCCGCCGGCGCCGCCATGTCGTGGAGACGCTGTGTTTTTCGTTGCGAAAGCCAAACTACTTTGTTTGGCCTTCCAAAAGAGGACACAATTATAAAACTGCGGTTAAGCTTTATTTACAACACTGTTCCAGAACAGTACAACCAAAATTTTCGACTGTGTGCTGCGCATTTTTCGGAGGACTGTTTCCAAAACCTGCGAGAGTAGAAGGCCGGCTGTGCACAAAGGCTGATTCTAAAAAGTGGGGAGATTCCATCTTTGCAAGTAACGTTACAGTCTGGCGCTTCTGACTCACAGAAACAGCCTGTAAGTATGTTTTCAAATTTTAAGAATTTGCTACTGACTATTCAAACACGAGTTTTGAGCAGTATAGAGTAACGCTTGTTTTTCGTTTCTACGATTTATGATGTCACGCAGGTGGTGGAGTAATAACTAATTTGAACGAATCTGTTTAGATCGAATTAATGCTAGATGTTTTGCTATAAATTACGGACATGGCATCTGAGGATTATTTCAAATTTTTCTCAGTTATTTTGCTCTATTTCCAGATTTAATCATATGTGGTATAGCACGTTCGCACATGCACACTCTTCAAAAATGGTGCTTTAAATCTCTTGACAAACTAAAAGACGTAATTGACATTTGTATTAATTCTAAATAAAATATACAGATTGCACTGAATGTTTCTCAAGACAAGGATTTATTAAGTCCACATGTCAGGCAAACAAGAAACTATGCTCTTAACCACAGGTCAAGAGCTGTCGTTCAAACCATACAACTTTGCGATGCTATTTGCGAATGTTCGTTAGAACTATGTTTTCGGGAAACACCGACTAGTTGAACCATGCTGATAACGACGGAACTTGCGACCAAAGTTGGCTAACGATGCTTTTGGGAAACGCACCCCTGCTTGGTCATCTGCATTTTCCAGATCAGATTCGGGCTCGAATTGATAAGGTAGTGCTGACATTATCACCTGTCATTATTGCTTTGGGAGCTGATGTTCCAAATAGGGTAAGGCGTGTGACATTTCCATCACACGCGTAAGGTATTCGGGCCAATCACAATGCACTGGGTCGCTGGCCAATCAGAGCACACCACGCTTTTCAGAACGATGAGCTTTATAAAAATCTACGGGTTTCAGAAAGGTTACGTCCCTAAAGTGCTAAGGGCATGAGGGAACACAACATTTTCCCAGATCGTTTTAACCCTGGTACGTGTTTAAGGCGCTGGTGCAAAAGAACACAGGAACAAAGGGAGTTTAAATTGAAGAAAAATAGTACATTTATTCAAAATATGATAACTCAAAGAGAGAGAGACTAACAAAAATACTGTACACATGGAGAAGGAACCTGAGCGGGGCTAAATCAAAGAAAGAAATAAAACAAAACCCACAATATTACTATCTCCCCTTGCCTATAAGCTACTACTTTAAAAGGAAAAGATACAACCAAAAAAAAAACATCTTCGGCGTTCAACGCCCTACCTAAACTATACTACTTAAAACTCAAAACATACAATGGTGGCACCCGCTCTTTACCTAATGTGGAAGTCACGTGACATGCTTCCCTGGTCACTACTCCCTGGTCGGCTATAAACTAATATAAAGAAAACATAAAGACTTAAAGTTTTTACAGGCTTCGAAAACACCAAATCACTGAAAGAAAACAAACTGTTAATTAAAACAATTGAAAATATTAAACAAAGAATCAGAAATCAAAAACAAAACACGCCAACAACCCAGCGTGGCAAAACTCAGGTGTAACCGTCGAAATGATGATTGACAGCCAACAGCATCGCCCTAAGAGGTGATAGCGGAGAAAGTGAAAGTACCCTCTGAGCACGTAACACACACACATATATATATATATATATATATATAAAATATTATTCTCAGGTTAGGTAAAGCAAGTTGAGTCTGGCCTAAATTATAAGCATTTTAAATGACTTACAATTTGGTCAGAAGACTTTTCTGTGGTATGTTCTTGTTCAAAGTCTTTAAAAACACTAGGAATCAAGCCTCGTTAGGCAGTTATTTAATCAATCAAATTTATTTTAATTGTTTACTTTTCTTTTTATAATAAACAAAAATATAAAGGCAAATACAACTATAATCACGCTTTGAGTCAAAGGTGTAGTCAGCTCTGGGCTTCTTGTCTTCAGCTTGGGGTTTCTTGTCCTCATCTCTGGGCTTCTATGCGTCAGGGGTTTAATGACATATCAGTATCCAAAGAGGCAATCAGCACATCAGTCTTTTATACTCCTGTTGTTTCCAACCGAAGTTAGGTTCTAATCTTCTTGATTGACGCAAGTTGTAACTTTCCCAAAGTTTCCAAGATCCTTCTCGCTGCAAGATACCTCGCAGGTGCAAGCTGTCTGTCCTTTCATGTCCTTGAACTCAACCAAGATGGCTGGTTTCATTTTAAGGTTCTAGGAGTAGAACCACAGTCTTACAGTATATGTCCTTGAGCACACACACATAAATGCCTAACTATTACTGTACATCTGCCAATACAGTATAAGGCATTTCTTAAAACAAAATAAATAACATTGGGCACAATGCATTCAATTCAATACATTGTCTAAATATGTGTAACAAAAAAGCATCTACAATAGACAAGTAGGCAGGGTAATTGCATTTCCTTGATATTATACAACAGTATCACAAATCCATTAACATATTTACTGACATATCTGATATAAATATTATAATTAAACTTTATTTGGAATACTTCTTTATTGCACAATGCACATTTCTTAAGATGATGCCTAAAATGTGTTTTGATATCACTATTAGTAAGGATAGTATGATCTCTATATAATATTAGTATTTAAATAAGATATTTAAAGTGTACCTACTTGCAATATTTCCACTTTAGCACAATCAAATAGACTTAAGTATATCTTTAGTTGGACCCTTCGCACTATTTATTAAGCACAAAATTTGTTCCAATTTAGCAGATTTTAAGTATAACAATTTTAGTATACTAAAAGTACAATTGCAGGGTATAAGTACATAAATACGTAAATGTATTTGTAAAATAATAAAATAAAATAAATGTATTTTTTCACTAGGGATGACTTCAAGAAAAGAAGTGCACTTTGTAACAAATTTAAATCAGTTCAAGAATCAATATGCTAAAACCAAAACTTCATCTACACCCTGTATTACCCATCATCACCTATTCTATTATAACCAAGAGCACTGTTCAAGCCAAAATGCTTGACAGGCAGTACACACACATTTCATGTGGCACACTTTATGAAGAAAGGTATTATGGGAATTGGGTCAATAGGGAAAAAAACACATGCAGAGAATGTTATAATGTAGTGAAGAGCTGTAAATTTCAACCTGAGTCATGAGTTATGGACTGAGCTCACAAGTGCATGGTTAATGTGGCCATATCAAATGCATGGGAATACACTCCTACTGCGAAATGGGACACAACAGGAAATAGCTCAATGTTTTTTCCTGGGCGAGAGGGGCCAATAACTGTCACTTTAGTTTAGATGGCTCGAGCGCAGTGGTCCAATGTCTGTTTAACAGTTTGGGGTTGGAAACTTCTGCAATTAAAGAGTCCATGTGCACATGGAGATGCACTTCCCAGACCCTTGCTCTGACTGGAAGCACATTAGGACACCTGTGCATTTAAGAGTGTGTGGTTTTAAGTCGTACCACAGTCTGCACCTCATCTGTCCTCGCTGTCTGAAGAAACATGACATTTACAGGCAAGCACTCTCAGCATTGCTGAATTGTCCAATATAAGTGACCCGACACACATATACACATGCACATGAACTGTCTTTCAGCAACACACTACTCCTTGTATCCTCTCTTCATCCATAAAACTTGTACATTTTCAGACTAAACGTACAGTAGAAAAGGAGGAGACATAGAGGAAAACAAACAAGAGGATGAGAGGAGAAATCTCATAAAGCATTGCTCTGAGGTCAGCAGCACATACTGTAGCTCACCTGAACAATAAAAACTGACCCTGATCAGCTCAGGAAGACTAAAAACTATGAGAATCTTTGTTCATAAGACAACTGAAGGTGGCCAAACATTAAGACGGCAAGATTAAAAAAAAAAAATGAAATAAAAAATAGTAATAATCTCACTTAGTACACAACAGTAGTTAAAGTTGCCCTCAAAACACAGTATAGTATGTATGTATGTATGTATAGATCGCTGAATAACATTTGTTGACTTTAACTTAAAATTATACAATATACAAATTACACTAACAATACATATACAAACGATACTTACTACGTTTATACTAATTACACACATATTGAATACTTTGTTATGTAGCAAATGGTCACACTTTCTATAAGGTGTCTTTACTAATTATCAAAAATAATTACAGCTGTAATTACATGCAGGTATTTTTTTACATGAAAAACTAACAAAAAGAAACAATGCATTGGATCAAATTATTAATTTCAATATTAGTAGTTAAAGTAACTTAATATAAAGTGGGAAGCAACAAATAAACACATAAATAAATACTTTTTTTGGTGATTTAATACCTTGTAAGCTCTCATTCCATGCTAAACACACACACACACACACACACACACACACACACACACACACACACACACACACACACACACACAAAGGTAAATAATAAAAGAAATGAAGATTAAAACCTACACAGGATTTAAGTTCTTAATTTGTTCAAAATCTGTCAGATGGGAAAATAATCCTCAATGAATTTAAACCACCACAGTCCAATAAAACATGGTTCATGGACAGTATAGACTTGAGATGAAAATGCATTAAAATGCACATACTGTATTTGCCTAACTAACAAAAATGAAGATATAGACAGACAAATAGATGGAACTTGTTAAGTCAAGTCAAGTCAAGTATATTTGTATAGCGCTTTTCACAATACAGATTGTATCAAAGCAGCTTCACAGTATTAAATTAAAATAATACAACAAGGTTTGTTTCTAGTGGAATTTATTGATTGATCAAATTAAATATCCCCAAAATATCCCCAACTGAGCAAGCCAAAGGCAACTTGTAATCACAACAATTCTGCCATTGACATAAACAATTCATGACATAAACACAGTGGACACAAGATTACACCCACACATAAACGTGTTAAACAGAGAGGATGTAAAAGAACCATGTTCCTTCATGACAAGCCCATTTATGGCCCCATGTGTATCCCTCCCTTGTCCACCACAGGCATCTGAGGAACATAAACTGCGTGTGTGGGGGGGTTCTGTTGTAAGATTGTGTGGGATGAACCATGGGCCACAGGCTTCTCCCTAGCTGGGACGCATCCCTCAGCCATCTGCAAGGGAGGTTAAGCAGAACCTCTAGATCAGAGGAGGATGAGACCAGGCAAGTGAGAGAAAAAAAAAAAGAGACCACCTACCGACTTGGAGAACGACTATGGAATCTCCACCCCACAGCAGGCCAATGCTAGGCCCCCTTCAATGCATAAATAACTCTGACGGGAGCCGTTTATCATCACTTATTGGTGTATGTACATGCTGTGGGTTTGCAGGAACATGATTGGTTGGTGCATTCATCAATCTGATAGAGATCAGTCCCATGTTAGAGAGTATAAATCATTAGTCTGGAGCCTAACACTACTGATAGTGCTTATTGATGGTTTAATCCGCCCCACGCAAGTTTGCATTCAGGAATCTGTCCCAAATGTTATTATTGCCTAAACTGTCCCTGAATATCACTAAGAACTAAAAAAGAACACAAAAGGCTTTCATTACAACTAACATTCAGTTTTCAACAATTTTAGGCCATTGGTGGTTATAATCATTATATTAAACGGCCATTTTCATAACATTATAAAGCAATTACTGCAATGTGCCTGTGTGTCTACCATAATGGACAGTTCATGATCTGGCAGTAAATACATGAAAATGAACTAGAAGCAAAAGTCCCTTTCAGGTAATTTGATTTGTAATAAACACAAGACAATTATGCATTGTGCAGGTGATAGAAAATTAAGAACTAAACAGAGTGGTTAAATTGGCTGTGTGAATTATACTGACAATCACGGAGCACGGCCTGGTTGCTTTAAACTATGCAGATCTAATTCCTCCTCTCATAATGAGCCCTGGCATCCTGGAGCCTAACTTTATAATGCTGTCCGTGATCTCAGATGTGAGAGTGTATATTTTCTTTCCTTCTGCTTTTCTTGGCTGAACTTTCACAGGATGCTTTCAAAAAGCCCAGAGGGTAAATATTCTTCTGAAAAGTAAACAGAATCATTGTGACCTTGCCAAAAGAGCCGTGCTGTTGACAAACCATTCTGCTTCAACTCAGGACGACAACCAAACCTTTACTGATATCAGAACACAAAAATGGGAGTTTAACAGTAAATAGTAAATCAGTTGAATCAGAATCTGCGCAACTTTAAGAAATAACTGGTGAACTGAGGTTCAGATCCTAAATTTAATCATTATTTAGGTAGAACTGTCATAAAGGCATCACAAGACAATATAATTACTCAAAAACATAAGCAGAACTGAAAACTTGCTACATCAAACAATGCAACAGAATGTGATGGCTGTAGATTCATGGGGATCAAATTAAATAGCATTTGGATACAATCAGAGAAGGATCAAGGAAATATAAGACAAGACAAGGAGAAATAACTTCAAAATAAAAGCTAGAATATCAGGAGACACTTATAAAATGCAAATTCAAACTAAATAGCCTACAGTTTTACATAAGCTACGCATATAAAGTTATACAAATAACAGTCCGAAGGTGGTAAAAAATTCCTCACCAGCTTATTTAAGGGCCGGATATGAGTCAGTTCAGAGGCATCTGTTTTTGGTTTAACACTTAGGTCAGAGATCAGCAGTCCTTGGCTTGAAGCAAGGTTGGTCAGTTCTTCTGACATGCAACATGATAAGCCTCCAAATACTTCAGAGTGACTCCCCTGACTCCACATGTTCCCACACACACACACACTCCTATACATGGGAAGTCAAATAGCAAATGTCGACCACTTAGGACAGCGACAAGTCAGGCTTGAACCCTGTGACTGTACCTCTGACCTTGTCCGACACTATCCATGAGTTGTCCCTCATGAGGGACATTTCACCCCAGTGCTACAGGAAACCCGAGTTCTTACGAACATAGGCCTATATGTTTTTTGTTTGTTTGTTTGCAAATGGAACAAGAAAGACAAGAAAAACATTCACACACAAAACATTGTCGTATTATGGAACAATCGTAGGGCATTGTAATTCCCTTCACAGTAACACTATCAATCATTATGAATAATTTAGCTCCATTATCATGCAGTTTCAGAACAGCAATTTCTTTCTTCACGAAAATGCACGGTAAAAAAAAAAAAAAAAAAAAAAAAAAACCCGGAAGCAAAGCATTTACTTGTTTCTAAAAAGTAAAAAGCATCTTGTTACTCAAAATAAAATATCACTACAACAAAAAGGGACATTTTTAAGTATTAAAAGTATCCCTAGTTTTCCTTAGGTGGGAGGAGGCTAGATCATCTAAGATTATACGTCACATACACTGTAATAATTAGCTCTAAATGTTAGCCAGATAGGTAGGTAGGTAGGTACAGTAGGTAGGTAGATAGATGGATAGATAGATGGATAGATAGATGGATAGATAGATAGATAGATAGATAGATAGATAGATAGATAGATAGATAGATAGATAGATAGATAGATAGATAGATAGATAGATAGATAGATAGACAGGGTGGTAAATGCCTATTAAGATGACTATACCCTATCACCTCGACTTAGAAAAGGCCATATTTAGCTTTAAGGGCATGTGTGTATATATGCTAAACTAAAGGTATCGGGGCACATCTGTTGCCCTGTCTGTGAGAGGTCGGGTACAGTGTGTCCTGGGGGTGGCGTTTGTCACGTCGAGGAATCTTGTTATATACTTGCTGTTACTCACCCGGGCGATAAGTCATCGTTATGGTGCTCCTACCTGGCAACCTGGTGATAAGGGAGCCATGTTCAATCACAACGGCAGCTAATATTTCAAATTCCATATTGTTCGCCTCCAGCTGGAGATACCCCATACCTCACACACATACATGTGCACAGAACACACACAAACCGGAGGAGTAACAGAGGGAAGGGAGGGCTTCTAAGGGGTCTGATAGAGCTCTCGAGGGAGAGGGTGAACATTAAGAACCTCACAGTGCCACTGTCACCCAGCGAGACTGATGTCTGAACTCAATGTTAGCCAAACACTGTCTGAGGTCTCTAACAGGAAAGATGTTTGGACTTCAAAATAATTGTTTTGTTTGAACTCATGTTCAACAAGTTCAATGACACATTAGCAAATTCCGGTCAAAAGTTTGGAGTAATTTAGATTGTCTTAATTTTTTTGAAAGAAGTGTCTTTTGCTCACCAAGGCTGCATTTGTCAAACAAACAAACAAACAAACAAACAAACAAACAAACAAACAAACAAACAAACAAACAAACAAACAAACAAAAAACAGTAATATTGTATTATTACAATTTAAAATAACTTTTGGTAACACTTTCTACGAAGACCATCCTTATTATGAATTATAGCTCCATTTCTACTTATGTATGTGTAAGTATTACTATTTTATAAATACATTTATAAAGACTCATTAAGACCTATACTGCATTATAAGAATTATAGTTACATTTATATTATTTTTTTATAATTACGATTAAGCCATGCATTTGCTTTTTAAATGCACATGCTCATAATCCATTATGCACTGATTTATAAGTATTAATTAGTCAGTCATATGGTTCTATGAATGTATTTATAAAGATGAAACATGCATCGCTATAGTGCTATTATATTAGTTACAATGAATTTTTAGTAACGAAGATTTATTTCATTAATTTATTAACAGCCCAGCAAGCAAGTATTGCTTGTGTTATAAAGTTCTTTGGCGTAGGCCCCGTCCGTAGCTCGTAATCCGAGGGTAACGGAATCTGCATTTCCTGCCTGAAGACGAAGGCAGGGGCGCAGCCGACCCCTTGGGAGGTATGGACAGGGACCATCCTGGTGGTGGTGGGGAGGATGGAGGTGAATGTTGGCGTCCACATCTGCAAACTCAGACATATGTAAGTACGGATCTTTTATACTACAAGTATTAGAACATGATTGGTTAGATGAGAAGGTAATAAGTGACATAACAATTGAGTCTTCCTGGCAGAACGTATGTTAAAGCTTTCATTTCAGTGTTATACATTATGGACTATAACTGTTCTTATAATGCAGTATAGTCTTTATAAATATTTTTATAGAATAGTAATAGGCCCTACTTATAAATAAGTATAAATGGGGCTATAATTCATTATAAGCATGGTCTTTATTGAGAGTGTTACTGAACTTTTTTTCTATTTGAAGATGTATTTAAAAGGCAATACATTTTTGTGACGGTAAAGCAGAAATTTCAACATCATTACTCCAGTCTTCAGTGTCACAAGATCCTTCAAAAAATCATTCTAATATTCTCAATTATTAACAGTTATTATTGGTGCTCAGCTATAATTAAAGGGGTGGTATAATGGCCTTTTCACAAGATGTTAAATAAGTCTTTGTTGTCCCCAGAGTGTGTATGCGAAGTTTTAGCTCAAAATACCCCACAGATATTTGTATAAAGCATGTTAAAGTTGTCACTTTTTGAGTGTGAGCAAAAACGCACCGTTTTTGTGTCTGTCCCTTTAAATGCAAATGAGCTGCTGCTCCCGGCACAGGGGGCGGAGCTTCAACAGTTTGTGTCCTTTTACCCAAGCGGCAACATTCTAATCGAGGCCGATCTGAAACGTACAAATTCTACGAGGTGGCTTATTCGTATGAATTCATACGACCTGACTCGTACGAATTATTAAGATTTTTGCAAAATCGTACATATTTTACGAACTGGCCAATTCGTATGAATTCATACGAATGACCTACCCCTGACCCCGCCCCTAAACCTACCCATCACGTGGGTTTAGACAAATCGTACAAATTCGTACGAGTGAGGTCGTACGAATTAGTACGAATTAGCCAACTTTTTATCATTCGTACGAATTCGTACGAATTGGTCGTGAGATAGCGTTGTCTAATCTGAAAAATGAAGCCTACCCGGAAGTGCGAAAAACTGCAATACATCGAAAATCCGCTAGAGGGAGGTCCCAAAAGGGAGCAAATGTCCATAGACCACCATGTTAAAATGTCCTTTTTTAAGGTATAAATTCATGTTTTTACAGGTTGGTCCCATGGACTTTTATTGTATTTTTCGATAGGTTCCGAGTGCCTGACAACTGTGAGGTGGGTGAATTTTTTTCTAACTCATTAGTTTAGATTGTATTTAGATATAAAATGTATGACAAATAAGGGCGTGGTTAACTCTGATTGACAGCTTGATTGACAGCTGATAACGAGCATAGGCTGCTCCAAGGAGAATGACAACATAAGCGCCATTTTTTTAAATATACAGTTGCAATATAATACTACTGTTTTTGTATCATGAAATGTAGTTTTAAGAGTTTTTCAGGCGAGAATGTAGTTGTTTAAAGCTCAAATCTGTGGTTTATTTATAAAGATTTATGAAAATTGTATCCAGGTTGTGAGATCCAGACGATCACCGAGCGCTCGGAACAGTCTTTCCTCGGCTAGTCGTTCTGACATTTGCCGCTGACTCTGGCGTCTCTGTAGTGGTTAAACATGAGATATAATTCGTCTTGTGTAGATCTAACGGGCGATTTTTGGTCTCGTGAATCTATAAGTTGTTCCCTGGCCAATCGTTTTGGCTGAGGGGAAGTTTCATAACTTTATAAGCTATTTAACTTTACCGTTGTATGGTTAGAGAGTGCTGACTTTGTATGTTTGACTGAATTGTTTGCTTTATTTGTATAGCTTCTTGGTACCATTTACTTATACTTTTATAATGGCTAATATTGATTAAACTGAAATTTAACAAAAAGAGACTGGGTTGAGTTTTGTCATTTTAAATTTTAATACAACGAAGATGATCTGTATAATGTTGTTTACTGCAACATCTGTTGTTTAGTACAAATGCACATATTGCCTGGACCATATTAAAATGTTTAATATTTTTATATTATATTTAAACGAAAAGAGGCAGGTTTGTGTTTTATATTTCGTTTTGTTAGGCAAACGTTTTATGCAGTGAATATAATCAATACGCGTTGCCTGAACCACATTTGTGTGGCTATAATGTTTAAGATTTCTTTAAATGAAAACGAAAAGAGTTAGTATGGTGTTTTATAACATATTGCGTTGCCTAAAATATACATACAAAGATAACCGGAGTAGCAGAGCGAGCTGAGTGACGCGCGCTGTTCTGTACTTGGAATAACCGGACTCGCGTCCTTTACCCATATATGGATTGGCCAGAAGGTGGGCGGGGTTAGGATTTCCCAAGATTTTCCAAGATGGCGCAGCCCATACCCCCATAAACGGCTTCAAAACCGTTCTTCAGAAAGTCTATGGGTGACGTCACAGACGCTTTGTCCATATGCTTTTACCTCACACAGACATGGAATGGAAATTTCAAAAACCTTTAGGCTTTTATGTTCAAACCGAAGTCAGAAAGAATGAGAGACTCAAGAAGAAGTGACTACATGTAGACAACATTTCTGAATGGTTAGTTGATGAATTTATGTAGCTTATATGTGTAGTTATCTTCTAGTCATTGATTAGCATATTCTGTCTTGATAATCTATAAATCGCGTTCTCGGGGGTGGGTTTATGTAAATTTAGGGTTAGTGATGTCACTAACCTGAGAGGAATGTCGTGTAGTCCTTACTAGCCGTTTGTTGTAGTCCTTAAAAAGCTATTTCTTTAAAAGAAAATATCTCCCTTTGCTTTGAACTTTGCTTTGAGTGTTGTAACTTTGCAGATGTTGTTTATGCTCAAACAGCAACATTACACACTAAAGTAAGTTAGAAAAGTGAAATCATATTCAACCACCCCTTTAACTATAGTTAATAATAGTTCTTATTATTATCAATACTGATCAATATTGTTGTGGAAACTAATACCTTTTTTTTTGTTTTAGGATTCTTTGATAAATTGCAAGTTCAAAAGAACAGCATTTATTTGAAATGGAAATTGTTTGTAACATTATAAATGACTGAAACTTACTTCAACTTGGAAGTTTTAAAACATGTAAGTGATTGGAACATTTATGCAAATGCTAAAAGCCAAAATATTTTTGCATCCACCAAACAGATACTTGCTCAGGGAAATGTTAAATCCACACAGGAGTTGATACCTAATGCCTAAGCACTACATACAGTTAAAAGAGCTTTTGATGTTGGCTACCTCCAGACTACAAAGTTTCAATAGTTTAAGTTTGTAACAGATTTATGCAGAAACTCGCCTGATGTCCAATCCTGAGCTATACTACCATCAAAACCTCAGAGTGAATTGGACAGTCCAAGTCCCTGCTAAATAAGTATCTTAGAAAGCCAAGCCTCTCTCCTCTCTCTCTCTCTGCATGCTCAATTGTAGAGAGTCAGTATAGCCTATGATGCACCTTTATGTGTGTTTATGCAGCTTTAGCAGGCAGCAGTTTAGCAGGTGCAGGACGCTGTAAGTACAACTGAAATCCAATGCTAAGAGGATTAAAGAGAGGATGATATCTCGCTAGTAAATAACACTTCGTGAGGAGTGAGAGAGGGAGGGAGAGAGACAAACTAAATAACGGCACTCACACTTTGAGGCTTCATCCTGTCCTTGTTGAAAGGCAAAAATAAATTTATGAATAAAACACAGGTGTTAAGTTGCCTGCAAATGAAAGCATTTAATAGGGGTTCATTTCTGTAGTGTGCTAGAGAAGATAAATGCATTTCAGATAGATGTTCATGTTTTTTTTTTTGTTTTTTTTCACATCGTTAATCCAGTGCATGCTAAAATGCTGTCTTTTTTTTTTTTTCTCTAGGCTCTTCGCACATATTTTTGTTTACCCATAAACATTCACTCTCCACAGCAGTACTGTCAACAGAAACATCACTTCTGCACACACTTACACATTAACATGATAGGCAGTCCTGGAGCTCCTGGAGCTCCCTGTAAAACCCTCTCATTCCAAACGTCCAGAATAACGCACACATTTTCTTGCCATATGATAAGTATGATGTCAGGTCAACTTCTCAACTCATAGAACATTGGTCAGTTTGGGATTTTAACCAGTTTAAAATGAAATCAGAAATGGAAGCATGTGAGAATGATGCTCCAGACCTCCTATAGGTGAGAAGAAATTATCCCATGTTTTTACCTGAACTTTTACTTTTATCAAATACTTTATACGTAAAAGAGAATACATAAAAACATTAAGCAGGATTGATAAAAAACATTGATAATAAGTGTTTCTTGAGCACCAAATCAGCATATTAGAATGATTTCTGAAGGACCGTGTGACACTGAAGACTGGATGATTTAAAAACAAATCAGCTTTGCCATCACAGGAATAAATAGAGGGTTTTCACGACGCGTCATCAATCTGGAAGTCGGCCATTTTGGAGGCACTGAACGTAAACAGTGCCATTGAACTGAACGGACTCGCAAATTTGGCTGATTATTGCTTCTGAAAAATGGTCAAGTTTTGGTCTGTACTCATCGGTCGCACCGAGAAAAAACATTTCTAATTCTATAGACTGCCGAAAGTTAAAGAGAAGAGTGCAACAAACTGATGAAAGATGGCGTTTGTGGTTGAGAGAGGCACAGCATCAGCCACATGTGTAAATGAAGCGTTACCTATGGCTAAAATTTTGACGTATAATAGTTAACTATGGGTACATACACACTGTCAGTCCGATTATCTTTGTATCCGATTGGAATATGATCTAAAATGATGTCCACACTCCACACTGTATTGCAACTGTTCAGAACCGATTTGTGTGTCCACGCAGCTCTTTGACAATACGGCAATGATGTTGCGTTGATGGAGAGGTTTGCATTTGCAATATAAATGTTTTCTTATTTAAATTTTACAATATGGAAATGTATAGCCGCCGCGCTGGACTACTGCGTCTCGAGCTGCAGAACTGTAGGAGGCTGGTAGGTTACTGTATGCACAACTCTTTTTCATCCGCGCCGGTTTCAAAATACTTTTCAAAAATAATAATTTTCTGCTCGTCCGGCACTTTGCATCAACACAACCTTGTTTCGGCAGCGACTTTCAGCATGTTCCCTATAACAACGTCTGATGTTTATATTTTACGTGGCGTGAGAAAGTCACATAAACCACGAGAAAGAGCGTTCAGACTGGTGGATTTCCTGATATGTGATTTGAAAAGGATATTAAACCACATGTAGCTTGAAACTGATTTCATGTGCTTTTTTTTGGACTGACAATCTGAACGTAGCCAATGTCGGGATACGAAAAAGAAGTAAGGACTAGAGAAGCTAGCTCGTTCAGATCTTTACCACATATTACCTTAAGTTTGTCAAAATTTTGAGCTCTTTCCTGCTTACCAAGTCCTTCTCTATATGATTTCGCAGCTTCCATGTGTTTTTCCCGTGGTTTAGACATCAGAAATTAGTGTAACAATGTGTTCAATAGTACATAAACAGTGCAATCCATGCCGTTGTTTACATCCGAGTACCTCCAATATGGCCGCGCATCCGGGTAACTGACCAAATCGTGACGTAGGTGAAAACCCTCTATTACATTTAAAAATATCTTAAAGTAGACAGTAGTTAGGCCTATTTTAAATTCTAATAATATTTCACAATTTTACAGTTTTGACTGTGTTTTCATTCAAATAAATGTCTTTCAGCCTTGGTGAGTAAGAGACTTCTATCGAAAACATTTAAAAATCTTACCAACCTCAAACTTTTGAATGGTACATTCAGTGTGATATATATATATATATATATATATATATATATATATATGACAAAACTGTCAAGTTTCCCATCTCAGGACTAAGGGAGGTTAAGTAGTAGCTGTGCAATATCAAAACTAGGCCTACATGCATGTGCCAGCAATGAAACATGAGCTCCCTGCTTTTATTACGATGACTCCCTGACCATGAAAAAGGCCTCGGTAAGTTTACGTGGGGTCCACTGAATGCGAAAGGTTATCTCGCTCACAACATATTGGGTCATATAATAAGCCTGAACACCTGGGCCCGCTCTCCATATCCTCATTCTCTCCTCTTCCTCCTCCCCCGACCTTCGGCCACCCCAAATCCCTCCATTCATCTACTTTTTTCTCTCCTCTCTCTAATTTCTTAATTCCTCTGAGGCACTCTCCATGACTACCTGAGGTTCTTAACTGCCCACTCATGGGGAGAGAAGTGCTGGATGTTTACACCTGCTAGGCCAAGCTCAATGCCCAGGGGTGGGGTTAGGGCGGCCTCACTCACTCCACCCCTCTCCTCCCCTCTCCAAAAGGGAACAATCGACCCAAAGCAGGGTATCAATGGGCCTCCCAGCTGGGAGCTGGGCTCATTGAGTAGAGAGGCGCTTGAGAGGAGTGGAGTGCTGGGGAGATGGGCGACTCTGAGCCGTCCTCTCCAGGGCCAAAGAGTGCTTGGGTGGGACATTAAAGTGATTCCAGCTCACTGGAGAAGGAGTGGGTGAAGTGATGGAGACGAAGGGGGGCAACAGAGAGAGAAATCTCTTGCTTTTGGAGGAACATAGTGTGTATACATAACTCTAGCTACAATAGAGGAATGTTTAACTTCCATGACAAGAGACATTCATGTTGTGAAAACTTTATTTTGATGGTCCCTTTTGAACATTCTCTTGACTATAAGTAACTTTGCAACTCATTAGAGTATTAGTAGACTGTCTTACTATCTGCTAACTATTTATTGTGATGGTCCACCAACAGACATTCTACTGACTATAAGTAACTTTGCAACTACATGCCAACTTATTCTAACCATAACCAGTCTACAAATACTCTACTAATACTCTAATGAGAGTTAGTAGACATGTAGGTCTAACGTTACTTATAGTCAACAGAATGTGTTAAAGGGACCATCAAAATAAAGTGAAACCAAAAAGACTCAATAGTGGCCTCCAAAACACACCCGGACACTTTTGAACACGTGTCAGATTTAAAACATCAAAACGTGTCATCTGCAAACAGATAATATATTTCCCCCTCCTAAGTTCACAATGGAGTGTCTTAATGGAGTATCCACAGGATCCATTAAACAGGTTTAGAAAGTGTCCAAATGCCTTTGTCTTACAGTACTGTATATACATTGCTTTATAAACTTATTTATATATATATATATATATATATATATATATATATATATATATACACATATACTATATGGACAAAAGTATTAGGACACCTGACCATTACACCAACAGAGACTTTAACCTGTTAACCCATGGGAGGACGCCGGCATCTTGAACTGAAGCGTTCTTAATGTAATTAAATATTGACAAACTATACATCTAAAGCTTCAATTTTTTACTTCTGTTTTACAAAAATGTCGTGGTGACATTCATTTCTGAATTTGTGGCAGGAGTTATGAAAATAATAAAAGGAATTGATACCTTTTATATGGAATATGAGCCTCAGCCGCATCCATCGAGAAGCAAACTCATACAGTGTTCATAAAAGCAGTCGACTAAACAATGCCCCTCAGGGTATTTAGTTAAAAAATGTGCACATTTGGATAAATATTGATGGATTCTCTTATGTTTACTTCAAATTTATATAGAGAGGATAAATATTTATTCCATTTTTACCTAAAATTAAGCAATGTGAATATTATGGAGTGCTAAAGACTCTCATGTAATGTCTGTTTCATTCATACTGGATGCAGGAGGGCGCCCTCACGTAGAAAGTCCGTAAGTGAGACTTATAAAGTCATAAATCTTAAGACGTTCCTAGGAAATCCCTTATATGGACAAAGGCATCCAGATATCGCTGCAGCTGAATAACATGTACATAGAGTGGGCTTTCACACTGGGCCTGTTTGCTGCGATCTGAAGATGATTGTTCCCGGTGCCCCCCTCAGTGCTGGTCTAGCTTCACACTCAACTTGATTCTGTCGAACTCTGGTGCATTTGCGGTCATCTTACGTTATCACAAACGTGCACATGATGGAAAACAGGATGCAGGTTAAAATATTGTGTTTTTTGTTATTAATTTGGTGCTATTATACGCAGCAGAATGAACAACACTTGGGTTCACTGTATGTGGATCACGTGAAGGAAGCTCTTTTAAGAAGACAGTGGATTGCGAGCCATTCATTTGCCGCTCTGATTGCATTAACTATGTGCGATTACATTGCTCGCTCGCTCTCGCTCATACCCAAGGTATATCATCCCCACTGTTATCCCTCACATGTGTTTTGTTGAACTAAGACATCGTCATGGGCGAATGCATGTTCAGGTTATGTTACTTCCTGAACAAGTGTGCATCCGAGTCTGAGTTGCTTTGACATTCATGCTAACAAACTCAGACCACCTCCTACAGGTAATCTTGGGTTTGGTACCCTGGAGTGCTCCTGGGTCCACATGACAGCTTTCACATTACCAATTTTTAATGCAAACCGTGCTCCGTTTTAAACTAAACTGCTAGTGTGAAAGCACCTAGAGAAGTTTTGACTGATGAAACATGAAGACAATAAACACACAATTGCAACGATATTTAGATTATCTCTGTTTTTCAAGTCATCTAAATACATTGCATTCTAAATACTTAGACATTAATATGGACTGTGTCCCCCCTTTGCAGCTATAACAGTTTCCACTCTTCTGGGAAGGCTTTCCAAAAGATGTTGGAGTGTTTCTGTGAGAATTTTTGCACATTCATTCAGTAGAGCATTTGTTAGGTCAGGCACTGATGTTGGATGAGAAGGCCTGGCTCACAATCTCTATTCCATTTTGTCCCAAAGGTGTTTGATGGGGTCAAGGTCAGGGCTCTGTATGGGCCAGACAAGTTCTTCCACACAAAACTCATTCAACCATGTTTTTATGGACCTTGCTTTGTTCACTGGGACAATCATGCTGGAATAGAAAAGGGACTTGCCCAAACTTTTCCCACAAAGTCCAAAGCATAGCATTTTCCTAAATCTCTTGGTATGATGAATCATTAAGATTTCCCTTTACTAGAAGTACAGTAAGGGGCCAGGCCCAATCACAAAAAAAGGCCCATGCCATCATACCTCCTCCACCAAACTTTACAGTTGGCACAATGCAGTCAGGCAGGCAACTTTCTCCTGGCATTCGCCAAATTCAGACTCGCCCATCAGTCTGCCAAACAGAGAAGCATGAATCGTCACTCCACAGAACACGTTTCCACTGCTCCAGAGTCCAAAGGCGGTGTGCTTTACACTACTCCATCCGACGCTTGGCATTGCTTGGTGATGCAAGGCTTACATGCAGCTGCTCGACCATAGAAACCCATTCCATGAAGCTCCCACCGCACTATTTTTTGTGCTGTTTACAGTGGCCCTAAAAGTATTTGGGCACAATTATAAATGTTATAATTTCCTTGCATTATTTGTCAATTTACACAAACACACACACACGCACACACACACACACACACACACACACACATATATTTTGCATATATTTATATCTGCACACATACATTTGCTTATCAACATGTTGTGTACGCTGTTGTCCAAGTTAGCACAAGAGGAATGACACAATTGCAATGCTAATTCTGGATTATACAGTATGATAATTATCAGTTATAGTTTGTGTGTTCATTCCCCATGTCTTAATGGCTGGAATGCTGTCAGTAACCACTTGAGGGTTGTCAAAAAACATTTAGTGTGGAACAAGTGAAGCAGGGGTGGGCAGCCGTCCAAGCTGGAGACCGCTGGGACACATGTTTAGCTCAATCACACTCTAATTCAGCTGGATGATCCCATAGAAAATAGCACTACCCTTAAAGTATGGCTATTCTATCCAGCAGCCATTAAAATGAGATTAGGTGTTGCTACCAAGGAAGTGGAAGACTTACGACCCAGACTAATTTGGTCTTAACCTCTTCAGTGTACTTTCTAACACCTTCATTATGACATTTTCCCAGTTTGGACTACAAGGTGGATAAATGCATACTGCTGCATGCATGCATACTCACTCACTCACTCACTCACTCACCTCTGTGAACTGTGAGCTGTCCTTCCTCCTCTCTCCTTTAACGTGGGCTGACAACACTCTCTAATCCAAAGAGTTTCAAAGGTTCTCTCCTTCGTGAATACAAAACATACAGGGTTCTGAACTTTTGATCATGGTTGAAGAGAGAGAGAGAGTGAGGGAGGGAAAAATCGAAGCACCTCTTGACGTAGTCTTCACAGGCTTTGGGTTCAAGTACAGTTCATGCCAGGCTTTTTCTGTTTCTCAAACACTCCGACAAATTATTCCCTGAGTTCTTCAGAAAAAGTCAAGGGCCGAACTGCAAATACCTGCTGTTCAAGACTGAATGGATGGCACATCCAAATCATACAATACACTAACTTAAACAAAAAAGAGTAGGGTAGAGTAACCAAATTTGCCCCTTGGCCTCTGTCCATCATGGCCTCCTAATCATCCCCATATACTGGTTGGCTTCATCACTGTCTCCTCTCCACCAGTAAGCTGGTGTGTGGTGGGCGTTCTGGCGCAATATGGCTGCCGTCGCATCATCCAAGTGGATGCTGCACATTGGTGGTGGTTGAGGAGATTCCCCCATCTATGTAAAGCGCTTTGAGGTCTCAGAAAAAGCGCTATATAAATGTAATGAATTAATTAACTTTCTTCTGCAAATACAAAATATTTGGATATTTGGAAAAAATAGTAAGTTAATGCAGTCCACTGTTGTTTTGATCCCTTTGACTTTAATTTTATGTACAAAAGCAGGTTTCAAAATATCAAAATTGGAATGATATGAAGGTGAGCTAATTTTTGGTGAACTATTCCTTTAAGACTTTAATAAACTGTCCTCATCCATGAAGACAGAATCTTGTGCTTAGTTGAAATAATATCAAACAGCCAATCAGTTCAAAGTCAGAGGCCTTTGCTTGCTCAGCACCTCTACGTGTCTTGTTTTCTGAGTAATCAGAGACCATTGCAGGCCTGAATTGTCAAGGGTAGCGAGAACCTTCCAATTGTCTCTCAGATGTAAAGCAAACAGGTTTCTGTTCCATATGCTAATCTCATTGTTTAATGACTACTCATAAAGTGGCCCAGATAATGAGGATCATTAATACAACCTCTGTAAGCACAGGATTTGTCAATTCTAAGTCACTTGCATAAGGCTGCATTAAGTCCAGCTCCTCCCTGGGAAAACAGCTGGAGTGGTGATGGAAACACTTTTCTATTCTCCCCCCTCATCTTCAGCTATTTGTTTATTTCCCCTTACTCTAGAATGTACAAGAAAATCTCTTAGCTGGATGTGATGTGATTTTTTTTTAACCCACCCTCTCTTATTTTCTCATATTTGGTTCCGTGAGAATTTTCATGACAAGCAGCACATATCAACAGGAATGCAGTGAAAAAAGCAGACACTGGAGTTCCCCGAGAGGAGAGACTGAGAGAGAGAGACAGGAAGAGTGAGAGCGACATCCAGACAGAGTGACTAAGGCATATGATATAGTATAGACAGTGGATCCATCCTTGTATCTTTCCAGAGCTGAATCCCTTTTGACCAGCATTCATATTGAAAATAGTACACAGACAAGAGCATTCATGTTTTAACTAAACCATTTTAATGGTTTAATTTTTATTTTTATTATTATTACTATTGTTTGATTAAAATAGTTTAAAAATAGGTGTTTTTACACACTGTCCCTTATTTTGAAACTCAAAATTGTAAAATGAAGACCCCTGCTCCTTTTCTAAACTTATTTTGATAACTCAATGAATTTAGTTATTATAGACACATATTTATTCAGCCTCTGAGTTATATAATTCTGCAATTTTGAAAATGACAAATAAGTAAAATTATGGAATTTGAAAGTATATACAAGTTGCCATGCCTCTCGATTTGACATAGATGCTTCTGTACTCACAACTTTTTTCTTTTGACTGTGCAAATAGTGTAAACAAAACTGTATTGACATATCAAACCATAGCTCAACATAGATGAGTCAACTATTTGACACAAGTATTGTCTTTCATTGTCTTAAACAAGTGAACTTCTTTTAAAAAGACAATTGAGTATCCTTTATTTAAAAAAAAAAGAAGAAATCACCAGTTGTCCACTTCTTTGAGCGGAGCAGCTGTATCCTACGGCATCTCATAAATCTGGCTCTATTAAAAGTGTTTTTCAAGCTTTTATAGAGGAAGGCAAAATGAAAGTGGAGAGTTCACCACACCTCCACCACACATGTAGTATTAAAACTCTCCTTTGGATTTCTTTGATGCCTCTAGCTGAGGCAGATGTCTTCCCTTCGCCTTTTCCAGAGCTGCAATTGGAAATAAAAATTTATTTTTCAACCTTTTGCAAGAAGAACATTACATGTCCAAAAGCTTCAAAATACTATATGAGTGAATGCAGGAGGCATGCTACAGTATTTAATAAAACACAGCAAGAGAGTGTGTGGATTTTTACAGCAGAGCTTTGAAAGAATGTTTATTAAGGGGGTGTTGAGGAGGTGTTGAAAGCGTTGAGAGGACAGAGGGGCGGCACAGAGGCCTGTCGGCTCTGGAGCATGTGGGCAAAGCCATCGTTTATTTGCAGATGTTATCAGGTCACAACTCCAGCGAGACCTTGGTGTCTCAAAGGAGCCATAAAAACCCAGATGTTAAAGACATCAGGTGGGAAATCTTAACTTTGATTAAGAAGAAAATAACAGCTTTGGGCAAGATGTATCTTGCCTGATGTTTCACCAATTTTGGGTCTGCTATTATTTTTATTTTCTACAATGAAAGATATGAACCGTATCAGGACAGCGGTTCTTTTAGTTTTTAGATGCTTGTGGAAATATAATATATAATATTGCAGAAACAATTGCTGAAGTCCTAATTATAATACCAAAAAAATAAAATAAAATCTGTCAACTTAACAAGCGTTTTTGACTTTGCCTGGCGTTTTACCCCAACCGTTGCTATTTAAAATGAGGACATTGCTTCCTCTGGACTGTCTGAACGATGTTCTGTCATCTTTAAGGTCCTTGTGGTCATCTTCAACTAAAACACTTGAGAAAGTTTTACTCTCTAACAACCCTTGGAAAAGACATTATGAAAGTAGGGTCATTTCTGCCAAACAGTGATCCCTTGAAGAAACTTTTAGAGCAGATTGGGAGGAGGGGCTCTGTCTTTTAGGAGACATCTCCAAACTTGGAGAAAGTCAAAGTGCACTGCCAAAAGATCTTGGAAGGGGGTTTTTCATGAAGATGAATGTTATGTCTGGAGTTTCTCTTCTAACTTCCTCTATTGCCAATTAAGCCACAGTATTCCAAGATAATGCATTTAGAGACAACACAGGAATTAGACAAAAATATTTTGTTAAGCATACTCTCATAATTAATGTTGTTAATATGTGGCAATATGGTACATGGTTAGATTATTTTCTACAACCTAAGTTTAAACGTGCTCCAGACGGATGTCTAATAATGCTGCACAATGTGTTTTTGCTCATATACAGTATATTTTGTTATGCTAATTGTCATTTTGATGACTGATCTTTTTTTTTTTTTTTTTTTTTTTGAGCCAATATAGATCCAACAGAGTGGCATAAACTTGACTTCTTATTCTTGTGTTTATTGACGAAATGTTGATGTTGACAAATGAGAGCTCGCCCCATTGGCCCCATTTCTTTAATAATGCTCTTTTGCAAAACTGAGGGATGTCATCCATTATGGATCAAGAGACTTTTCTGTTTGTTTGTTATGTGCAGATGTCAGTATGCACAAGTCAAAGGGAAAAAGCCCTTTGTCTATCATGCCGCTAATAAACACAGGGAGTTAAATATTTCATCTCACGAGGAGGCGCGGCAGGGGCCACAGAGATTGCGACGCCAGTGAGCTTGAGCGAACAGAGTTTGTGTAATCCTCTTTCTTTGGTGTTTGCTGGTAAACGTGCATGTACTGCCGTGGAGACCTCCTCATTTAACTTATTTAACAAGGGCTTGTTCTTCTGAAAGCAGATCCACCCTGAGGATAGACGTTTTGACTCGACTTTGTGTCTGTCAATTAATAAATTAGCCATTCTGTCATAATCGGCCAAGGAAATATTCAATTATTCACAAAAATTCATGCATAATTTCATCGACTTTGTCTTAAGTTGCTTGTGAATCATTTTGAGATTTTACTTTTAAGGTAATTGAAGCTGTAAATCTAATTATGAGCTGACAAATTTGCACTTACTGTACACATGGCAGGAAATAGCCTTTCAGTAACTGTGCGGTGAACATTACTTTAAACAGCACTTTATATGAATGTATAAACTCAATGTTTGGGATTGGCATTGGGCTCAAATTCCATATGAATAGATACCAGAAGTCAAGCCCCCTTTCTATTTGTGTGATAGCAATGAATCTCAAAAGTATATAAAATATACACAAACATCAAAAAAGATTGAAAATTCTTATAATGATTTGCACAGCGTTATTAAATATATTAGTACATACGTATACTACCTCTAAACCTACCAATCACATAAAACTTCTCAGGTTACATATATAACCCAGTTCCCTGAGGGGAGGGGGGAGAGATGCTGTGTGAATGCTTTGCATTAACCGGTGTCTGAAGCACATATCTACACACGTCAATTCCTGATTGGCTAAACATAATGACGTAGCGACGTAGCGCAGTACAGGACCAAAACCATAAATAGATGGCAAACCAGCGCGTTGTCAGATACTAAATTAAGTTTTATTTAACAAAGTTCAGGTGGAGCACTTTAGGTAATCATCCAATCAGCACAAGAGGAAGCCGTAGATATAGCCGTTCCTCACCTTTGTCCTGCGACAGTTTCACAGCATCCCTCCAACACCCTATCCCCTCACTCTTGGCTGGTACTTTATGCACCCCAGGTAAGAGCTTTGGAAGACACAATACTCCTATTCCAACTATCCTCTGCTTTTGAGCCAAAACTGGATTGGTCTCATGTGCAGTAGGTCTAATAGAATGTCATTGACCGCTGTGTCCATGAGACCTAACAGTCTCTGAACCTGTAAGACTGAAAGCTCCTGACCTACCCTGATATATTTTGTAGTGGTTAGGATCGATTCTACACATGCAGGAGACAGACGTGCCTGCATCATGGTCAAATCACACACCAGCCCCAGAACAGAGATTCTCTGAACTGAGGAAAGTCCTTTCATCTTAGAGTTCAGTCTCATCCCTAACTTCTTCATGTGGGTAAGCACAACATCTCAATGTTGTGCAGCCAATTCCTCAGATGGAGCTAATATCAGTCAATCAACTATGTAATTTAGTACAAAGATGCCCTGGAGTAGAAAAAGAGCCAGAGCAGTATCAATGCACCTCACTGCTTCGCCCCCGAAAGCAAACCTGAGAAACTTCCTGTGTTCTGGCAGAATATCAATCTGAATCTAGGCATTCTTTAAATCTATAGCCCCTCAGAGCCAGGTTCTATGATTGTCAGGACTTCTTCTGAGCAGCCCTGGAGGAGATAACAGATCTCAGATCCTGTCTCCCCATGGATGACTGTGCCTGAGCACGCTTCTTGGTCCCCCTGTCTTTACAAGGGGCAACACGGGCCACCATTCTGGCCTTTTGCTCCTCTCTCCTATCACTGTATCCTGGCCTGGAGCAGCTGGTGGACAGGGATGGCTCTTGGATCCAGCAAGGGATCAGTTCTCTGAATGCCACAGATTGTTTCTTGGCCTCCTGGTACCTGTCGACAACGGTGTTGACTGCGTCACTGAACAGGCCAGAAGGTGAAACTTGATTGTCCCAAAGGAAAGCCTGGTCTCTTTCCTTTTATCCTCATGAGGTTGAGCCTCTGTTACGACCATAGCAGCAATTGAACGGCCATTGGCACAGGCCGTCTGATGCTCACACAGAGGCCAAGATCTGTGGCCCTACAAAGTTCTTTTACTGCCTAAGGGGCTAATCCCTCATCATAATCCAACTCTTTAAGCAGGTCAGCCTTTTAGGCCTGCAAGACCACCATGGTGTGCAGGGACGCACCAACCTGGTAGATGTTGCCCTACAAGCCTTGGTGTGTAAGGCATGTTTCCTCCACGATGATGCAGTTGAGGGGGAGAGATAGCCTGCCAGCTTCTCTTCCACCCTCTGCATCACCCCGTACCCATGCTATCGTGATATCGACCACCGTGGAGTATGTGGAGGTGGCCTGCGTATGCAGCCTGTGAGAGTAGGGATTCCTTCAAGACCTTGAAAACTCATTGTTGGAAGTCATGAATGAATGGGAGATGGTGGCTGGGAGGTTGCTCTCGGCCAGATGTTGTGTAGCAGTCATCGAGCTTAGACATAGTGACATGCTTTTTCTCATCAGGCCATTCTAAACTCAACACTTCAAACCTACAACCTTAAAGGGGTGGTTCGGGATTTTTGACATCGGACCTCATTTTTAAGTCAGCCTATTTGTTATTCATCAGTGGAGACATTTTTTTTTTTTAATTATCCAGTCCTTATATTTGGATAGTTAGCCGATGCTAGGCTAGCGCGAGTCAATGGTATATGTTAGCCAGCCATTAAAAAACGTTTTACCCACTCCACAGTGCACCAAACGCAAATCAATTATAACACTAGACTATCGATGCAAATGTCCGTTGAGAGAATAATGTTAGAAATCAAACTTACCTTTCATCTCAATGATCCCAAAGGAACTAGTTTCTCAACAGCTGCGGAATTTTACTTTGCTCCGGTTAGTAATGCGGCAAAAAGTAAACAAGGGTAAATACACTTGCGTCATGTGTGTACCGGCTCACTCGGTTGCCTAGGTAATCAATATCACTCCGCTGCTGCTGTAGACAAGGCTTTTGATTACAGGGAACAAATTATAACTAATGCAATGTGATGAAAGGTAAGTTTGATTTCTAACATTATTCTCTCAACGGACATATACATCGATAGTCTAGTGTTATAATTGCGTTTGGTGCACTGTGGAGTGGGTAAAACGGTTTTTAATGGCTGGCTAACATATACCATTGACTCGCGCTAGCCTAGCAACTAACTATCCAAATATAAGGACTGGATAATATAAAAAAAAAAATGTCTCCACTGATGAATAACAACCAAGCTGACTTAAAAATGAGGTCCGATGTCAAAAATCCCGAACCACCCCTTTAAGCAGTTCCTCAAGCGCAACAGATTAACAGGACTGCTCTGCCAAGCACCCGCCTGTCTATCTGCATCCAACTCCTCAGAGTCAGACACAGACATCGTAAGTTCCTCATTCTGGTCTAAGGAAATCACAGTGCAAACTTCAAGATCCAGAACGGGGTCCACAGAATCTGTGGAGGGGTCAAAAGAAATGTCTCAATTGCACGTCTCAAGCCAACTCCAAAGTCACCAAGCCGCCTTGGCGGCCACGGGACCCGATCCACGGGGTGCAGAGGCTTGGCTCTCATCTCATTTCACCCCACCCATGCAAAACACACACATCTTGTGTGAGTCGTCACCCATAATATAACGCAGGCATGGCATCACAAATTTCCTAAACTTTGAGCCTGATTTGTAGAAATCTAACTCCTGACTAAAGACAGACAATTCACGCATTCAGATCACCAAAGAAGCGCTCAAACAAGTGGCTTCAAACATGCAAATAAGCTGACAACACACTGGTCTGGCATCTATTTATGGTACGTACTGTGCTACGTCGATACATCATCATGTTTAGCCAATCAGGAATTGGCATGTGTAGACGTGCTTTAGACACTGGCGTTACCATAGCATCCACTTGAAAGGGAACTTTCTGCATTTTTAGTATGCATAACTTAGTTTGATTTCTAACCTGTTTTTCCAATGAAGACCAAAAAATGTCCCCACAAGGAAAAGGATTTCAGATATTGCCACATTTTGTCCCCATGTAGGGTATACTTGAACCACACACACAAACACAAGTGTGTTCAATGCAGAGTGACTCACTGTGACGCGACAGACAACTAGTTGTTCCGTTCACACAACACAAGCTAACCATTTGAAATAACAAAAAGAAAAAAAGAGGAAAGCAGGAGGATAGAATGAACAAACAGAGCATGTAACTAAAAATGCAAGAAGCATGAGAAACTATGAGAATTTAATTAAGACCTTAAAATGAAAGAAAAACAATATGTGTCTGGGAGAGAAAAGGAAAAGGAGACAGAGAGAGACAGAGAGAAAGAGACCAGAGGATCATTTCCTCCGGCCTTTTCCCATGCTTAGTTAGTGATTTGGCGGTATCACTCGTTCTGTATCAGTGGGAAACCTCTCTACACTGCATACTTACAACAGATGAAAGACACCAGAGAGAGGGTTAGATTGCAGCTAAAGAGCTGAAACTTTTCTTTTGTTTTGTTTTCCTTTTAACGTGTTTGTTCTCCCCTGTTGGACACCGTTTCCTATGGACTGAGCTGAGATGATATTTGGACTTTCCTCCAGCCCATGGATCACTTAAGCAACGTTTTTCAGACCATATCATGTTTTAACAATGAAAGTATATTAACAATGCCTGGAAATATGAACAGGAATTCTATGCACTACAATTCATGGAACTAATGCAATATCACAATTTTGCACATTAACAATGTATGTAATACATTTTAACTGTATTTAAAGAAATGAACAGTCTAAATGTGATGATACATGGGGTAACTTTTTGAGCAATGTTGCTGGCCAATGTTGCCGTCAACGGGCAACCAGGTGAGACACAGGCCCCACGACTGATCGATCCAGATAGAAGTATCCAGATAGAAATGTATTGCCCTTTCTCAATGGGAAAGTGCCCAAGCAACATCACTCAGCAACATTGCCTGGCAACATTGCTCAAAAAGTTGCCCCATGTATCATCACCTTAACTCCCCTTGCATTAGTCAGGTCATTTTCACAACCATGACAGGTGGCACGTGCTGAGGCACACCTGAATTGAACAGAGCCTTGTCACCACCACTGTTAAATGCAGAGCATGCCTCTCCTCAAGAGACCAGTCTCTTTTCCCCATTCATGCACTCTGGAGTCAAGGAGGGGAGCGGGGAGGGATTCCTGCGCCGCCAAGCTGTGAGTTGCTGGACCTGTATGCCCGAGTAGGGATGCACGCGACGCCACTGTCAGGCTGAGAATGGCCGGGCCACCTTGCCCCTCAAGTGCAGCGACCCTTGGGAAGAAGAGGGAGAAGAAGAAGCCACCGCCCCTCACACCCCGAACCGAAGAGGGGAGTGTGTATGGCTGCCTGGACCCCACCCCCTTTACCTAGAACAACCCATCTAAGCACTACCTTCCCTGCTTTTTTTTACCCTTTTTGGACATTTTATGACACCTACTGTGTCTGTCATTGCTCCTACCACCACAATACCTAAAACACTACTGGGGAGAGCTGGAAAAGATTTATTAATTCTATTATTAATTCTTAACTCCATTTGTATTTTAATATACTGTATATTAAGCTGCTCTTAATAATGAAAATAATAAAAAATATTTCTTGATCACCAAATCAGCATATTATAAATGATTTCATGTGACACTGAATATTGGAGTAATGGGTGCTAACAAAGCAGTTCGATTTTGGTTAATTTATAACTTGTATTTATAACCCTGTAATACATCACACATCCATTAACCATGCAAATCTAACATTAGTTAGTACTCTGTAATTGTTTAACACACAAACATGCACACACACAGAGGCACAGCGCTACACAGCTACCTTGGCTCAATTAACCCATGCTTAATCTCGGACCTCCCATTGCAACATCTAAAAAGAAGCCGGGGACGAACGCAAGATGCTATCTGCCAGAAAGATTATCCTGCCAGTGGTAGATCAAAGAGGGCTGGACTCTGGGCCCCTGCGATTAGCCATAATTAAACAAAGTATGTCTGTTTAAACTACATTAGCAGCTGGGCGTTTGCTTCAACAGAGTGGGCACAACTCAAGCGTCCTTAATTAAAAGATAATCCAAAGGATTGCCCCCAATCTGCTCCCAAAATATACATTTTGGCCCCCTCTGTTGTCTCCTGGGGTGTCACTAGTGAGCTTGTGGGGTGTTTTCAAGGAAGTCCGCCAGGAGCTGACCTAGGCTTCCTTAATAATTTCTGTCCAACAAGGAGATTGGGGGTGGAGGAGATGGAGAAAGAGAGAGAAAGAGAAAGGAAAGGGCCGATGAACGAAAGATAAAGGTAGGAACACTGAAAGAGAGAGAGATAGAGAGAAAGAGAGAAAGACTCTTCCTGATAACATCAATTTAGCATGCTATTATCTAAAATGGTGGAGAAGCACACGCCTGCACAGTCTGACATAAATCTTAGAGAGCTGGGGGGACATTGAATATGCATGAGCTGAAACAGATACGACACTGCCGCCACATTAATATTCCTGTCACTGGAGGTTTTCAAACTTTCAAGTGGATGACTTGAGCGAAGCCGGTCTGGAGTCGCTCTAAAACAGGGGCAAAAGAATCTGATCCATAATTAAAGACGTACAAGTCTGTGAACCCTAGCAGGAGGCAAAGCAGAGCAGAGAGAGACTCTTCAATGGTGTTTAAATGAACCAACGTGTGAACAGAGTCAAGAAAGAGTATGAACACAAATCAAATCTTGTATTATATCAAATCTGCAGTGCTTTTGGTGGTGAACTGCATGGAAAATGCTGACATATAATTTAGGACAGAGTAAGACAACACCAATGTTATCAATGATAATATTTATTTACAGTAAATGCCACTTGGGTTTATATACAGTATATATATATATATATATATATATATATATATATATATGTTTATATATATATTATTTTATCTTATCTGTGTCATTTGTGTGTCACTGTGGCATTTTTTCTAGACACATATCTGTGTCACTGTGTCATTTTCAGCACAGCAAACAATTGTACCACAATAAGATTGTTCATGACGTTAATGTAGCTTGAGATGAAATATGGCAAATGTGAGAAGAAAAGGGTTAATATAACTTTTTGAATTGTACTATTTTTATTATCTGTCAAGCATTTTTTTTTTATCATGCTAAAAGTGTCAAATATGGCTTTTTGTATTTTTTTTTTACTTTTTGAAATATTAATTTTGTTTATTTGTTTATTTTGATACATACAATGTTAACTATAAAATTAGCTTTAGCAAGACATAAATGCCATTCAAATGTTATTTCCAACACAGAATGCTTTTAAACACTTTTGAGATTGGAGAAAACTAACATGTGAAGAATTATTTCCTGATAGTCCACAAGGCTAAATCTGTCCATAGTTGAAACAACACCATCATATTTACTGTATAGCCTCTCACTGCTAATTTTGCACAGCTCATCTCAGACAAACTTCAGAGAAAAGTCAATGTGAGGGAAACACTGAGTGACCCATCTAAGGCAACAGCTTGATCAGTCTCAGATGTGAGTTTGTTCTTTGGGTACAGAGTGTTTTTTTTAAATAATTTTATTAAAAAAAAATATATATATATATATATATTATATATCATGTCTGTTTTTCAGATAGACTAAGAGAAAGAGGACTCCAGTCCCTGGTTTTAATTTAATAGTGGCTGCATGAACGATGAAAGTCACTATGGGAGGAAGAGGTTATGAAGTCGTGTGATATATACATCACCACTCAAGCCCACTGCAAATCAAACTTAATCATGACTTATAATCAGGGATGGTGTAAATTCCATTTTGGTAACACCATTGTATGGGATTTCAGTTACTCATCTGATTTAAGTTACCAAAACAATAAAACAGATTGAAAGGGATTTCTGTTTTTTGAGAACCAACTGTAAGAAAACCAAATGATAACAGGCCAATCAGAGATGTAGCGTAGTGGTTAGCACATGTGCTCAGACACATTGAGTTGTGGTGCGAGGGTGATACAAGTTCAAATGTGGTTTGTGACATTTCCTCTCCCCATAATTTCCTGTTTTCTCTCTACTCTACTTTAAAGAAGAGGAAAAAAATGACAAAAGGCAAGGCATAATTATTGTATTTTCCACAACATTTGTGGTCACGAGAGGAGTCATACATTGGCAACTTTATTTTGTAACCAAACTAACTTTATAAAACATTTAGGTTTCACATCCACACTTTGAGATTTGGTTCAGTAAACCAATTAATTAAGTTATAGTTATACAAGTCTCCATTTTTTTTATATTTATGTCATGGTCATTAGTGGGTTTGACTTTGGTTATTGGTTATACAGACATTATTCAATCCACTCCTGTAATATGAACTAGGCATTCTGAGTCACACCTGTTATTAAATACAGTTCTCAATCTCAGATACTGACTGAGTAGCCTTATATTAAACGCAAGCTGCCTTAAACATAAGAATCAGAGTGCAGTGCAGTGAAGTTCAGAGAGGAGACTGAGGATTTGCTGAAGCGAGACGTTGCTGTTCAAGGGATACTCTTGACATGATGTTTACAATGAGTCTCCCAAAGCCATAATAACTGCCTCTCCAGCCTGCTCTATTCAGATCGATGGAGTTCAATCTTCCGTGGGATTACATCTACAATCCACATGGGGGAAGGATATACTTTAACAAGAACCGTACAAGGAAACGTGGAGGAACCTTTCGGGTGCAGCAAATAAACAATGAGTTCTTAACTGATGTGTAAATATCTGAACTTGTCGAAAATACCCCTCTATCCCAGTGCCAAAGCAACAGCAGTGGAATATGGGTTACTAAGGTGAAACACTGCCGGATAAGAGAGACGAGTGTCAGTAGAATTGTTAACAGACATATTTCGTAAATTGATCCAGCTCACAAAACCAGGAAAGCAGACACATAGCCTGACCTTGACCATCTCTTAAGCACAGCAACCATAAATAAATAAAATGGCCTCTTTTGACAGGAGCTGTCCATAGCTTGCGATCACACACATACACACTTGCTCACACACTCTCTTTGTTTGGAGTGTTTGTGAGTGTTCAGGTCATTCATCACAGCCTGCCATATCCCGCCCTAGTCTCCCCCTCAAATGTATCCATTTTGTCCCTCCTTGCTCTCGCCCTCTGTACTGCTTTACTGTATACTCCACCATTGACCCTTGTGGTGATCAGAGGTGGAGAGATTACTTTCTGTGTGTGTGTGTGTATATATATATATATATATATATATATATATATATATATATATATACAGTGCTCAGCGTAAATGAGTACACACCCTTTTTTGAAAAGTAACATTTTAAACAATATCTTAATGAACACAAACATTTTTTCGTGTGAAAAATTTCCAAAATGTTGACACGACTAAGTTTAATATAACATCTGTTTAACTTATAACATGAAAGTAAGGTTAATAATATAACTTAGAATACACTTTTTTCAGTTTAACTCTAATTATTACTTATTATTAATTATTAAAAATTATTACACCCCACAACAAGTAGACTACATCTAGTACTTTGTATGGCCTCCATGATTTTTAATGACAGCACCAAGTCTTCTAGGCATGGAATTAACAAGTTGGTGACATTTTGCAACATCTATCTTTTTCCATTCTTCAAGAATGACCTCTTTTAGAGACTGGATGCTGGATGGAGAGTGATGCTCAACTTGTCTCTTCAGAATTCCCTATAGGTGTTCGATTGGGTTCAGATCAGGAGACATACTTGGCCACTGAATCACTTTCACCCTGTTCTTCTTCAGAAATCCAACAGTGACCTTAGATGTGTATTTAGGATCATTGTCATGTTGGAAAAGAGCACGACGACCATGGGCACGGAGTGATGGCAGCATCTTCTCTTTCAGTATAGAGCAGTACATCTGTGAATTCATGATGCCATCAGTTTAGCTTTGCTCCAGACACTTTCAGCGGGATGTACTCATTTTTGCATCACCCTATTTTTAAGTTAAACAGATATTATATAAAACTTAGTCTTGTCAACATTTTGAAAATAGTTGTTGTGTTCATTGAGATATTGTTTAAAATGTTACTTTTCAAAGGGGGTGTACTCATTTATGCTGAGCACTGTATATATATATATACATTTGAAAAAGATGTTAATGAATGATTGTATTTATTTTATTTTACTTTCACAGTTCACACAATGTGTGATACAATTTCGATAAAAAAATCAACACAATTTAATAATACTTGTGTGAACTGAAAGCTTACTGAACTGTGTGTATTTAAGTTAATGTTGGAATACATTCTAATATTTTCTTGCAAGGTTATGTGGCAAATGGCAAAGTCTTTTGCCTCAGACCTCAGTGTCCTGCCTTTATGATTCACTATGTTTGGGACACCCCTGTCTGTTGTGCATTTCATCTCTTGTGGCATACTGAAAACACAGAACGGATCAAATAATGCCTAGTCTGATTTTTACTTAAATATAAAAGGGGATATACCTGACTATTAAAATTTGTTATTTTTATTACATAAAATTATAATTTTGTTACGACAAGGTTTTAAATCAATGTTGTTATAAGGTGACAACCATGATAAATTTGCTATTTTAGCTTGACACACTAGCTTTGACACATGCTAGCTATGCCTTTGAGAAGCTAAGAAAACACTGATAAAAATGATATGACTTTACAATTATTACTTTTTTAACTTGAAATTTTAAGACCTCTGATGCAAAAACCTCTAAAAGCGACATCTGTCAAAAATTTTGATAATAAAATTGAGTGAATGCTCTCTGCACAAAGAATACGTTCATCAAATACTTTCACTTCAAACTCACTGAATCCCAGCCTCAACCCATTCAGAAATGCCGGTACTTGGGTAGAAACCTATACATAGGAGCCTGATAAAATGTTAATATTAAACAAAAACTTTAGACAGACTTAGAGGCTTTTGCATCTGAAGTCTTCATTTATTTTTTGCAGAAGGAATGGTCACGTGGCTGGGACGAGGGGTTAACTGAGCATGTGTAATATGAATATCATCTCTCTAGCTCATTCCTTATTGAAGAAATAAGCCATGTTGCAATTGTCCCGCACTGCAACCATCCCCACTCTCCCCTATATACACACACAAGCTGCACAAGCTTCTTAAGCTGCAAGCTATAATTAAAAGTAAAATTATTGTAATTAAAGTTAAATTACGGCAAAGCTGCCTTTTTGAAAATGTATTTAGCTACAAGCTACTTAAGAAAAGTAACTACACTAAAGCTATTTAAGAGGGAATATATGTTTAAAATGCATAACCGTTCAGATTATATATTACAATCAAAGCAGTATTTAACATGAAACTGAACATAAAAATAAAGAGGAACTCAATTAGATCCTCAAAGAAAACAAATCAATTGATGATCATTGTGACGAGTCAAATGTATTTATGTTTTTGCTATATTTGTATGCAGCTAAGCTGTATTAGCATTGACAATACAAATGTACAATTACTTGTCATGTCAATAAATCATATTAATACTGAAAATGACAGGACAGTTTAGAAGAGCACATTTGATTATTCAACTTTGCTTGAATTCAAATTCCTTTATGCTACTAAAGAATGAAGTTAGTAGCATCACTACCCCTCAGCACTGGCACAAGCACTTTTACATTCACCAAATGGAGGTTTATTTAAGATAATAAACCAGACCTTGGGCAGACCAGAACATCCAGTATCAAAAGCCACAGTCTGGACCAGCCAAACGTGTTTTTAACCTTCTCCTGTAATAGAGCCAGCTCTTTCAGCAAGGTGCTGAGGTCAGGCCTTTAAATAGCAAGCAGAAATTTATCCTACTGTCCCGCTTGGCCTCCGAATGCTCTTTTGCTCTCATCCCTCCGTTCGTTACGTTAATTTAGCAACTCGCGGTTCTTGTCCATGTCAGCACGCTGAACTGAATGGCCAAATGTCACGGCAGTACAATGGCAGGAGAGGACTTGTCAGCCACCTTGTATCAGTACATGGCAGCTGCACAGGAAGATAATAGATTAATTTCATGAGTGTCAGAGCCCTACAGGACAATATTGCTTTTCTGAGCTTTTTCCCCCCACTATTCCTCTCAGAGGGGTGGAGCGGTGAGAGCGGAAAGGGGGCGAAGTGGTTTCATTCACAGCCGCTGGACAGATACGACAAGGACAGGCCATTTTGACCTAATTACTGCCGGAGAGGTACGGGATACCTCAATACATTGACACACACACACACACAGAAAAGAAAAGAAAAGAAAAAAGAAGCTATTTTTTTATTCATCTTTTTCACTCTTAAATAGAATTCTGAATCTGTGGTAAATGCTTGTATGCTTCGTGAGATAAAGCCCAGATGAGAATTACAAGAGCTGATGTCTCTCTAGGAATGTGCATATGCAGGGGACATAGCCAATACATGAAGAAAAAGGCATTTTACAGACACCACAGAATCTACTTGTTAAGAAATACCAGCGCAAAACAAGGCAGATTTCATCACAGATTTCTTGACCAATAACGGCGGAATTCAAACTCGTGTGCACATGCAATGCTTTCTCTATTCACTCGGCTCGAGAGCAATACGGCAGTGACGTCTCACTGGCATAGCTACTATTCTGATGATGCAGCAGAAGTCCTTGGAATTCTTGCCCAGGCATTTCTCGGGTTGCGGAATGCGTCTATGCCACATGTGTGATCTACACTTCAATAGAATCTCTTCCCCTTATGGAGACCAGGAATGTGACAGACCCTGATGATTTTAAAGACTGTCAAAGGGAAAAAGAGAGAGAAAAGAACAAAGAGACCATTGACCATTGAGTGGATTGAGATGTATGAGAAAACACAGCATTATTATGTGACGGCGGAGTGTATCTGCTGTTTCTCAAGATCATGCGCATAGCCAGAATTACAGAGCACACCAACACATAGCTGTCATTCTTCAACTCCCACTGCGGGATGCCACCCTGGTCAGAGCCATTTGCATGTGTGATGTCACTACACCGCGTAAGGGATTGGAACTGCCGGACGGTTCATTATACGTTCCAGAGATGTTCTTTGAGCGCTGCCCGGAGGCCATGTATTTATCATGGCAGGACAAAGTAATACGTGGTCTGGGTGCTAAAACCGATGCTAATGTTTCGGGAGAGTTTTTCCACATTTCAACATTCTCTTGGCGTTTAGTAAACCGGGGTGAGAATAAAGATGATTCTGCAAAGTGTCAAATAACGCTCATCTGGTTAGCGTGATTCGTATGACCTTCCTTGACATGCCTTAGATGGCGTATCTCTAAGGCGTTGGCGTTTGCTTCATAGCGCCGCTTTCCCATGTTTGCCTGTGAATGTTAACTAGCTGGTCAGGGTCCTGTCTTAGAAGAGCCAGAGCCTTCACGAAGGGGCACCCTGTAATTGACACAGTCAGGAGGCAAGAGAAAGGGCAAAACAAAAGTCTATTCAAGGCCAAATCCTCTTATAGACTCACCCATCCCCCCTCTTAAATGAAAAAGGAGAGAAAAGAAAGAATATGAAGGAGGAGAGGAGAAAGAGAAGTGTAAAAGGTCTTTATAAATGGCCTACAGCCATTAAGTAATGAAGAGTGCCTGATCACTGACTGTCGGACAGTTTGGTCCTTTTCATTATTGACGTCCTACTTTTTTTCCCGTTTACTTGCCCTTTCCACCATAAACACAAAATATGTGATCTTTTGCATTCCGTATTGCTTGCGTAAGACATTAACAGTTCAGGTCTTAGGTCAGTTTGTTCCATCTAAAAAGAAACCAGACTGAACTCTTGCCCCTGTTCTAAACTTGTGACTTCACACTTTTGGTTGTTCGGTAAATCTTAAATCACAAATAACATGCTGAGCTATCGGCATATTTCAAAATAAACCCTAAAGTGCTATCTTAAACGAGAGCAAATGTGAAGTTATCTCCATAATTGACTAGCACGGTCATTTTCATTTTCCTTTCTCAACCCCCTCATGAATTCATGCTTGTCACACAATTCGCCCCCATCACCTGAAGATGTGAGGCTTGCTTGCCTGCAGCCCAGCGCAGCAGTTATTGTTCCTTAACAGCCCATAAATCCGCATGGAGATGTTTGCTAAAAGCGGAATCTGGGTCAAAGGTCACCCTTGCTATCCTTTGGCCCCCTCTCACCAGATGGCACCTCTAACTTTCCCAGGCTGTCATGCAGCAGCCAATGGCTGGCCCACCTCTACAGCTCCCGGGTGCTCTGGATCCTTTGTGCTCGGCAGTCTAAACAAAGATTTTTCTCCTTTTCTGGCACTAGGGGATTCAACTACGTGTAAACAGGAAGAGAAACCTAACTACAGTGCATGGCATTTCAGAGGCAAAGTTATTTTAAGACCTTATCAGGGTTATGACAAAAATGTCTCAAGTATATGAATATTGTATTTGCAATTAGAATAGTCTAGTTTATTTTTTAAATTGCATCATACCAGGTCGTTTATGTAAATAACAGCATGCTATTAGTTGCTTGGTAAAATAAAGGTAAAGAAAAAAGACTAAGATGCAACATTAGCCCAATTCAAATAACATATTGCAAGCTAAATATATTTGGCTTAATTCTAATACTTTTAGTAGCAAAATTAGGCAATTTTATTGCAATAAAGCGTTATTAATTGTACGCATAATGACTTAATCTATGCAAATCGCCATATAAATATTGATATGACTTACTCCTACTCTATGTAAATGTAAAACATTAGAGGTGTAATCTCTTTTTGAACCATGACGGTAACTGTAGATATTTAACAAATTAATAAATATGTGCTTATTTCAGCAGCACATCATGCAAATAGATTGACTTAAAATATACAGTGCTCTTGGATACATTAAGAACAACCCAGTTCGCTTTCTTATTCTCTTTTTTAAGTTTTCTTTATTTGTTTAACTGATTCCTCTTCTAAAATGTTCCACATGTTAAGTTCCACTACATATACATTCTGTTAACAGACATAACCAATAAATGCAAACAGATGAATGACACGCAAAGCTCTCCAAGTGTACTCACAGTTATTGAATGCACAAAAAGGCAGTACTTATCAGTAAACTCTATTACTAACTGCAACTTGCTCGCACATCGCAATGCATCCTGGGCTAAAGAACTCGCCATAAAAGCCTACTTGCTGTAATGTGGTATATTCTCCTTATGATTAACTCACTTGCAAAGCAGCTTTTCCAGCGCTAATGCCGAGACAGACTGTTTTACATTTCTAATTTGTCATTTCAATAGGAGGGGTAATAGCTAGAATTGCCTACTCTAGGCTAAGCTTCTTATGCTCACTTATGCGTTTTAAAGATTTTGTAAGACTGAACTTAACAGCCCAGGTAAGGCGGTCCACTCCTCATGCAACGTAAACAAAGGATATGAAGTCCACAGGTTTCCAAAAGCTCAGCTCAGCGAGGGGCTAGTGTTTTCATTCAAATTTAGTTCTGGTTTCTTCCCGACAAATGCACTTGTGGGAGATGGCTAAAGAGAAAGTGGAAGGATTGCAGTCTGGTTTCCTACAGGTTTGTGATTCCAGAGGTGCAGTCTTGAGGTGAAATACTGATTTGTGAACTTGTCAGGGAGAGCAGGAATGACTGAAAGGCGACGGAGGCTAAGTGTGTCAACGTGACTGTGGTGGGGCCATGCTGCTCGGCAGGATGGCCCACTCTCCTGTTTGCGCCAGAATCTCACTCCTGAAACCAGGGCAAGCCTCTAGTGAACAACAAAAAAAGCAACCATGAGAAGGAGAGAGGAAAGTGAAACAGAGTGGATTGGAAATATACAAATGAGAGGGAACAGAAAGTCTAAGCTAGCACTGATGTTGTACACAAGTTCTTGATCTTTTTATGTTTTTATCAAGGTAGTCATTGTTCTTTTCTTTTGTTTTAGTGTTTTGAGAAAAAGAATGATTTAATATGAATAAAAGAACATACTTTTAAAGTATGAATGCCCTAAAACTGCAAAAATAGCTTCAGACTGTGACTATGATGACAAAAGCAGCATTTCATAGACCATAACCAAGAGCTTCCAGATGGCTTTGTTTCATAACTCGGTGACCTACTGACATCCAATTGATGTGCTTGAAAAACCTGATGGCTCATAACCTGAAAATATTCCACATAGCCATTTAATTGCTAACTTAGCATTAGCTACTCCTATTTGTGCACACAATACTGCATTCTCGAATAGAGCCCTACTTTTCCAACAATACCTAATGAAAAATAAAATAAAATTACAATATGGAGAATATGACGATAAAGTAATCTTCATGTGAATTGAGGGGGCACAGGGTCTTCAAGGAAATCCCCATGTTAAAACCAACACACTAAGAATTCCGATGCATCTAGAAGACACTCTTTCACCACTGGGTAAAAGACAGTGCTTACAGCAGTCTGACACACTTTGGCATTGGGCAAATGTTCGGAAAAATATTCAACTAAGACAGTGACATTGAGTTTCCCTCAGATCTAGGCAGCATAAACAAGCATTGGTATTCTCTCAGTTCTGGCAAAAGCACTACTGAGACAAAGAGAGTTCTTTGATTGTGAGCAGTAAAATAAAGACATCAGGATTTGTGATTGATGACTTTTGTTGGCAGAGGGAAAAAATCTGAGGGTCAGACCCTGAGATGTAGCTTGAAGGTTTAAACAGAACTGGCCTTGCTGATCTGTAAAATTTATTCTGAAGTCTTAAGGCCAAGGTTGTAGACACGTACTCTAAACAGAGCTCTGATATCAACTCAGCACCACATCACGCTAACATATTCCCCTGATTCAAAACAAATAAACCAACGAAGACATTTCAAGTAGTTTCCTGGTACTATATGTACCATTTTTAAACACCCGGGTTGTGTTGAGGTCTGATGTTGAAAAATTAGAAGGCCACAGAATTTAATCAATATCTTGGCCATGGAAGTGAGATGTGCTGCCAAGTGAATTGGCACACACAATGTGTCTTATTCAGGCACTATAGAGAGAGAGAGAAGAGACAAATTGTCCTTTTTAGGAGGTGTGCTTTGACCCCTTGGGACTGCCCACATTGGTTAGCCTACAATACAATGATAAACCACAGAGGGGCGCACTGTATAAACTCAGTGACATTAAACCTTTGATTTTCTTTGTAATGTTTACATTATAGACACTTATACAACAGTTCTGTTATGCAACATTCATGCAATAATTCATCTCTTTTGGACTGCTGAGATTTAAATTCCCGAATAAAATGGGGTAATTTTTCTCAAGTGAGAAGGTTTGTGTTTTTATATGTTTTAACTAAATATTAAACTATAACTTTTTAATGTTGTTAGCTAACGCCTTAATCTTGTCTTTCATCTGCTGAAATCTCTTGCGGACATAGATATTCATACATGCGTATAACAATGGTTGAACAGTCAAGTGTTTTTGAGTGTTCACAGACCGGCTTGGACCGTTCCAGTATGGCCGACGGCTTACGTATAACAGCCCTTAGAAGCAGCCGCTAATGAGGCTATATAATATATCTATGATTCTAAGATAGAAGACTAATCTCCTAGCGGCATGTAAAACTTTGTGAAAATGAAATACACTTTATCACTTTTTAAAATATCTTGTTAATAATAGTAACTTATTACAGAATACTTTTAAATAATATACTTAAGTGCTAAATGAATGTAATATTTCCGGACACTTAATTGCAATTAAGTTACAATTTATGGTAGTTTAAATTTGTATTTAATTTTTATATTAATAATTTATTTAAAGTTGTTTGACCCACTTAAGTAGAACTTAAATACATTTCATAATTACTCATATTGTTTTTGAAATATGTGTAAAGTCTACATCTGAATGTACTAAAAATGTATGACAAGCTAAAATACTTTAAATATAATTTCTGTTGAAAATTGTGTTATGTATTTAAAAATATTTGTCATTGCACATTTGTAATGATGAAGTTGTATAGATAGATAGATAGATTTGGTCTAATCCTGACTTAATCTAAGCCCTGTATGTGAAACAGGCCTATAAGTGCACATTCAATACAATTAAGTGAAGGGTACTGTAACTTAAAACATATAGAACAAGGGTGTCCAATTCTGCCTCTGGAGTGCCACTGTCCTACAGAGCCCAGCTGTAAATAAGCAAAGACAGCTAAGTTGAGGTCTTCAGAATTACTCAAAACCACCAGGTGCGTTGGGGGCAATTTGTAGCTAAACTCCATGGGGCGTTGGTTCTCCAGGAGAAAGATTGGACACCCCTATAGAACAGCATGTTTAATTTGACCATTTATAGCTTTCTTATAAAATATGATGTGTACATATAATTTAAAAGATATTAATGGTCTACAAAAAGGGATTCAGTGGGGCCGGACTTTTCCACCATCGGACTGAACTACTGTATTACTGTTGCTGAATCATGACATTATATTGCTTTTAGTTGTTTCCTAATTATCACTTGGATACCAATGTTACTGCAGTAATATTTTGAGGGTAAAGTGGCTTTTCAGAGAAAGCTCATTTATCTTTGGCACAAAAATGAGACACGTATAAAGGGTGGAGAAAGACGTTAACAGAAAGAGAAAGGAAGCCTAAGTCACTTTTAGGCCGTGGGTAGAATGGTGTGTGAAAAGGGCTTCAGCCTTTGGCTCTCTGTGCATTTTAACACACCATAAATCATTCTCCTAGCCGTCCCATGTATTCCGTGAATGATATATTTTATTTACACTACAGAGGAAAACACACATGGTCGTTATTAATCATCTCCCACCTTTAATAATGACTCAACTTCCACTCATTCATCACACAACTTCTAAGCTGGGCTTAACACAAGAATAAAAAAGAGAGAGAAAGAGACAGATGAAAGAAAACAAACAGTGCTGGCTAACAAGTAAGCTTTTTCAGAGGTTAAGGAACAAAGGGACTAATAGCGCTATTTTCCTATTGTGAATACAATGACAATAAAATATAGTCTGTTGATCACGTGCCTTCAGGTTCTGGAATAAATACCTGAGCACGATCTTGCTAACCTCACTTATCTTTTTATTGCTAGGTAAACATTAGCAAAGAGCCAGTAAAGTCCCTTTGTTTTTCTCTCGAAAGTCACTTGTAATGATGATATAATACATATACACACACTTATTTTGTGCCATAGAAATTATAAATCTTTGTATTCCACTCTGTGGCTGTATCAGTGTCTAAATTCATTCAAAGTGCAGAAGGTTATCCCTCATAACACTGAAGCACAGCCAAACTTCAGTGAACATGAGCTGTGTTGAGGCTCTCTGTGGTATCTTGGTGTGAAAAAGAAAAAAAAATTCACTTCCTGCAAGCACTTATGTCAGATACAGCCCTACATGTCTTTCAGTCGGCATTGATTTCTCGCAGTTATTAGAGATTTAGCCACATATCTGTCTTGCCGCAGACATTGTAAACGATATCCAACAGTACAGTCTGTTTGGATGGTCTCCAGATCACACAGTTCACGCATGAAGTGTATGCTTTAGGGAAGAAAGGGAGGCACAAGGGTGAAGAATGAAAAGAATTTCTACTTTCTAATGTCCGATTCACGTTTCGAGTGGGTTGCAGTAAAACATCAGGCTTTGGCTGACTGAGGGCAAGCAGCTAATGGCAGACTGTGACTGATTCTCTAGTAATTGCTTAAAGGGATAGTTTACCCCAAACCTTCATTTTCATTATTCATCATTCTTCCATGATGTCGTTCCAAACCTGGACATGAGGGTATGACTATGAAACACCAAATAAGATGTTTTCGATGTATTTTTGTTTGTATAATGAATGTCTATGGGGTCCAATGCTGTTTTAGATTTCACTGACTTTAATTCAGTGGTTCTAAACGAGGGGACCTTAGCAAACATCCGAGGGGGCCTCAAGATGACTTAAAATGATATAAAATAAGATAAAACAAGCTTAAAAAAAAACAAGATATTTCTTATTTTAAACCAACATTTTGTCTTTATCTTATAATGCCTGGATATAGCCTACATTTAAAAGTATGAATTCTATACTTAGAAAAGTCATTTAATTTAACTAAAATTAAAATAACAAACGAACAAACAAATGCATGAATGAATGAATGAATGAAACCAGTTCAAAATATTTTCTTTAAAAAATATTTTTTTTTAATTATGACATTTTTCCTCAATTTTGGTTGAACTATTCCTTTAACGACCTCATGAAATTATTTGGCGAGTGAGTGGTTTTGTCTTCATTCCTGAGTTGATGTATTGAAACAGGACGTCTGGGTGGGACGTTGGCATAAAAAAAGTGCCAGTGGGCCTTTGTTACATATCATCCATCACATTACTTTTACAGAGAGTGTCAGTGCACATTTGAAATGCTAAAGGTTTATTCAATCAACATTTGTACTAGCTTATGGATTAGCTTCAAAGCTAATAGTTACAGTTGAAGCTAACAGACAAGTCAAATGTTGATTTCATTAGGTCTTTAATGGTAACAATCATCAAAATAGTTTTGAATCCTTGAAAGGCAGCTGTTTGAAGCCACCAGGAGGCCAGTGAAATAAAGACAATCAAGCAGATCAGCGCTAACAGCTTGCGCTCCTCCCTTCTTCCTTAAAGAGGCATTCTCCCACGAAATAAACCAGTGTTACAACAGATTGATTTAAATGTCTGTGTGTTTTCCAGCACCTCTGTGGCAGACTCAACAAAAGGGATGAGTTTACAATACCACCCCTTACATCCAAGTAATTTATGGCACGCCATGCGCTCAGCAAAGTGCAGCAAAAGGCACCTGGCCTAAAGCATAAAAGAGCACATAGCACCAGAGAGAGAAGGATTTACCTTGCAAAATAAAGTGGGAAGTAATTGAAACAGTGCAGAAGTGCGCTTTTGATTATGTTGTGGATGCACTCCGTCATGTCATAATGGCTCTTGTCCCCTGAACCGCAAAACCATGTATGCTTAATGAAGCAAAAACAGCTCCACATGAAACTGCTATCTCCATCTTTTGAAGGCAATATTGCTATCATAAAGCATGCTCGGAGTAATAGAAATAAGATTTACACAGGTCCGGCTAATGCATGCTAAGGAGGTTAACTGCTGTGTTTCTTGACAACCCAAAAGGCGGCTCCATCTAATAAGGGTGGCAGCGCCTTTATGGTCTCTTTCTCAGGATGACTGCTTCTCACTGGCAGCACCAAAAAGCATTGTTTATCAGGCACTGTGTTGAATATGCAATAAAACAGCTAAAAAACAAAACAATTCCCCTTATGCTGACAATAAATGGGGTGAATATGAACATCACTTGCACTGTTTAAAGAGACTGCATAATTCAGTGTTTACAAGTGCCGTTGCTAAGGGTGATACTGTGATTATTACCGATATCAATTGTACCCTATTAGCACAAGCACTGCATAATATTTTTGCAGTAAAAGCTGCCATTATCATGCTGGCATTGACATGACTGACGTGCAAACTGTTCTGTCTACAATAGTAAAGCAATAGGCCACAAAAGGCCATACAGTGGTTTTACCAGGAAAGGGGTGTTCTTAGGTACAATGCCATACCTAAGTAATGATGGAAATAGCAATGTAATAAAAGACATAAGTGTTCAGTTAACAAAATTTTCCAGGTTCAATAAAACTTAAGCCCAATCCACTGCACTTATATTGTATGTTATGTGTTGATTACAACAAAAATTTGTTTCCACTTTACCCTCCTTTTCTCTCTCCCCCTCTCTTTAAATATATATTTTAAATAATCATATTTAATATTCACAATTAATATATGTCAAAATGTTTTAATAATTACTCAAATAAACAATTCTTTAGGCAAGTAATGCACTTTATTATGTAAAAATGTAATCTTAGGTGTTTAATTACCTGCAGATCTCACACTATTAACAGGTCTATAAATGAAAGCAAACTAAATTTGGCCAGTTAGTTGGAAATTAGTTTTTCTATTTTTTTTATTTTTATTTTTTATAGTACTAAGGGATGCAAAACAACAAGCTTTCCCATTTCCTGCTCTACTTATTTAAACTCAGCAAACACAGACAAGCAGAGTGCTACAATGAACAATGAAAAGTCTGTACTGTATATCAGCATACTGGAATGCCTCACAGCCAATCAAATAAAAAGACCAGAAATAACTGTAAATAAACAGCCTCTTTCTTAAACAACACGGGGTCTTTCAATGGTATTACAGTAATTATCCTAAACTTACCTGCTGTCATGTTTGACCACAGAATAATAAGTTAACATCATACCTTACAGATGAGCAATACATTTACCTCATACCTATTACTTTTTGGTGACTATTTGAATCCCCCTCTCATCCTATCCCTGCACATTCAGCCTTGTTATTCACAGCAATCACATTCCACCAAAATGTCCCACAGTCCTGACAAATAGCCATTAACATGATTTTTCCCTCCTTTCCCACTTTTGCCTTCTCAAATTTGGTCTCTCCCCTATTTGTGCAGATGATGTATTGAAATCCATGAGCCTTTAATCCTATTAATACAGCTCTTGTCCATGTTACATTTATTTTCCTCGTAATCTCCTGCTCCGGCCTCTCCTCTCCCTCTCTCCTCTTGTCCCTTGGCTGACCTCGGCCCACGTACTCTCCTCTCAGAGTTGAGGGAAATTCAGATTGATACCAAATATAATGGTCATTGCGGGTTTCATAACAAGCTTCCTGATGGTGTGATCAAGGGCTGTTTAGCTTGAATGACCGCGTCAGCCATCTTCTTGAACTGAGGGCAGGCTCATGCCAAACCGGAGAGAGCCGGATGGGAATGTTTACAGTGTCATTCTGTGAAATGCTATCAATACTTGACCTTTCTGCTATTATATGACTACAAGAGTTACAGGCCAAATAGTTGCAGAATTTTTTTTTTTGTGAGGCTCTAAGAGTCATACTTTTTAAAGTTCTACATAAACATTGCATTAAAAATGATTTGTTTGCACATCATACTCGCATAGAAGCAGTGCATGATGGGAGTTTTTCATAAGGGCTTACTGTAACTCATTTCTAAAAGGGGGGAAAAGATGTATTTCATCCTTTAACTAGATCGTACGGATGTCTGCCTTGATGTCTGCATAGGCAAAGAAGGCCCCACAAACACGTAATCCTAATGGAAATCCTTGTCATACATGCCCCAGTAATGGTTTATGGTTCGGACCATAAGCGCCAATCCAAACCCAGTCCTCCAAACCCATAAACCAATCAGTTCCACAGCCAAATCCAAATGAATCAATTCCAAACTTCAGATGGCCACAGACGTGCTCACTTACCTATCATCCCACTGAGAACGGCTGCAAATAGAGTATTTTTACAAGCTCAGAGCACTTCATGTAGTCTAATGAATGTGAATGGATGGGCCTTGAGTGAAGTGAAGACATGTATTTACACATGATCTAGAATCTTCTTTACATGCTGAGAGGAAGAGGACGGTTTACTAAGCTCCTCATAGGATGAGAGAGAGATCCTGATGGAGCGCACACTGTGGACAATAAACGAACCATATTAGCCATTACAAACTTTCGTATGGAGGAAAGATATGTAATTTTTTGCAGGCACTTGAATGTGACAGTTTAGTTTTACAGTACAGTATGTGCTCATAGTAAACACTCACATTGTGTCTTTTTTCTCACTTAAGCAAAAATGCAGCCATGTCTACAACACTCTTCTGTGATATTAATCGTCACATCAACACATAGCTCATTATAGAAATGTATAATATGTAGCAAATAGGTGGAGATTTAAAGTCAGCTACATTCTTTAGCAGTTTATATTCTTTCTTCTATTAACATAAACTAATATTCAGAGGCACAAAGTATGTGTTGATTTGTTGTCACAGTCAGAACCAGGCAGATAGAAAGTAACGTTTGCACAGATAGGCACTGTGGTGGATATGTCAGTGAATGAGGGCCAAACAATAAAAGTGAGGCACTGAAGGAGTAACTGAAAAGTTTAATGTGGCTTTCAGTTCACCCCATAATGCCTTGTGACTGATGAAACATTTCCCAAGATTCACAGAGTCCTCTGTCAGCAGTGATGTAAAAAGCCCTAGAGGCAGGGACCAGTAGTTTCAATAGCCTTTTCAATTTGAATTTGTTCCTCAACAGAGAAAAAAAAAAAAAAAAAAAAAAAAGTTTTAAATGAGAATGGAATTTTACCTCCCAAAGAAGCCTAAAGGAATTCAGAATGGAAGCAGAATTTATGGAATTTGTTAATGACTGCACTAACAGGAATGCTTGGACATCAAATTGGTATGCAGAAATGTGCCATTAATTAAACATCATATTAAAAGTAAAAAAAAAAAAAGAAAAAACATTTCTAGGGCTGAAATATGAGGTAATTTTTAATGTCTTGATGGTACACAAATAAACTATTTCTAAAGCATGAGGGATTTTTATTATAATATAAGAAGTGCAGATACTGACCAGATAAATATCTTATCTGTGTCATTAAAAATGCTGATGTAAAAAAGAACTGTGACAAAAAGAAACCCCCATTAGTCCCACATAACCTCCTGTTTGTAACTGCAAAAAGAACAAGTTATAATGGTGCAGATGGAAGAGTGGAGAGCAAATGGAAGCCCTCATTAAAACATCTCCAGCTGTATTGTGAAAAAAAAAAAAAAGTTTGGCTGAAGTGCTCAGTGATGTTAATAGAGATCAAATGGAAAGGTAGTGCAAAAAAAGAGGCAGGTTCATTACTCTGGTAGAGAGTAAAACACACAGAGACACCTCTCATACAGAGACAACTATAATGGGTCAAGCATCTAATGAACACAAGACAGACAGACAAACAGACAGACAGACCAATATGGCGGTTATGATGGGAAGGAAGAACAAGAGACAGAAAGATAGAGAGCGAGTGAAAGAGCCTCTGGGTCCAGCCTTTGAAGATGTCCGGGTCACATCGGCGAGCACAGAACCTTTGTTCTCGTTCTCTTTTATAATTTGATCAAGTCATATACGTGGAGCTTTTTTTTTTTTTTTTGAAAGAGAAATAACATTTTAAGCAGTGTTAGGGAAAGTTTTTTACTTTTAAAAGTAATGTGTTAGAATTTTGCTATACTCCCTAAAAAGTAACTAACTGATTTACTTCAGTTACTTTTTTATGGAAAGTAATGTGTTGCGTTACATTTGTGTTCGTTTATCCGACCTGGGCTGGGCTTCCTTCTTTGTTTTTAATAATAACTTTAAAAAAAGGAAAGTTAAAAAGAACAGTATTTGAAAAAGAAATATTTTGTAACATTACAAATGTCTTTAATGTCACTTGCATCCTTGCTGAATAAAAGTATTAATAAAAGTATTAATTTCTTTGAGAAAAATCATACTGACCCAAAACTTTTGAACAGTTTGATATACAGTATTTCAGGCACAGTTTGACATATATAATAAAGTCAAACATATACATACAGATCTTGATAACATAGCCTAATAACATAATGTTTCTTGTTTTTATCAATGTTGAAAACAGGTGTGCTGCTTTTTTTTTTTTTTTTTTTTGGAAACCATTATAATATATATATACCAGGATTCTTTAATTAATGGATTTGTTTTTTTATCTTAAATATAAATCTTTTATAACATTATTAACATTATTACTGTCGCTTTTGATCCATTTAATGCATCCTTGCTGAAAAAAAAGTATTATTTAAAAAAATTTAACCAAACTAAATCCTTTGAGTCTATGACAAATCATGTAGTTGATGCCATAGTTATTAATGTTATTTTAATGTTATTGGCACAGATAAATAATTATTTCCATTTTTATTTTTAGGGGACCCTTTGTTGGTTGAGAGTCTGTTTGGGGGGTCCCTGGTTCAGAAAGGGTTGACAACCCCTGCCCTAGACAATGAAAGGTAAAAGAATAATGATGTTTTTCTCTGCTCATATGGCAATAAATTGTATCATAAACTGTATTCTCTCACAAGTCTGTCTCTCTCTCTCTCAGGTGAGAGCTCCTCCACACAGAGGAAATGAGGGGGGAAATGATGATCCCCCTTCCAGGCCTAATGTTTTTCTCTTTTTCCTTTTCTCACTCTACATGCCCCTCCCCTGTTTTTCTCTCTTGTCTGCCAAGATGCAAGACTCTCCGGCCAGGATGACAGAAAATCGAGGCTGCGGTTGCTGAAATCCCTCCTGTGCCTTCAACTCTAAACACAGGGTAAGATGTCAGCCTACAGCTATGCACAAAACTACAGTATTTAAAAAAATAATAATAATAAAAAATATTTTTTTCTGTCCCATTGTCATTCCAATTATGTCTCAAGCATATGGCAAGACAAGGTGGGTAGTATCAATTCCAGAGAGGTTTACCTTTAGTCTGTTTTTTTTCCCTTTTTTTAAATTTATTTATTTAATCTATCACACATTCTTGTTTATTAAGTGTAACAGAGATATGAAAAGGACAACATTGTCTAACATGGAATATGCAACGGCACTAGATAATTTATTTATATATAATTATATAATTATATATAAATCAAACCTTTATCATCAAACAATTCACTAGCTCTGGAAATATTACAAGCAGAAAATATCCTTTGATGCAAGGATACACATTTCATCAATGCACATTGATACCACTTGTAAAGGTCTATTTTGAATGACTAAGAGTCTGGTAGTAGGGAAATGTCGCATGAAAACACATCCTTATTTCAGACAGAGCGGGTCTATGCCTGCAAGTGAAAAAAAAAGAAAAGCCTCCATAAAACCTTGCCTTTACTGCTTATAGCATTATCTAGCTTATGTGTATCATAAAAGGAGAGTAATTCATCTATAAAGTAATAAACTCCAGAATAAGGAGAGCATATATCCTGTGTAACAATACACCTCGCTGGGATAGATTAAACATGACAATATGATTTACAAAGTTCACCTATAAATTACCGGAATATCTAATAGGTTGAATATTCGAGTCGGGGGCAATGCTGAAGTCTTTATCCGGCAGCAGCGGGTCACAAAGGATGTCTGACATCAAGCGTACGGGTCCTGCCACAGTGTCACACAACGCACTGTATCATTCCTCCGCTAATAAAGGCATGGCCGGCAGTAGGGCTTCAGAGCAGAGGCAAAGTTATGGAAAATATTTCTCTCCCAAGGACATGGCACCAGATGTGCAAAGACTTATGGGAGCAATCATAGGTGGCCAAGGCTCGGGCTGTGAGGCCTTATTAAGTTAGGCTGCAATCCAGCACCTTCAACTTATTAAGCTGTCAAGAGTTGCAATGATTAAAACCAAGGAAAGGTCACGAGCAGACCTTCGGCATTGTGCAAGGGCTGGTATTTTCTTTAGTAGTGCCGGCCCTAATGAAGACATTTTACACTTGCAGGTGGGATTTGATGAAATGGCTCTTTAGCAACGAGCTCTTGTTCTTTCTCTTTCTCTCCTTTTTTTTGTATGTCTGAGAGGCTTGTGCAAATCTTCAAAAGTTTCGATTTTTTTTCCTCACTCACCTCATCGAAGGTGGCATACAGAGAAATTAACTTATTCTGAAAGACAGGATGAATGGGAGAAAGAGAGAGAGGCCTGCAAAAGAGAATCAAAATCGTTTCTTTCGCCTGGCACACGGGCGACTGGTCTCACTCTCAGATGGTTTTGCATAAGATCATCCGCGGAGATCAAAGCCGAGAAGGCCGCGGTAATAATTACCGGCTGGGTGCGAGAACGCAGAAACGTTCAGCACGGGCAGGGCTGTCGCCTAAATATCAGCCAGCACGTTCTGCTGATGAAGGGATTTTAATGTCTGTCGGCTTCGTGCCATCATCTGCCTACGGAGATTAAAGAAACACAGCAATCCCCCAAGAGTTTTATTGAGAGCTGTCACTAGTGTATGCCTCAATGCCTGAGGTCCGGGACCGTTCCTGATATATTCACCTGCCAGGTCGGATGGTGTGGTTTGTGGAGTGGACTGCAGCTAAGCTGTGTTGAAAGGACAACTCATTGCCTGATGGTCAGAAAACTGGGCCAAGACTACTATCTATCGCAACAAGACTTATTTTAGTCCAGACAAGATGTCAGTAATGACACTTTCACTTTGTGACACTTTGCCTAGTTTGACCTCTCTAAAACAAGAACATACATTATGAAGCCACAAAGACTGAACTCAACTATTTTGTCACTGAAGCTATGGTTTGGTGGCATTGTGTAGTTGATTTCTGTAATATAGTCCTGGATATTGCTGAAACATAAGGTGGAAAAAAGAAGGGTACGGAATGTGCCTGTCTCATTTCAAAGCGTGCCCTTGACATCTTTGTAGATTGGCTTTTTTCTCTCTATCCTGCATTGCCCAGGACACTGCTACAGCTGCAAATTGCCAATGACAGATATGCAAAATGGGGGTCATACAAAGTTCTCAGCCATTTTATAAAGGAGACACATATACTGTGTGTCTGTCGGCTTGCTAGAGGTGCTGTGTGACCTCCAAAAACTATTTTCATATACTGAAATATATATTGAATGGCACATATTGCTGTATCTCCAAATGAGAAATCCCATGTAGCGAGAACTCATTTAGCTGTTCTTGAGGCTAGTGTCGCTGTCAAAGTTGAAATGAGAACAAGCAAATGTGGTTTAGGGGCACACGGTTTCCAACATTGTCTTACAAAAGTTGCTTGTGCTCTGTGAAATGCCAAACTTTTATTTAAGTACACAGGGAATGACTCATTGACTCTTTCACTTCACAACATTTGCAAACAGCTGTCACATTTAAAAAAAAAAAAAAAAAAAAATCCTGCCATCCATGTATCGGTTTACATTCACTTCTTTAAGGTTATGGTGACCTATCTACACGCTGCAGGATCTACGCATATAGTCAAAGCCGCTGAGATGCCCCCTTCCTTAGGCTTCAAATGTCCTAATTACTCCTGTGTGCCTCACAGGTCAAGCCAAGCTTTCCGTACTAGCCTGGCACCATAAGAGTATTCTCCACTCCATTAGCATGACATTTCAATGCACAGGGCTAAATGTTCCCACTCCTTAAACTCTCAGCCTCGGAGGATTCTGTGGCCTACATAAAAGACTCAGCTTAGACCTAAGCTGCTCCGTTTTGCTTTTGGGGGAAAATGCTATCAGAGAACTGAATGAGAAAAGTTTGTTCCAATTGAGGCAAAGCAGAGAAAAAGAGCTATGACCGTGTTGCATTTATGTAAAATTTGAGACACTGTGAAGCTTGAGGAAAGTAAGTATATATGTTGCACACACAGAAGAGACAGTGTTTTCTGGTGCCACATATGGTCTTTTATTTTCGTTACACTGTGCGTAATCAACAAACACAACAAGAAATTAGATTTTGTTTCACAGTATGTTGCAATGTCTGGCAGTGTGACTTCTTCATATAAAAGTGGATCTGATCTACATTATGTAAAAGAAAATGAGAACAATGTATCCCACCAAATAAAGAATGTAACTCATTGACCTTAGCGTTACATCAGACAATAACGCTATAACGATTATGTCTGTTCTGTCTGCACCTGTTCTTGTTATCCCTAGTTATTAGTTTAATCTTCCTCCACCTCTGCCCGTTTAGTTCCCTCATTCACCTTGCATATTTATACTCCCTGTTCTGTTCTATCCTTTTTGACTCATTTAGAATCGCCTTTGAGAGTGGCTGGCTATGGGCATGCACAAACATGTCCTTAAAATAACCCTTAACGTTCGTTTTCAAAACTGTGCAACTCACCGAGTGGTTAGTGATGTTCGTTGATGTTCCAAAACAAGTAGCGTAGCGAAATACAGTTTCTGTTGTGTTTTATTTGGCATTTTGTAAAATCCCATTGATTTCTGTTGGAGGACTCATTGCTCTTTGATATTACTGTGCTTCAGACTCAAATATCGATTATATATTCCACTATAGCAAATAACATGGATTGAAATCATACATTGTGCCGATATATTTGTTTTTAATCATCAACGAACACCACTAACCACTCGGTGAGTTGCACAGTTTTGAAAACGAACGTTAAGGGTTGTTTTAAGGACATGTTTGTGCATGCCCGTAGCCAGCCACTCTGAAGCAGTCAAAGGCGATTCTAAACGAGTCAAAAAGTCTAGACAGGACCCATCGTCAAAATTTCTGTGTCCACCACTCTAGTTCATCCAAAACAAACCAGAAAAGAGACATAGGGCCCTATTTTAACAATCTGAAATGCAAGTGTCAAAGCGCAAAGCGCAAGTAACTTTGTGGGCGGGTCTTGGCGCTGTTGCTATTTTCCCAGCGGGATAAATTACTCTTGCGCCAGGCGCAAATCTAAAATGGGTTGGTCTGAAGTAGCTTCATTATTCATAGGTGTGGTTTGGGCGTAACGTGAAATAAACCAATCAGAGCATCATCTCACATTCCCTTTAAGAGCAGGCGCGCTTGTTCTAAAGCGGATTCCTATTATAACGGCGGATTTGCCAGGTGCGCGCCAGGAGCGGTTCACAGCCAAGGAGAGCAACACTCTCGTCAGGGACGTTGGGGATGGTGAAACCCACCCAAATTAACTTCGGTTAAAAAGGCGTATGATAATTTGGGTAAATGTGTAAGCTAGATGTATGCTTTTATAATAAATTGTCTATCTATCTATCTATCTATCTATCTATCTATCTATCTATCTATCGTAATAATGTATGATTTGCAAAAATGAAAACTGCTGCTTTTTTGTAGATGAGAGAATCAAAGTGTATGCGCGTTGTGCACACGCTACATTGATTATGGCCAAGCATGCGCCCTTAAAATAGCATCTGAATAACATGCGCAACGCGCCACTGACTTTAAACTATTTTTTCCTGGTTAGTGGCGCAATTGTTTTCTAAACCTGCAAAATAGCATGAAGGAACGTTTGCGCCGGAACACGCCTCCTTTTTTGCGCTGAACCGCCCAGGGAGCGCAAGTTCATTCCCTAGTTTAGCGACGTGCTTCTGTGGAGGGAAAAGTGCGCTTTGCGCGGGTGCAAAATAGGAATGATACATGCGTCGGTGAACAAAGTTAATTGTGCTGGGTGCAAGATAGGGCCCTCAAAGTGCTAAATATCGGAATTATCCTTTAAAATCTATTCAGTGTTTTCACATCTTCCTTCTTTGGCGCCCTGTGACAGAATAACCAACCAAACAAGAAGTATCAACATGGACTCAACAGTGTTGCGTCTCCTCCTCCTCCTGGAGAACTGGAAATATCTAGGATACTTGACCTGGATGATCAGGAATGGTGACAGCCAGCAAGCCTGAGGTGCCCACCGAGGTCGTTCCACCGCCTACCTCGCCTCAGGCTTCTCCTTCACCAGCTCCCAGGCTGCACCTCAGGCCTCCAGGCCACATCTCCACCTCCGCCTGTCAACCCATTGCCTTCACCTAGGCTCATCGCTCCCTCATCACTGCCATGGCCCGTCTGCCCAGAGACTCCGCTGGACTCCTTCAGGACTCCAGGTCGGCCTTCGGAGGTCGATGCACCACGGACTACAAAGCCTACACCCTGCACCCCTACAGTGTCATCGGTCCCCTCCCTTCCTCTGACCTCCCCGTCACACTCATTCATCACCCCGCTCTGTCGGATCCACGTCACCGCCTCAGTCCCGCAAACCCGCGGCTCGGCAGCAAGCTTCCAGGGCTGCGGTGTCGTCCTGGTCCGTCACCCGCTCGGTTCCGCCGGCTCCCCTCACCATGGTTTCGCCGATAGGCCCCAGGGTACTCTGCCCTGGATCCTCCCTTCCGTGCTTACCCCAGGCGCCTGTCCACCACCAGAGTCACAGCCGTGGTGGCCATCTTGGCTGAAGACTCAGGTGTGGTGGCCATCTTGACTGAAGACAGGCCATCTTGGCTAAAGAGGCATGGCATCTGTAATGGCTGGAGACTGGTGGCCACGACAGGATGAAAATCCCCAAAATTAGGTAGGTATTTGGATAAGACTTCATCCGTTATTGCTGGTTCAAATGGTTCTTCTTCAGGATTCAGCGTGATGAGCTTTCCACTTTGTTCAGAAGGGGTTGGAAATTTACAGCACAATTCACATCCTTCATCATCATCACTGTCTGAGCCTGGGTTGGGTTGTTTTTCTGGCTCTTTCATTCTCTTAGTTCTGTGCTTTCTTTTCAGTGTTTAGCATTCTCTTGTCTTAAGCTTTTGCACAGGTAAACTGCAGCATGGCAGCAGAAGGTTTCTATGTACCAACCAACTCTGTCCTTCTTTCTCTGGTCTGATCTCGTTCACTGGACCATCAGGGATTTTCCTACTTATCACCGTATTCACCTAATCTCCCCAGTGTGAGCACAGTTTTCCTGGTCCTCCTCTTTCGCTTAGGTTCCTGTGTTAACATGCCAAAGTTCAACACCATGGATTTTCTCTGCAGTCTTTGATGCAATTTCATAGGCTTCCTGTATCCGTGTTCGCCAGTTTGTTACATAATCTGCATAACTCTGCTGTTTCTTATTCACCTCCATGATGAACGTGAGATTGATGATGAGGCAGGATGAATGGTAACAGGTAATATGGGGAGAACCCAGTTGCTTCACTGAGGGTGCAGTTCTATGCATGGACCTCTTTTGACAGTGAGTTCTTCCAGCCAGCCTTGTCAGCATCACTCAGTATCCTGAGCATGGAAAAGAGTGTCCTGTTGATTCTTTCAACTTATCCGCTGTCCATTGGGTGATATGGAGTTGTGTGAGACCCACGCACACCACCAACCTTCTGCAACTGATCCATCACAAGTCATGATGAATTTTCTCAGGGAAGCCAAACTTGAGGGCAAAACCACCAAAGACATGTTGTATCAGACATTTTCCTTAGGAACAAATCCCACTTGTGTGAATTTGGCTTAACAATTCACACTTGGCTGAGTTTGACTCCATATTTCTGGTATCTCTGGAGGACACTGGTTCACATGATCGATCATTTAAAGTTTTTAACAACATTCAGATTCAGTTTTTTTTTTTCATCTGATATGCATATAAAGTAAATAAAACCAACATTGTTATCATCAAAAGCAAAATCATTGCACTCTTCCCTTAACAGTTGTCATACAATCTGTTGCTTTATCTCTGTTAAGTGTTCAAGTGTTTTGGGGGTTCCCAATGACTTGTTCTCTTTGATTGATCTGGTGTAATACCCTGCATGTCTGCACTGTGGATGTCAGCCATTTCGTCACCTGCTCTAGTTTCTGAGTTTCCAGTTACAAGTTTTTTTTTTTTTTTTTTTTTTTTTTTGGAAAGTGCCTGTGGTTACTGGGTAAGTTGCCTTTATTACTTCCAGGTGGCCTAGTAGTTGAGTTGTGTAGTTGAGTTAGTAGTTGAGTTGAGTTGTGGCGTAAGTATGACCAGGAGCTTGGCTGTATTAGTGATGGCAATTGGCACTTTCACTGTCTTTCAAGGTACCGACTTTGACTACGCCGTCCTGCATTACTAAACTTTCAGGTAGTGGTCATTGATCTTGCCTTATTTATTGATACAGAGAACAATTTGCTTATCTTATGGACAGTACTGGATTGTGGTCTCTGTTTCTCCCACCTACCAATTATCTCATCAATGACATTGTAACAGATGATAGTGTTTTCGGCCACGCTAGCATCCCTCGCCACCAGCATGGGTACTCGCAAGGTCCCAACTGTGCCTATATTATTATTCAGTTGGAAGTTCACTTCTACAATAAAGACTCAGAGGGCAGGTGAACGTTTGTATGGCATTTATTCCTTAAAGTATAAACAGATGGTAGTGAGCTACAATGATGTGTATAGTTGTATAGAACATAGAACATCCTGGGGATGCAGATTTGACTGATCCTGCCTGAAGATGAAGGCAGGGGTGGAGCCTACCCCCGATGGATGGACAGGGGCCAACCTGGTGGTGGGGAGGATGGAGAGGAAGGTCAGCGTCATCAACTGCAAACGTGAAACAGAGAATTCAGTGCTTATATACTCCAGGTGCCAAGTAGTGACTGGCCAGACCTATTAGTATGAATGAATGACGTGGCATTAGAGTCTTCACGTTAGAACTTACACTAACAGCTCTCATTTCCACCTAGCCATCAAATGGAACTCTGTGTGATTTGGTGCCAGTCCAGTCAGTGTTCCCGGCCTCAGAAGCTCCTCAATATATATGATGGTAGTATGTGGTAAGTGTGGTTTGGGCTCCTGTGTCCCATAAAGCTTTAACTATGACATAATTGAGCTGGCAGTGGACCAGGTACATTTTCCGATGATGTTCAAGAGTCCAGCCATCCTCTCTGACTTTTTTTCCTCAAGTATCCCGATCTGTTCTTCTAATGCACAATGAGCATTTGCCTCTGCACATTAGATGGAGACAGACTTCAGTTCACGCCTTTCTTATTGTCTGAAATTTGGAGCTAACAGTCTTGAAGTTGTTCCATTTTTTTTTTTTTTTGTCTCTATAATGTACTTTATTGTCTGTATTCATAACCTTTATTTTATAACTTTTATTTCTAGGTTCGTCTCAAACTGCCATATCACCCCGTAGCCCAAGACTGGTTGCCCACAGAAGCTAAGCAGGGTTGAGTCTGGTCAGTACCTGGATGGGAGATCTCCAGGGAAAACTAAGTTGCTGTTGGGGGAGGTGTTTGTGAGGCCAGCGGGGGGTGCTCACCCTGTGGTCTTGGTGGGTCCTAATGCCCCGGAGTAGTGATGGGGACACGATACTGTCAAAAAGCACCGTCCTTCGGATGAGACATTAAATTGAGGTCCTGACTCTCTGTGGTCATTAAAAATCCCAGGATGTCTTTCGAAAAAGAGTAGAGGTTTAACCCCGGTATCCTGGCCATTGCCCATGGGCCTCTGTCCATAATGCTGGGCTCCTAATCATCCCCATATATACTGATTGGCTTCATCACTCATTGGTCTCCTCTCAACCAATAAGCTGGTGTGTCATGGATGTTCTAGTGCACTATGGCTGCCGTCGCATCATCCAGGTTGATGCTGCACATTGGTGGTGGTTGAGGATCCCCCCTTCCATAGGTCAAGCGATTTGAGTGCAGAGAAAAGCTCTTTATAAATCAAGCAAATTATTATTATTATTTTTATTATTATTGTCTCAAGGAGGAGGTGTCTCATTATGTGATTAATGATAAATCACATTATGAAATAAATGCTTTTCTCCAAAACATGCTTTTAAATGCTTTTCTCCATAATGTTGGCCATAATTATTGGCACCCTTTTATAAAAAATACTTTCTGCAACTTCCTTTTGCCAAGATACCAGCTCTGAGTTTTCTCCTATAATGCCTGATGAGTTTGGAGAACACCTGACAAGAGATCAGAGACCATGCCTCCCTACAGAATCTCTCCAGATCCCCATGTTGGTGCTTCTTCTCTTCAGTTCACCCCACTCATTTTCTGTAGGGTTCAGGTCTAGGGACTGGGATGGTCATGGCAGAAGCTTAATTTTGTGCTTAGTGGCACATTTTTGTGTTGATTTTGATGTTTGTTTTGGATTGTTGTCCTGATGCAAGATCCAACCACGGCCCATTATAAGATTTCTAGCAGAAGCAGGTTTTTTTTTTTTTTATCTCTTGGTATTTGCAAGAATCCATGTATCTGGATTCCTGTTTTTTTTTTTTTTTTTTTTCATCTGACCATAGAATCCAGTCCCTTTTGAAGTTCCAGTCGTGTCTGACAACTGATGTGCTGGTGTTTGTTTTTGGATGAGTGAGGAGGATTTTTCTTGAAACCTTCCCAAACAACATGTGGTGATGTAGGTGCTGTTTGGAATTTGTTTAAGGCTTTCTGACCCCAAAACTATAATCTAACTAATCTCTGCAATTCTCAATCTGTGATCCTTGGAGAGTCTTTGGCCACTCTCGCCGTGAATTAGGACAATATAGACACATATCCTCTTCCAGGCAGATTTGTAACATCTTTAGTTGATTGAAACTGCTTAATTATTGCCCTAATGGTGGAAATGGGAATTTTCAATTCTTTAGCTATTTTCTTAGCTCAACAATCTTTTGCTGCACATTCTTTGGTTTTACTCACTGTGATGGAATTTCAGTTAAGGGAATTTGGCCTTTGTGTTTCCTCATATATACTCCTGCGAAACAAGAAGTCATTGCTAGACAATTGTATGTTCCATAGTCACCCTGGTGTGCTAAAATGTAAATAATAATGGGATTATACTTCAGATATATTTTACTCATAACAAATCTAGGGGTGCCAATAATTGTGGCCAATGTGTTTTGGAGAATTTATTCCATAATGTGACCCACTTTCAATTATTTTACTTCAATGAAAGGTTAGATTTGTAAATTTTTTGATTGAAAGATCAAAAGGATAAACAATGCAGATATATTTTTACAGCCATCTTTGATCGCATTTTACAAGGGTGTCAATAATTCTGACCACATTATACCTGGCTTCTCCCATGGTTTTTTTCTCCATTCTGTCACCTGATGGAGTTTTGGTTCTTTGCCACTGTCGCCTTTGTCACCTTTTTTGCCTTTGGCTTTTGGCTTGCTTAGTTGGGAACATTTCACAAGTTCACACTTACATACAATTAGAGGGAGTAAAGTTTAATGCATATTTGGCGTTCTGTCCAGGGGGAGGGCTACGAGCTCGGAGATCAGCCCGTACTCCCCCATATGTAAGTGGTGGAGGGATGCTGATAAACTGTCAATGAATTGAGGTGAGACTGCTGAATACATATACACCTCTTATCGTTGATTGCTGAGTGCTCTCCACTCGTGTTAATTATCTGAACGAGCTCCTCCCGAACTTTGTTAATAAAACATAATTTAATTTAATATTCAACAATATTATTGATCTGCCTGCATTGACACCATTATATGAGAACTGAACTGAGCTGGATGATGACATCACAGTTTTCGCCAGAGTGGCTATATATAAATGAACTAAATTAATAACTTTTTTACAACAAAAATGAATCATCACTGAACTTACTTAAGCTAGACGGTGACGCTACTTTCTTTAAAAAAAATAAAAATTTGTTGCATTATTTTCATGTTATCTCTGTAAAGCTGCTTTGAAACAAACTGTATTGTAAAAAGCGCTGTAACTTGACTTGACTTGACCACAACTGTATGTAGTAACATCAAAACTGCTTTAATGATGTACAACATAAGAGCACTTCTAGAGTCTGTCTGAATATTCATTCAAAAGCAACCTTGTCTGGTAGGTTAAAACCAAATGGCTATCTTTACCAAGAGAGACAGCATATAAGTAAATGTTGTTAAAAGACTTGCCATCAATATCAAGTGCAGAGCACACCATATTCACATTGTTCGCAAAGCAGAATCTATGAATGATCTAAATAGCTCTACCCATCCCTTTTTCATTCTTTCTCCCTCTCTCTTTTCTAACAGTTCCCAGGATACCCTTTTCTGCACCTGAAAGCTCCCGTTACCTGAAACAAATTGCCTGAAGAAATCTGCACTGCTTCTGGTCCTAAAAATGCGAAGGAAATGCAAAAGCTGGCATGTTAAATGAACAATACTCTCATGATTGTGCTTGTTTAAAAAAAAAAAAAAAAACAGCACACTTAAGACATAAATAAATAAATAAAAGATGAGAAAGTAACTTTGTAGTCTCTGTGCACTTGTGGTTTGTGCTCTGGGCGAAAACCAGCACTGTTGCGCAATAACTCCTCTGCAAGAAAGCATATCGACACACTGATACAAGATGGAGTTTCACAGTGTGTTTTGAGTGAATATGTTATAAAAAGATGTTAGTGACACAATTTTCATTACAATAGTGGGGTGCAAGATGCTCATTTAAAGACATAAGATTCAACTGGCTGTTTTTCTATGAGACCTGCTGTGCCGCATCCAGCTTCATGTCTCTTTAATTTGCTGCTGGAGAGCAAACATTACTCTTTTGCTATGTGAAATTCACAGCAAAATCTTACATACACATGAGACTACTGAATGCTTCTTAAAGAGAAATAAAACATATTTACACATTATGTTATATGACGGAATTAGTAGGATAAAATGCTAAAAGCACAAATTGGAGAAAAGAAAACCCTCAGGTAAACTCTTTTAGAAGAGATCTGCATGCTAGATATACATATAAGATGGGAAGCCGGCCGGGGGAGCCCATCCTAATGCAATCGTAATGACAGAGGAGAGAGCATCCCTTGTTTCTTTTTTCCTTCTTTCCTTTTCTCCATCCTTGCCGTTAGAGAGCTCATTATAGAGTCTGCAGAACTCAGGAGGAACGAGTGAGTGAGAATTGTGGGATTTCTGTACAGCTGTAAGCTACACTGCCATTCTCATGTTACAGACGGTTACAGACCGTTTGTATTGATTGCCAGATTTCCAACTATTCCAAATCAGTTTTGGGAATTTTGTTTACTTGCGACTTGTAGTCATTAATCCAAAGATCTGATTGCAGATCAGTTTTTATGGACGGATCCACTAATTACTTCATAAATATCTCAGATGGATGGGGAAATATTCGAAAAACTCCAGCTTAATCACTTTTAGCCCTGTTGCGCTAATAAAGATTTCAAATCCCCATCCACTCCTGTAAATGCTTTGAAAGAAGTCAGGCTTATAATACTAGACCGGTTCAAAAGGTAACCTTGTGCATATCACCTATTGAGGTAAGGCCCGCAGAACAATGCAGAGCTCCACTGAATAACAAATTTCTCAAAAAAAAAAAAAAAAAAGCATGGAAGAAGACATGAAATATATAAATAACATAGCCAGGTTCACTCCAAGTTCAGCTGCTGAAGGCCAGCAGTAAGACAGGAGAGCAGGAAGAGAGAAAGAAGAAGGCAAAACAGGGAAAACTTTTTCTCTTTCCCCTCATTCGAGCAGTGCCCCCTGCTCATAGGTGTTGCTAAAATGATTAGCTGCCAGCAATCAGCCTGTCGCCGAATCAGCTTTGAACTGGTCAGGGTCGACTTATCACATGACCGGCAGCCGTTTACGGCGGTGGGCTGAGCCACGCTGTCAGGTGAGAGCCGCGTTTTTTCTTGCATAATTCTCCAGATGGGAGCGATGAGTTCACAGCCCGCTTTAGCAGGCACCAAATTGGGGGGGATTGCTGACATATAATCGTTTTAGAAGGGAGAGCGGTTTGCTATGGATTCTGTAGCGTAGGCAAGTGTACACACGCACACGGAGTGAGTGACGAAAAGTAGACAGAAGGAGGTCAATAGCAGAGGCCAGGCTTAGCTTCCCGTTTTCAATGCTCACCTCACCCAAGGTTCATCGCTTATAGCAGCAGGGTGTATATATGTTGGTGCGGGTGTGTGCTTGTATCCTCCATACACCATCCCAATTACAGATACACATCTCCTGGGTCTGCTTTCCAACTACAACATCAGTAGAATACGATATCGCATTAACATTTCCTGTGGTTGAACTCATCCGCAGCCCACCAACAACCTCTCCCAGTGGTAGCGCTTAACTGAGAGATGACCCCAGTCATCAGATCCTGTCTGGGCTGATTTGTGGATATACGCTCTCTCTCCTCCCGATACAAAGTTTCAAGCCATCACCTCACTTCTTTTGTCTGTCTCTCCACCATCCACACAAAGCATTGACTAAATTAACTCCTGCAGATTAGCAAAAGGCAATGAAACAGAAATGTGTGCATGCTGGGGCATTATGCACCAGTCGCAAGCCTTGCTCAATTCTTTCCCTAAGCCTAACCCAGACATGATCCAAATTTTTTTTAAATATATATAAGAATACATAACATATGAATTAATAACTTTTAAAAAAGTATATATATATATATATATATATATATATATATTTAAATACACAAATATTTAATTTATTAATGTATCATTGAAATTTCAAAGCAATTCTGATTAAGGTAATTGTCAGGGTTATGTTGGGTTTCTTTATGTTTTCGTTCATGTATCTTTGTTCCTTGTGCTTCATTTCAGTTTGATTTCAATTACTCTCTTTCAGTTTGAGTCTTTGAGGGACTCACCAGTTGTCCCTCAAAGCAGCCCTCAAATGATTAAAGAAATGTATTGCCCTTCGCAGAACAGCCGAACTTTAGAGGAGTTCACAGTGGAGATCCTGGATTTATACCCCGAGGCATGCTGGGATGATGATGCTCTTAAGTACATCTTTTGGAGAGGGATAGATGACATCTTAGGCCAGATGTTGCTTGTGGAGAAGGATCTGAGGAGGACTTCATCAACTATGCCCTGTGGGTGTGTGGATCCATCTTCAATGTGTGAGTCGTAGAGGAAGACACCAACAACTCTGACTCCCCAGAGCCTGTCTACCTGCCAGTTCCAGACCGGAAGCCTCATCTTCCCAGCCGGGAGAGCCTGTCAGTGCCCCCCATGCACCACCAGCTAGAGCCAGCCACCATGTCTTTACTGAAGCCAGAGCAGGATGTCATATCCGTCCCGAGGCTGGAGCATCATGTCCACCCAGAGTTGGTGGCGATCCCCTTGCTACACCTTGGGCCTGCAAGCCCATGTCTTCACCTCAGCCTGTGGATCCACCTTGGCTTTGCGCTACCTCTGCCCCGCTCTGGTCCACCATCATTTGGGCTCCACGAGGCTCCCTCGGCCCTCCGGCTGCACCTTGGTCTCTTGTTGTCCTGGTTTTGGCGTGGACTTCCGGGCCTCTGCCTGTGCCTCAGCCCTCCACCCCTTTGGCTTCACCGGGCTTCTTCTTTCCTCCGGCTTTGCCTTGGTCCTCACTCCCTCCATAGTCCTATACACACTGTTTGGTTCTGTTGCTTGTCGGTTCTCGTCTATGTTATATGTGTGGTTACTCCTGTGAATCTCCTGAATTTTCTCTTTGCTTATTAAAATATTGTTATTTGTATTGCCTGTGTCTGTCACATATGGTAGTTTAACACACACAATGAAGAAGATGAGATTCAAAAGTCTTTAATGAATAATCCACACAGAATAACTCAGAAGAAGGCAGGCAACGTATCAACCGCTATACATAGACGAGACCGGACACTAAACTAATGAAACAAGGGAACTTATATACAGGGAATAAAAAAAAGTCAGCAGCTGAACAGAATGACAAATCAAATGAGTAACCAAGGAGACAAACTAGTGGCAAGAAACTGAGAACAAAGGAGACAGGAAACTGATGAGTGCAAATTAAAAGTGAAAATTAAACTGTCACAGTATAGATAGAAGCAGACAGGTGAGTAGTTCAAAAACAGAGTTTTATTGAACAGAGACACAGAGTGGAACAGATGACTGGAGTATGTATTGAAGAATCTGAACTGGACAAGGAACTTAGCTGGACGATAATCTTGATCTCTTGTTTGCAGCTGATGACTGTGTATACAGCGGACAGATGGCTGGAGACAGAAGACGGATGACAGGAAGCGGGTGATCGAAGATGAAGCACTGAAGAGGAATCTTCGAGGTATGTAGCAACAGGTAAGTGGTTGGGTAGAGTCTGTAAGATCACATTAGGACAAAACCAGACAAGGAAGTGAAGGGGAAGTGTCTCTTTATAGTGTGAGTTGGTGATGATGTGCAGGTGCGGTGAATTAGAATTCCGGGGAGAGTGAACGAGTGGGCGGAGCGTGTTGATCTGGTGACTCCGTGACAAACCGAACATAACCGTTACAGTCAGTCATGTTGGATTGCTACCACCATTGTGACACTCATTAAATTTGTATACATACATTATATTTGTATAATCTAAATCAAAATAAACTTGACAAATATATAAATTATATATATATATAACAAAAAAGTTACAATACAATATAACAATTTTCAGCATCATTACTCCAGTCTTCAGCGCTACATTATACTTCAGAAATCATTCTAATATGCTAATGTGGTACTCAAGAAACATTTCTTATCATTATCAATGTTGAAAACAGTTGTGCTGTTTAATATTTTTGTAGAATCGATGATAAAAAGAAATTCTCCATCAACAGAAAGTTCGAAAGAACAACTTTTATTTTAAATATAAATGAAACTTACTGACCCTAAACTTTTGAACAGTAGCACTTCAGCTGCATTATAGTGGGTAAAAAAGTGTTATGAGACATGAAGAGGATGGGCAACAAAAATGGCAACACAATTGGCTCAAAAAAGAAATGGAAGGGACATGTGGCATCGCCTCTGTTCATGTACTAGAAAGATCAGTGGCTGTTTTAGATGCTTTAATCTGTCGAATGAATGAACATTGATTTGTGCCATAATTGTGTGATGTTTGTGCAAATAAGATATGGTGACAGTTTTGTCACATCACTTTCTCTGAGCTGTTGCGAACAAAATGTACAATTATAAGAAAATTTGTCATGAGGTGATAAAATGAACATTGATTAATTTGTTTAACATTTGTTCTCCAGTGAACGTTACTCTAATGTGACAATACAACACATATCTCATACAGTAATATACAATGCACTCTGTTCAGATGGCATACAGTAAGTGTTAATAGCTGTATGTCACATCCACCTGGGCTCATATGCTTGTTTGTTTGGCACTCTGTCACTTTGAATTGCTGGCAAGTGGCACCAATGCACACTGGCATCATGCCCTCAGGGGTGTAATAGTTTCTCTCACTCACTCTCTTACTCACACTCACCCATCACAATTATCATGCCACAACCACTCAGTGCTCACTGGAGGTCATCTCAGAATGACAGCTGTCACTGCTTTCTGATTACCCCCACATGGGAGTGAATTAAAGACAAATAAACCAGCGGTAAATGGTGTGTGCGTGTTTGTGTTTGATGTGGCTACCCCACAGCCACTCGTTTCCTCACATATTTCCAACACATTAGAGGCGTCCCAGCTGACTGTACAGCACCAGAGGAAGGTAATAATGTCATTACCTGAATCTCAACATCGGCCTTAGCTAACAAACCAACCATTTTAAAGTTAATGCCAATATATTAACAGATTATCTCGAAAGATACATTCACACTCACCATTTTATTAGACAAGTACCAGACCATTTTATGAGACAAGACAGCATCTACAACAAAAGCCCTGAACAGCATCAGAAGTGTATTTATTTATTTAAATAAATAAACAGATAGATTTTTTATTAAATGAAATTATTAGCTTTAATTTGTCATTGTACTAAAATCAAAATAGATTATTGAAATTGTCTTTGGATTTTTTAGTGTCGACAGTTTTTTTATTATAATTTTTTTTTTATCCAATATAAGAGGATATTTTGTATAGCACTTTTCATAAATATTCTTATAAAGCAGCTTCACAGAAAAAAAGTCAGACAACTAGCCAAAGCAAGCCAAATCCAGACAGTGACAATTAATGAGTCCTTAAACATTTCTACTAATAATAATCTGTATTGATGTGTTCATATAGCCATTTTAAAACTTTGAAGGCAAAACAATTAATAATAATAATTACACAATAAATGAATACAAATACATCACTTCTGAATTTTAAAACAGTAAAATAAATAAAATACATGCAATAACATCAAAGATCCACAAAGAGAAGCATACTTTGTTTTTAACTTAACTAGTGGGGTACATTTGATGAGAACGGATGTAATTCCAAAAAATTGCAGCAGACAGAGCACATGAGATTAAGCATATGAGACTTTGCGACTCAGACCTTTGTTTTTAGATACTTTTGTTGCTCATTATTTCACAATACAGTTCTGTTTTTTAACTGAATTGAATTGAATTGAATGAGGTATGGTTTCTCCATGATAAATAAGATGTGGTAATAATGTGCCGCAAATGCAGCTATAATATACATTTTGTTCATATCCGCCATTGCATTGCAAGATAGTCTGATGGTTATTCCCTCTTTAAATCTTTGTAATATTTACTTAGGGTAAACATATAGTTTCAAGAGCCTTTGGCCCACATGTTGACCGGCCATCTTGGAGTCCCAGTGCTCCCTTGGCAAGTCCATCCCTAGCTAGGTCAAATATCAAACCATTCAGCATCAGCTCTCTTAGGCGAGTCTTAGGAGCAGCAATGAATGGGGATTTCACCGGGAATGGGGTCCACTTCGTGGTTAACATGTGTCTCGGTCATTTAGCATGCGAGGCGGGTATCATGCCATGATGACTTTTAATCCCAGAGGACGGAACTTGACGGCAGACCTCAGGGGAGAGCCGCATGGTAATGGTAATTTCGGTGTGAAATGTAGTCCCTGGTAGAAAGGTCAAGGTATCAGCATAAGCCCCCTTGAGCCAGGCTTAAGGCTTTTTCAGGACCGCCGGTACAAGACTGACCCCCATTCTCCTCTGCAGATCCTCCAGATATCGCCACACCTTCCAACCCCTCGGAGAGAGAGAGAGTCTGAGAGCTGTGGAGCGCCGTGTCGGAGACAGGAGGGGGTCTGGTGAGATGAGGGAAACACTGAAGGATCGCTCCACATCCCAATGAGAGAATTTGGTGTGGAAGTGAGTTTGTGTATGCAAGTGATCGATACCAGCAACCCATCTCGCTCATCTCGAACACACACACACAAACGCACCCAGGGTGCAACAGTGCTGTCTCACTCCGCCTCGTAATGAGTGTGTAGGCTCAACACTGGCAGATGGGAGAAATGCCACCGTTGCAGAGCGTGTCACTCAGCTGTGATAAGATGTATTAGAGAGGAACCGCTCCTTAAATCATGAGAGTATAAGCATATGTTGTTTGTGCTACTTTGTTTGCTTCTGGCTGGATTTTTTTCTGCCTGCTTTATTTGTGAGCTTGCAGTGATGTGGCGGGTCTTAAACAGCTGGCTCAGTCAAAGATGTTTAATCTGGGTGAATTTATGGGAAAAAGGAATCAGAATTGGAAACGAAACGAAACGAAACGTAAAAATTGTTAAAAGACCTGTAAAGTGATGTGCTGCTGTTGGTCGGTAGACTAACATAACAAATATCAGTCGGATAGCAAAGCTATTTGCCTATCACTGCCCACAAAATTTGTTATAGCTCTAGATAAAAGTTTGGGAGGAACATGCAAATCTAATCCTGTCAATCAAACCACAAGGACTTACATTATCGTTCAAAAGTTTGGGGTCAGACTCAGTAAGGTTTTTATTATTATTATTGTTTATGTGTTTTTGAGAGAATTCTCTTATGCTCACCAAAGCTGCATTACAACAGTAATAATGTCAAATAATAATACAATTTAAAATAAATGTTTTTTATTTTATTGTATTTTAAAATGTGATTTATTCATGTGATGGCAAAGCTGAATTTCCACATGATCTCCAGTCTTCAGTGTCATCCTTCAGAAATCATTCTAATATGCTGCTTTGCTGCAAATTAATTGAAAGATCAAAAGAACAGCCTTTACAGTATTTGAAAGAGAAAACTTTTGTAACAATTACACGTCTTTACTATCACTTCTAGGCAATTTAATACATCCCGGATGAATAAAAGTATTAATTTATTTCTTTCGAACTTTGAATGGCAGTTTATAAACAACGGCTTAAAAAAGTAATAAACATAATTCTGCATCTCATTTTCCCACCATTTATTTCTATTATCTTTATTAATTACATAGTAAAAAGAAAGAATATGGCACTTATAGGCAAGCAAGATGTTTACCCCCGTCTCATTCAAAGATTATACGGAAATGTGAAATTGTGAGTTATGATCTCTGATGCAGTTTAAGATCCAAAGATCTCTTGAATCCAGATACAGTGGTCCCAAAAAGTATTTGGACACTTAAGCAACAGCTAAAAAATGAATGAATTTTATTGCATTATATAACAAAATATCTAAACATTTCACACACACACACACACACACAAAAAGTTTGTTGCATTTTAAATGAAAAATGAATGATATACATGTAAAAATGCAGATTAAAAAGGTCATTATTTCTGGTTATCAAACGTTAGTTGCTTGTTTGTAGTTAATGTGATGTAACTACAGCTGTGGTTACTCTGTCAGGACACCTGCGTGTAGAACATATTTCAATTGTCCACAACAAAATGACCGTAGGTAAATAGTTATCAAGTTAGTCCTTTTGCATGCAGATGCCACTAAGTCAAATGCAATGACATTCATATATGCTTAAGTGTCCAAATACATTTTTATGGACATTGTACGTTTAATTGTATGCTGTCACACCTGTGCACAGTACAACATGGATATTGCAACCCTCACATACTGCTTATCGATTGCTCTGCACAAAAGTGCCAGTGTTTCAACAGAGGGAGAGTTAGACAGAAAACAAGGGAGGGGGAATGGCAGGAAGAGATAACTATTAATTTCCCCTCAATCGCTCCATTAGTTAATCATTTCTACTTGAAGGAAGCAGCACTGTATAACAAGAGCTTTAATTACAGAGAAACATATGTGCCCCTATTTGGCAAGAGCCACTCACAGGGAAAGAGAGAGAGAGAGAGAGAGAGTGAGAGAGTGAAAAGGGGGCACAGAGACACTAGGATACAGTTTTACAGAAGAGTGCTATTTAAAAGCTGTAAACTTGGGAGGCTGGGCCCATCTAAACTGTGTTTTCATAATAAAAACAGTGTCAGGGCTAATTTCCCCCACAGACAGCATTTAACAATGAGCGATGCAGCAGGTTTTAGGAGGCTGCCACGAAACACGATCCCAGGAGCATTAAGCATATTTTCAAACATGTGGGAATGCTTTCGTTCTGACATAAAAGCTGACCTATTCCCGAGAGGGAAACCTAGCTACCATCAAATAATGTTCGTTTTGACAACTCTCTGCACTGTTTTGTCCAGAATTAACCTTGAGACAACCCTGCATCTTTGAAGCTTGGGCTCTGATGAGAGGAAAAACCTGGTCGAGGCCAATAATGCTGACGATCACGGCAGCATTATTGAAAAATGGCATGTGAGCTTGAATTTTGACCCTGGTGAGGTGATTGCCACAAAGTGTGAAGGGATTTGAACTCTGCTTGAACCTCTGGCATTAAGTGGAGAAAGAATGGAGACATTACAGCAGTGTGTACATTGTAATCATTACAATCACAGATTCACGGTGGCTATAGTGTATGACAAGGGGTTCCTGAAGAGTTCAGTGCAGCGAACGCACAAGGAGGACACATGTGGTGTGCAAAAGAGCAGCCCATCTACAACATGCCTCTCAAAACAAGTCAGGAAGCATTCGATAAAGCAGGCAAGATGGAACGAAACGCACCACAGCAAAGAAAATGTCGATGGGCGGAGGATCAATGGGACACTTGTAATGGATGGCGATGGATTGTGCGGTTTAATATTACATCTGGCAGGTCGAGCATTACAATATCTCTTCCGAATAAATGTTAACCTATAATCCCTCCACTAAGAACACCTGCTTTGTTTGTCCCCGCAGCCATCGATTCCACTTTATTGAATGCTCAAACACAGCGCACCTAGATTGATCACCACTAATTAAACGTTCTCAGAACGTTCCCTTTCATGTTCCTCAGCTCGCCCCTTCATATCCGAATGTTAATTTGCAAACCATCTGATACGGTCAGCTCCGTTTGGGTAATGCATTTCGATGTAATGTGTTTATTTTCTTCTTTTGATTTTTTCCAGGGCAAATCAGCAGGCTTGACCTGTGCTCTCGACCTCTAACCCTTGACCCTGACACATCTGACCAGGCTCCACTCCAGGGGCAGCAAATTAATACAGGGGCCACAGATTGTTAATTGTCGAAAAGATTGGCTAACTGATTCATCACCTCAGTCATGGCCAATGCTTTGGTTTGACCCCTCTGAGATCCCATAGGGCATCTGTAAGCAACCCCAGCTGCGCTCTCACCCATAGCCGATGTTTGCAGCGTAATTATTCAGTATCGGCCCACTTATTAATCAAGTCAATGCTCCGCATTTTAAATGGAAATTGCAGGATTAATACAAGCATTAATTTTGTCTGGGCGAAATCGTGATGGCTTTAGCTCTGCTAATCAAATTGGAATGAAAAAGCAAGCTGAGAGGAGTCGATGATTGAATTAGGAGAGGCACTTGGGCCACCCACACACACTAACACGTTACGCTGCATGTTGCAAGCAGGGTCCAACCCCAAACCACCAACGCCCCAAAATGAGCACTGCATGCAAATGAGGAGACCTTTTCACATTGAAGTGAATATATGGTCACACACGTTTATGGTTAATGCACAAAGTCAAGATAAGAATGTATACATGCAAGAAACACCAATAACAAATATTCATTATAAATATTCATTAAGAGTGTTAATTAATATACAGTACATGGGTTAATTTAGCATCACGATTAATTCATATGATTAGAAATAAGATTTGAAGTGGAAAAAAATTAATGTTGTTAGTAGGAATTGTGTAGGATAGGAACTACTTCCTCTTCGGCTCACCTGAACACAAACAGAAAGTGAACAAAAACACAAATAGAGAGACTGTCTCGTCTCCTACCAGAAGTCATGAAAGAGAAACTACATCTGGAGTTATTTCACATGAAACAATGACAAATGTGACATTTAGTTTATTTGTTTTTTAATATTATGAAAAGTTGGCATATAAAATGGTCTGTAAATGGTCTTAAACTGCTTAAACAACCACTGCTCCGTGTGTGTGTGTGTGTGTGTGTGTGTTCACTGCTCACTGCTCCTAATGTGTGTTCACTAACTTGGATGGGTTAAATGAAGAGGACAAATTCCGAGTATGGTTTGCCTAACTTGACCTTCACGTCACTTCACTTAAACGATAAACCAAATCAGAATATCCTACTAATTGGCGATAGGTACAAATGTAATCCTTGTAAAAATATTCTATTTAATTCAGCTGGTATCAATACAGTGAAAATGACCTAGATAGTACGTCGTTTGGGTCTGAAAATAAAAAAGTGGTATCATCCTTACTTTACAGACAGAATAGTATCATAAGTCTTGTGATTAATTAATTTATGAACAGGTGGGCACGTCTAGCATCTGTGCTTTTCTTATTATTCACCCTTGCCAGCTTCCTTCCCTTAATTCCCTCTTCACACACACTCACACACCACCGATTGATGGACAGATCAGATCAGACAGAGCTGACAATGGTGTCCTATCTGGTGTTTGGAGGTGTTGTTTGTTCAAAATGACAAGGATGTAAAGCGTTCTCTCCATATGAGTTGCCTCCAGTGCTGATAGGTGATATCAGGGCTGCCACATCCACAGTCTTGCTCCGATTAGCATCAGGTCGCGCTGAGGTGTTTCCTCAACGTCTGTCATTTCCTGTCATTTGTTTGTCAAGCCCTGGCCAAGCCCCTTCACCAGGAGTGTTTGTTCAAGGGAATGCACAATGTGGCACACTTTTCTTTTCTTTTTTTTCACCTGCCCTCCTCCGGGTTGGATTTTCTCTGCTTGATATGGTCTTGACACTCTTTGACAGTATGTAGATTTGCTGCTGAAAGTTAAAGGGATTAGAAAATACATGTGCTATATTGTTGCAGACCGCATTTTATCACTGAATAACTTGTTTACCCTATAATGTGCTTATACTGTAGGAATAATGTTTACAATAAAATGCTTTTAAACTACAATACATTTATTTGAAATTATTAAAATAATTGTATCAACACAATCAAGTTTTTGGAAGAAATAGTACACTCAAAATTATTCATGCCATTACAAACACATATGCCTTTCTTTCTTCTAAAAGAAAACAACATTGAATGAAAATTGGCCTGTCAGGCTTCAAATGAACAAACAAAGTATAATAAAAGTGGTCCATTTATTATACTTTTATGTAAAAACAGACCAAAATTACATTAAACATTCATTATAATATAAAATACACTGTTCAAAAGTCAGTAAGATAAAAAAAAAAGGATACATTAAATTCTTAACTGGCAGTAAAGACTTTTATAATTCTACAAAGTATTATTACTTCAAATACTGTTCTGTTAAACTTTCTGCTCACTAAATAATCCTGAAGAAAAATGTATCACATATTTTACAAAAACATTAAGCAACACAACTGTTTTCAATATTGTTAATAATAAGAAAAGTTTCTTAAAGCACCAAATCAGGATATTAGAATGATTTCTGAAAGATCATGTGACACTGAAGACTGGTGTAATGATGCTGGACATTCAGCTTTGACATCACATGATTAGATAAAATATATTTAAAGTATATTGAAATACAAAAATAGTTATCTAATCTTTTATGGCATTACATACTGGATGATGAACAGCAATTTTATTTACAGTAGACAAGTCTTGTAGATCGATGTAATTTTTACTATATGTCAGTTCCTAAAAGAGCACTGATCCTTTCATGAAGACAGCCAAATGAAACTCACAGAGAGAAATAATGGCATCAAACCAATCACTGTGGCTTAAAAATGCAGCCTAGAGGTTCAGTTTGAAAAACGTGGGAATTTCTCAACTCGTGGTGCTTTCCTGTCCGTGGAACCTCTGGGGCCTTATATAAAAAATAGATGAGCGTTGAGTGTTTTTGGCTTGTATAAAACAGTCCTCCCATAGTTTTGTACTGATAAACAGTTATCTCAGACTGTAGGCCACATAAATCATCCTTGATCTGTTTAGACACTGTGCATTTGGGCAGTTCAACGAAGTAAACTGTGTACCTCTGAGATGGTTGAAGGATGCATCATATTCATGGAACAATATTCCGATTTCTTTTAAAAGCTGGTATCCGTTTCTAATGTGCTGTGTCTGACTGAAAGCAGACCCCATGTGTTCATCAAAGTTATGCACTGACAACATATACATGGCAACATTACAATGGTAATATCTTCCATATTCATCGCATTTCTACTTCTGACTTGCTGATGTACTTGATAAACCATAAACTTCTGACCGGGTTAAGTGTTTCCTGGCTTTCTTCATTATTTTCTGTTTACATCTGTTGGTCAGATGCTTTAATTAGACCTGTGCAGAGGCGGACAGAGTACACAGCTTCATTACTTGAGTAAAAGTACAGATACCCCTTGCTAAATTTGACTCAAGTACAAGTAAAAGTACTACAGTCAGATGTCTACTTAAGTAAAAGTACTGAAGCACTTGTTTTTAAAAGTACTTGAGTATCAAGAGTACAAGAGTACATTTTCTAAATATTGCATTACTACTGCCACAGTGCTTACATTGGTAAACACAGCAAACACTTGAAGCGAAAACTATCATTAACTTGTTCAGAAAATTGAAATAGTCTGGCGAGGTGGGTCCATGGGTTGGCACATTCCCGGGATGGACCTTCATCCATTGTTTCGTCCATGGTTTCGTCTCTTATCTAAATCTGACCATGGAGTTGACTTTGGTGGAAAGCTGAAGGTGATTGCTGATAGGCTGTCCCAATCAGTGGCGCCTGCACAATCCAATCACGTTTGAGAGGTAAACAACATATTGAGGGTTTGTGAGATTTTTATTTTTTCCTTTTTTTTTTTTAGAAGAAGTAACGGGTACTCACGGTTATGGATATAAATGTAGCGGAGTAAAGAGTACAATATTTGCCTCCCAAATGTACTTGAGTAAAGTCATGAGTACTCCCCAAAAATGATACTCGAGTAAAGTACAGATCCCTCAAAATTGTACTTAAGTACTGTACTCAAGTAAATGTACTCCGTTACTGTCCGGCTCTGGACCTGTGCTATTTATACAGGCACTAAAATGGAAATGTCAGAAACAAATTATATAAGGACATGATCTTCATGGACTGACCAAGTACACATACTTCTTTTTGTTACGGCAACAAAGGTCAACACACGTTCCTTTATATCATTAAAGGTTCACATTTCTTTATCTCAAGAGTATTGGATTTACACGGTTGTTTATGACACAAATATATCATATGGCCTCAGAACACTTGGACTGTAGCGCATGAATTGCATGGACTATATGTATGATACTTTCATGTGTTTTTGGATGCTTAGTTTCAACCATCATCCTCTCATCCTTTTGTGTTTTACAGAAGAAGAAAAATATATAGGCCTATATGAGTGTTTTGTACATTTTACAAGAAAATACTATTTCAGGCTTTCTACTTATCTTTCTACAATGTGCTACTTTTGTTGTAAACATTTTATATTCAAGCAATTTTTTTGGTGAAAATTGTAATTCCTACACCACAATTACTTTTTCAGTGTTAGTAAATGATGACTTCATTTTTGGATGAAAAAATGCACAGAACATTGTAATGATAGAACATTATAGAAAAGTGCAAATATAATCACTGCAGGAGTAAAAAAAAGAAAAAAAAAAGGAATAACTGAATGAAATTTTCATTCAGAAATATTGTCAATATTTTTTATATTTCTGGTTAATAAAAATGTTTTTTTCTTAAAAATCAATCAATCAATCAATCAATCAATCAATCAATCAATCAATCAATCAATCAATCAATCTTGTTAGTTTGCTTCTGTTTCTTTTTATTAGCATTTACTAAATTACAATTTGTAAAAATAAAAAAAATTTTTTTTGTAATTGATCAGTATTGAGCGTCTGGATGTAGCATCTTTAAAAAATCCCACAAAAATGTCTAACAAACAGAAAATTACTTCAAAATGTAGCATACATACCTGAAACACAGCACAGCCCACTTTCCCTGATGAATGATGTCGTTAAAGTCAAGCTATCAGTGGACATGAGTGAAGAGATGCCACAACAGTCCAGCTTACCAAACAAACAAAAAGAGAGAGAGAGAGCGAGAGAGAGAGAAAAAAGTTTTGATTAATGTCAAGGACATCCTGCATGACTCTTCCGTCTAAAGACATTCATCACTCGATGTTGATGTTGATCCTCCCTCGTCTGTCCTCTCCACTCTTCCGAGGAGGAGGCAGAAAAGGAGCTTGTGCTAACAGAGATATTAAACTCGGTTTATGTGGTCAGTCAGCAAGTAGCCCATGCTAAACCAATTGAAATATATGATGCCCAAGTGTGTGTTTAAAAATGCTTACTGTGAAAGTAAACACAGTAAAGTCTATTTTGAGTTCAAATGTATTTTGATAGTCCACTTTAGAAATTCTATAACTTTGCAACTACAGGTCTATATACCAGTCAGTAGTAAACTGTCTGCTTAATATCTGCACTTTATTTTGATGGACCCCAACAGATATTCTACTGACTATAAGTAACTTTGCAAGTACATGTCAACTTATTCTCCTAACCCAAACCCCTTATTCTATTAACCCCAACCCAGGGCCATCACCAGAACATATACATTCCTGGGCAAAAAAAGTAAATAAAGAAAAACCACATTTTATTGGTTAGGAATTTAGACAAATTTAAGCAAATGCATGACTTAAAAAGCAAGTGCTGTCTCATACAAACATCAAAGACACACTGAAGTTTTTGGCAGAATATTGGAAGTTTGATTCAGAGTGGTTCAGCAGAATTGTGTGGAGTGATGAGTAATACAAGTAATAATAATAAATGAATCTCTACCACAGGGAAGCATGGATGAAGAGGTGTCATTGTGTGGGGAGCCTTTTTAGCAGCTGTTGTTAGTGAGATACTTCACGTGAAATATCATTCAATGCTGTTGAGTACAGGAGAATATTGCAGAATGGCTTGATTCCCACAATTGAAAAGTTGTTATAATGATCAGATCAGATATGATCAGATGTTATTTTTCAAAAAGACAATGCTCCTGCCTAAATTGTAAAGACAACCAAGAAGTCCATCAGGCTCATGTTTTGACCCTATAGTGAATATTTGGTCTCATGTTAAACTCAAACTAACTGGGAGACATTTTTAAACTACTCATGAACTGTTTGAAGCTATCAACAATGAGTAGAAAAACATCTGACTCTTCTTCCAGTAAAAAGCTGTCTGCAAGTTTGGGAAGGCTATTCTGTGCTAAGTGTCTTTATCTACAGTATTTGTGCAATTATTGCTAATTTTCTGACCAGTGATTTGTGATTAAAATGGTTCAGACCATTATTTGAGAATGGATATTTGAGAAACAGAAATTCACTATTTCACATTTATTATAAATGAAATACACAATGTTATAAATTAAAACAACACCAAAACCCATTTGCATTATGCCTACTTCGTAAACACGAAGAGTCACAAAAGATAATCAATTCCACCAACAACAATAATATATATATACAGTGAGGAAAATAAGTATTTGAACACCCTGCTATTTTGCAAGTTCTCCCACTTGGAAATCATGGAGGGGTCTGAAATTGTCATCGTAGGTGCATGTCCACTGTGAGAGACATAATAAAAAAAAATAAAAAAATCCAGAAATCACAATATATGATTTTTTAACTATTTATTTGTATGATACAGCTGCAAATAAGTATTTGAACACCTGTCTATCAGCTATAATTCTGACCCTCAAAGACCTGTTAGTCTGCCTTTAAAATGTACACCTCCACTCCATTTATTATCCTAAATTAGATGCACCTGGTTGAGGTCGTTAGCTGCATAAAGACACCTCTCCACCCCATACAATCAGTAAGAATCCAACTACTAACATGGCCAAGACCAAAGAGCTGTCCAAAGACACTAGAGACAAAATTGTCCTGAAAAGACCTGGGATCACCGTTTCCAAGGTTACTGTTGGTAATACACTAAGACGTCATGGTTTGAAATCATGCATGGCACGGAAGGTTCCCCTGCTTAAACCAGCACATGTCAAGGCCCGTCTTAAGTTTGCCAATGACCATTTGGATGATCCAGAGTCATGTGGTCAGATGAGACCAAAATAGAACTTTTTGGTCATAATTCAACTAAACTTGTTTGGAGGAAGAAGAATGATGAGTACCATCCCAAGAACACCATCCCTACTGTGAAGCATGGGGGTGGTAGCATCATGCTTTGGGGGTGTTTTTCTGCACATGGGACAGGGCGACTGCACTGTATTAAGGAGAGGATGACCGGGGCCATGTATTGCGAGATTTTGGGGAACAACCTCCTTCCCTCAGTTAGAGCATTGAAGATGGGTCGAGGCTGGGTCTTCCAACATGACAATGACCCGAAGCACATAGCCAGGATAACCAAGGAGTGGCTCTGTAAGAATCATATCAAGGTTCTGGCGTAGCCTAGCCAGTCTCCAGACGTAAACCCAATAGAGAATCTTTGGAGGGAGCTCAAACTCCGTGTTTCTCAGCGACAGCCCAGAAACCTGACTGATCTAGAGAAGATCTGTGTGGAGGAGTGGGCCAAAATCCCTCCTGCAGTGTGTGCAAACCTGGTGAAAAACTACAGGAAACGTTTGACCTCTGTAATTGCAAACAAAGGCTACTGTACCAAATATTAACATTGATTTTCTCAGGTGTTCAAATACTTATTTGCAGCTGTATCATACAAATAAATAGTTAAAAAATCATACATTGTGATTTCTGGATTTTCTTTTTAGATTATGTCTCTCACAGTGGACATGCACCTACGATGACAATTTCAGACCCCTCCATGATTTCTAAGTGGGAGAACTTGCAAAATAGCAGGGTGTTCAAATACTTATTTTCCTCACTGTATATATATACATATATACATATATATATATATTTTAATACATTCCAAAATAATGATCTGTAGCATATTAACCCTTGTGTGGTGCATATTTTTGTTATTCAGCCAGTGGTCGTGGGTCTGGTGGACCCGCTGTATTTTGGGTTTTTTAATTCAACATAATCAAACAATTTATGTTAAAATACTCAACAGATGTTTACTTCATCCCAATTACAAGCAATATAAACAGCCTTTATGGTTAATATTTCCTCTTTAGCTTTGTTAGATCACATTTAAGAATTGCAGCCTTGTGCGGGAACGGCAGGGGTAGAAACAAAACTCACTTTTGCACTCACACTCTCTCACACTTACAATCTCTCTCTCACACGCAACACACACACACACACACACACACACACACACACACACACACACACACACACACACACACACACACACACACACACACACACACACACACACACACACACACAATAACAGCAAGCCCTGACAGGAGGAGGACAGAGTAAAGGTAAACAGGACCTAAAAATTTCCACACTTTTATTAGCCCCGGGTCCAGTGGACCCGAACATCCTGTGTGTAATATAAATGTGTAGGGCGGGTGTACAGTGTGTGGTCATTGAAAATGTGTTTTGATACATGAAATATGTTCTTCACAGAAAATGAGCCAAGGCCAAGGAGTCTGAAGGGGGTCGCACACCGGACGCGCAGCTCGGCGCCGCGCCGCGCAGCGCCACGTCTTTTAAATTCGAACACATTATTCTCTATGAGAGTACACACACCGGCAGCGCCTTTCGGCGTCTGTCCGCGGCGCCCAGCAACGGCTCAGGACCGTGTTCAAAATCCTGCCGCGCCACAGAGCGCCATTTACATAGTTTTATATTAAATTTACATTTATGTGTCTCAAATCGTAGTTAATGTATATACGGACTTAACCCTGTGCTGCAATATACATTTAGTTTTATATTTATTTACAGAAATAAGAAAATTGCTGATGTTATCGGATTTTCAGGTGAGAGTTGTCCTAGACATGGCGCAGCGCGGCGCTGAGCTGCGCGTCCGGTGTGCGGCCCCCTTGAGGCTGAAAAAATAATTAATCGTATCATTTTTCTTTTGATAAAAAATAAAAACGGGTCCAACAGACCCGAACACCATACAAGGGTTAAAGAGTCCCAAAGAAGACTGTACTCACCAGTTGAAGGTTGTGGTTCTCCGAGTGATTGTGTAATAGTGCATTAAATTAGAAATTTTGGCTCGCTTCCCGTTAAAAACACATTTAAATAGATTTCCTTGAAATAGTTTCAAGTGACGTGTCACCGCAAAACCTACACAATACCAGCAAAAAAGCTCCTGATCAATTATTTGTTATTAAAGCATCTACGTTCACAAACCACTGTTCATTTTAACAGAAAAGCAAGCATACTGTCAGCAGGATTTGGCATGGTAGAAAACGTGCAAAGATCGCTCCCTTTATGATCACTAAAAAGCTGTCACTCATTTTAGTTAATTATGATCTCACAATGACTGCACAATGAATCGCTTTTGTACATAATTGTTTGTTAAAATGAGAGGATTTGTTTGAGTGCAGAACTCAGAATCCACTCACAGCTCAAAATGCCGGAGTATTTGTTCAATGCTAACTTAAACACCTCTGATTGGCTACTGCAACAAATCAATGCAGTTCAAAGTGTTTTACAGGCAAAAAAAGAGAAACAATAATATACAATAGATAGTAGACCCAGTAAAATACAAAAATAAGATTAAAGTTTAAGGATTAACTAATGCATAAAATAACTAAAAATGAAGAAAAACATATGAAACATATAAAAAGCATTATAAGATATTACACGAAGGCCAGACTAAAGAAATGTTTTTAATTTAGACTTAAAACTATTAATATTTTCAGCATGTCTTACGTCCTCTGGAAAGGTTATTCCAGAGGCGGGGAGCATAACAGCTAAAAGCAGCTTCACTGAATCTTTAAGTTCTACTTTGTGGTTCTATTAAAAGAAAAGAATCTGAGGATCTGAGAGTCCTTACAGGTTCATATACTGTGAGAATTTTTGAAAGATAGTCTGATGCAAATTCATGCAATGCCTTAAAAACTAATAAAATGATTTTAAAATCAACACGAAAATTAACAGGTAACCTGTCACAGTCACCAGTCACCAGCACGGTACCCGTCAGAATGACATTTCCCAGCATCCCTCCTGGTCCCCACCTGCACTCAGTCAATCATCACCACACCTGCTGCAGATCATCACCAGTATACTGATTCCCTGCACATGCACTCCCTTATCAACACACCCTATATATACCTGCATCACCCTCACATCAGGGTCTGGTCTCGTCAGTTTTACATAGACGTACAGACTACCAACCTGAATCCCTACCCGAGCATACTCACCTGAGATCGCCAATTCGATATCCAGTCTTTTGTCTTCCGTCTGCCTTCATCAGTCTTTCAGATCCAGTTCGCCTGCTGTCTCATCTCTTCACTGTCTGCATTGAAACCAAACATCAGTTAACAGCCAGCTAAGTAACCATCTACATTCACCTGTCGTCATCTACTCACCATTTCCTGGTTCCCGCCATCAACTCTGCATTCAATAAAGAACATATTGCTTTCACTCACCTGTCTGTTCCCTTCTGTTGCTTGGTATAACCAGTGTAATGACTTTAGTATATATGTTTTGTCTTAATTGTAGTTGATTAATTGTAGTCTTTGGTAAACCAGAAAGGAGGGCATTACAAATAGAAACCTTTGAAGTTCTCCAGGGCACAGACACAGATACGCACTGGATTGTTTGCCAGATACGGAGAAAACTGATCCTAGCCCAGCAGTTATGGGCTGCTTTTCCCTCTAAAAACATTTAGAAGCAGCAGCAGGCAGTGGTTTGAGTGAGAAAATGGCTTGCTATAGTCTCACGTCAGTAGCCAGTTGAAGGCCTAGCCCAGCAAAGTTTCTGAATCATATTTTGAAGATAACGTTTCTTAAAGTTGCCGTTGTAGAGATTATTGTAGTAGAGAATTATTGTAGTAGAGATTATTGTTCCTCTGAAGTAAATGCTGCTGAAGACTTTATGAAATACGTGAATGGCCAAATCCACAGAAATAATGTTCCTTTCAGTTCAGTCATGTTCGACGTAGTCGGACGTACCGTACTGATTGGGATCGCTTTGAGAGACCAATCTGCTTTGAGTGTAATAAAATGAGCCATTGCACAGTGGCATGCGATAATTGCATCAGCTGCTCTGCCTCACAGCGCAAGCATATAATGAGCAGAAGGTGCATCGCATCTTTGCTTTTCGATTCGGAGCCGAGCAGTTGTACTTTTCCTGCTCTGCAATCTTATCTCCGTTTCCTGAAAGAGCATACACGGTTTGACACTGCGTCTTTTTCAAGATGTCATTCAAACCGTGTATTTCTGGATGCGGTCGTTTCCTATCCTCATTTGACAGCCACGATCACTGTTTCACATGCCTGGGCTTAAAGCATGCTGAGACTGTGTTCGTGGGTGGTTCATGTTCTCTCATGAGAGCATGACCACATCGGCACGTTGATCGTCTCACCTTTCTTGTAAAGGCTTGAGCCGCTCAGATGCAGTGTGCCGTCGAGCTGCCAGCTGACAGTGCAGGTTGTCACGGCAACCCAGTGCACGTCGGTCGGCGCTCTAGATGCGCGGTCTAGACTCAAGTGCCTCAAACGAGGTGGAGTCCCCTCATCTATACCCCGATCTAGTTTCTCTTCTGGTGCACCAGAAAAGGGCTACTTTACCGAATAGACAGGGTGACCTGAGGATTACAGAGAGGGCGTCCCCACCTGGTAACCAATCCCTGTGGGCCCCTCACTCCTCTATCGCATTGCAAACATGCTGAGACTGTGTTCGTGGGTGGTTCATGTTCTCTCATGAGAGCAAGACCACGTCGGCATATTGTTCGTCTTGCCTGTCTCATAAGGGGTTGAGCGTTCAGCGTGCCGTGTGCCGTCGAGTTTGATGGCCACGTTCACTGTCTCATATGCCTGGCAGCTTCTGGATGGGATTGCTGGTCCTTCTCATGAGGGACCTAGCATTTCATTCGGGGCTCCATGGGAGGATCAGATGTTGATCACTGCATCGGAGAGAGGGCTGTTACTCTTTGAAAATGAAGATGATGCTGAGCTTCCCACTATAATGGTGTGTGTGCTCATGCTGAATTGGATTCAGACTTGAATTCAGCTGTGCTACTGCAGACCGCCTGTGATGGCCACCCTGCAAGTACAGTGGAAGGCCAAAACACTCATAATGTACAAGGGTAGTTCTGAGTCTGGGTTGAGCTGCGCATGGTGACTAACCATGATTAAAGTCACAGCGCTGGCACTCGGCCATACGATGTCCACCCTGGTGGTCCAGGAGCGCCCCCTGGCTAAACCTTGCAGAGGAGCGAGACATAACCAAAGTTCGCTTTCTCGATGCTCCCATCTCGCGAGGTGGCCTTTTTCTGCGACACTGTTGGAGACTGTGCTCAGCGGTTCTCCATAGTTCAGAAGCAGGCTGAGGTAACCAAGAGCTTTCCCCGATGTGCTACCTGAGTCACTCGGGGGCTGCCCCTCAGTCTATTCGCCATGGGTGTCAGTCCCCTGTGAAAAAAAAAAAAAAAAAACTCTGCCACAGCCAGCTCTACTGTGACGTTGAACTTTCGCAGGAAAGCCCTGAGACGGGCGACCCAGAGTCAGATGCTCTTCCCCGGAGGAGGGCCGGGCGGAGAAACCTTTGTTGAATCAATTATGTTCCGCCACTGTCTCAGCCAGCGATACCCAAATTCTCAGTAAGAGCAGCTTCTCTATCTCTGGGTCCCAAGAGGGCCAGACTGGCGGTGTGTGACCCTGCAAAGCCTTGGCACCATCAGCCCCCTCTTGTATCGCCAGTCGGCAGCCAGGTGTGGTTCGAGGACCCGACTACGCCTTCTCACGCACCCCATGCCGACCTGTGGAGACAGGTAAGTGTTGCACCGCATACTCAGACCCTACTTCGGACCGCCCCCGGACCTTCCGAGTCGGATCCCTGTCTTCCACCTCGCTGCCCCACCCCGGGTACATCTGTGGTGCTCCTGGTCCTCCTGGCTCAGTTTCTGGAAGCCGATATGAAGACCGGCTTCTACAGCCCGTACTTCATTGTACCCAAGAAAAGGGGTGGGTTATGGCCAATCTTGGACCTGCGTCTCTTGAATCGGGCCCTTTACAAGCTTCTATTTAAGATGCTAACGCAGAAACGCATTTTCGAATGCATCCGTCACTGAGGTTGGTTTGCAGCGATCGACCTGAAAGACGGGAACTGGATACGTGCGCCATTCTTGCTCCAGTAGAGTTCCTCATTAGCCGAACCCTCTTGAGTTCCTCCACACCCCTCAGCACATGACGGAGCGTCCGATGCCAGATCTAACACTCGTATGCATTGGTGGAAGCTGTTCTTGGCTGGGTCCCACATGTTGTGATCCCTAAGGCGATCCCATATGTGTATTCTTCCACGGTACAGCTGCCTGTGGTGAGCCCGTGTCTTTCCCTTGGCAGAGCCTGCTCTGTCATCTCTGACCGGTGTTGTCTCCCCCCTGCTATAGGCCGGAGCCAACTTAGTAACATTCCATATGTTGTACTACCCTGTCGGCCAGTCCATATGTGTAACCTCCACATGATGCCTCCCTACGGGCAGGACGTGGCTTCCGCAGCTTCTCCCTTTCCACCGAAAAGGCACGCTTTCCCAGTGTTATCCAAGTCTGTCTGAGTGGGTCATGCGGAACAGCAGTGGACTTCCCTGGCCTAAGCCCTGTCTCATCTCCGCCTCGATAAATGCGGGGGGATCAGGAGGCTTTCGCTTGGCACTGGAAGGTGGCATGTTAATTGGGATCCCAATCAGTACGGTACGTCCGACTATGTTGAACGTGACCGAACTGAAAGGGAACGTCTCGGTTACGTATGTAATCCTCGTTCCCAGAAGGAGGGAACGGAGACGTAGTCCCGTCGCCACTATAGCTGGACTACCGCTGACTCCGGGCTCCGCTCGGCCCCTCAGCGGAAAAACAAAGATGCAACGCACCTGATGCTCATTATAAGCTCGCGCTGCAATTATCGCATGCCAATGTACATTGGCTTGTTTTATTACACTCGAAATAGATTGGTCTCTCAAAGCGATCCCAATCAGTACGGTATGTCCAACTATGTCTCCATTCCCTCCTTCAGGGAACGAGCGTTACATACGTAACCAAGACGTTTTTGCTCTCAATACGTTCACTGAATAACCATACGGATAGGGGCGGGCCTGCACTTAATTAACAATCTACTAATACTCTAATGAGAGTTAGTTGACATGTAGTTGCAAATTAATGAGAGTTAGTTGGCATGTAGTTGCAAAGTTACTTACGCTGTTTAAAGTGGACTATCGAAATAAAGTGTATTCAGATATTTTACAGAACATTTTCAGTGCAGCATGTTGAATGCCTTAAAAGTTTGGAGGCACATTATACATTTCAGTTTCCATGTCCTAAGTATCATATGTCACTTAATGTGCCCGTAATACACCTTTTGTAAATTGGGCTATCAATGTTTTTGTTAACAAGAAGAGAGGGCACAAGAAACACGACTTTCCTTGTTTTACACTGAACAATCCAGCGACGGCTCTGTGTCATTAATTTCTCATATCTTCATTATACCTCTCTTCATGCAGAGAATAATAAATAGACTATAAGTACAAGGAGGTGAAATTATTAACACACTCACATAAACAGACGCAATTGCTCCCCTTGACTTCCTGAGAAATGTTACATGCTGGGAATCCTAAAAAGAAGTGCTGAGAATGCAATACTGTCAGAGTTTACAGAGGTTTAATACAAGCATCTGTTCTAATGTGGGGGGACTGAGAGGACACCAGAGTCTATGGGAAAAATGGGACACTTCAGTGTGCTTATAAAGTTTGATCTAAGGGCAAGATACTTCCTGCTAATGTAAGCAATCTTCCACTGTTATTACTAAAGCCACTCTGGACGTCCACTCAGGCGCTGAGACATACAACATTATATATCGGCCAGAGGTCAAGAGTAAAACATATTGTCCCAAAAGAAGGAGAAGGGGGGAAAAGTAAATATAGAATAAGGCAATCAATTTAAAACGATTAAAGAATCCTTACAAAACTCATATAAACTTTAAATATATATATAAAGGATAAAATACCAGGTAATAGAAAAATAACTGTAAAACTATATATATATATATATATATATATATATATATATATATATATATACACAAATATATATATGGGTGGTTCTCAAACACCCGGCGAGCTCAAATATTTTGACAGTCATGAGAGAGGCAGAATGGATCAGTCAGCGTGCAAAATGAAAGCACACAGAGAGAGAGAGAGAGAGAGAGAGAGAGAGAGAGAGAGAGAGAGAGAGAGAGAGAGAGAGAGAGAGAGAGAGAGAATGTGTGTAGGCAAATAAGCAACAAAAATGTGTGAATAAAAGCAGACTAACACTTAAAAGAGGAAACTTAAAAACAAAACAGGAGCGATTAATTCAAATCCCACTGTAAAGTGTTCAGAGTCAATCAGAACATATGACACTCAAACTCCAGACAGAACCTCTAACATTATAAACAAAACACCTGATACAAAGCTTCATATTTAATGTGCTCAGTGTCTTAAACATCTAACGTGTGTCTTAAGATGTCAGATATGAAAGGAGCATGACAAGGTGACCTCGTTACAAAAACAAGTGTCAGAACTCAAAGTGTGTCACACTGGAGTTCACGACATTTGGTTTCATGTATAATTCAGAGCAGTGCAAGATATGAAATTATTTCATAGAAATCCCAAGGAAAAAAGCTTGATGAATAAATCCCTCAACTGACTTCCAAAGCTCATAATTAAAAGAGAATATTATAATTAAGAGAATACAAACAGCTTCAGATCAAAAGGTCTTTTCCTTCTGGTTATGAAAACTACAGAAACTGGATTTATCAACATAGCTGCAAGTCAGTTGACTGGTACCAATGCATATGTGTATAATTTTGAGGCATATTTAGGCTTATGCAATTTGTTACAAAAACTGTCACTAGTAGGAATTCTAATAACATTATACCAATCTTACTAATATTACTAAGATTGTTGCTTCTAATTAAAGGTAAATTTAATGATCTTTTGGTTAAGAGTCTGTACTTAGATCTGTGTATGTGTACAATAAATGTGATGATATTAACAATGCTTAATGACTTCTTAATAAACCATAATTAATGGAGATATCTAATTAACCAAAATAACAATATTCTCAAAGCCAGAATACCAATAATAATGTTGGTAATCAAACAGTTGACGATAGCCGTTGACATCCATAGTAGGAAAAAAATACTATGGAAGTCAATGGCTTCCGCCAAATGTCTGATCTTTAAAATATCTATGTTGTGTTCAACAGAAGAAAGAAGCTCATACCGGTTTGGAACAACATGAGGGTGAGTAAAATGATGACAAAATTTACATTTTTGGGTGAACTATACCTTTAACCGTATATCCACCTCAGTAGCAGCAAAAGTGTTTTGCAATACAATGTACACAATCAGTACATTTGATTTATTTTTGATGTAAGTACATAGCAGTTAAGGACACCTAAAGTGTGAATGCACTGAAACCTGGTGAGGAGGTAACACATGGTATAGTAATGCTATAGGTATTGCACTTAATATTTAAGGCCAATCTTGCACTATATACAGTCTTAAAGGGTTAGTTCACCCAAAAATGAAAATTCTGTCAGTAATTACTCACCCTCATGTTGTTCCAACCCCGTAAGACCTTCGCTCATCTTCGGAACACAAATTAAGATATTTTTGATGAAATCTGAGAGCGACGAGAATACTTTTTGTGCGCAAAAACAAACAAAAATAACGACTTTATTCCACTATTCATTTCCTTCTATCTGGGCCTCGAGTTAGTTCACGTAGTGTTTTTGCACAGCGCGTCTGTGTTGTGAGTCACAAGCATCACACACATGACCAGCGTCGGCCAATAGTGAGCCTACGTGGTGACGTGTAACTATTGGCCGACGCTGGTCATGTGTGTGATGCGTGTGACTCACAACACAGACTCGCTGCGCAAAAACACTACGTGAACTCACTCGAGGCCCAGATAGAAGGAAATGAATAGTGGAATAAAGTCGTTATTTTTGTTGTTTTTTTGCGCACAAAAGTATTCTCGTCGCTTGATATACTTAAGATTGAGCCACTGTAGTCACTTGGACTATATTAACGATCTCTTTAATACATTTTCTGGGCCAGCAAGTTTCGGTCACCTAGAAGTCTATGGAGGAGTGAGCCAGCTCTCAGATTTCATCAAAAATATCTTAGTTTGTGTTCCGAAGATGAACGAAGGTCTTACGGGGTTGGAACAACATGAGGGTGAGTAATTACTGACAGAATTTTCATTTTTGGGTGAACTAACCCTTTAAAAATAAAGGTTCCATCAGCAATGCCATAGAAGAAGCATTTTGGGTCCACCAAAGAACCTTTCAGGGAAACGGTTCTTAAATTAACCTACTTTTTATTCATAGTATGAAGAACATTTTAATAATTTAAAGAACATTTTCAACTTTAAAAACCTTTTGTGTAATAAGAAAGGTTAAATGGATGATAAATGTCCCTTTATTTTTAAGAGTGTATAGAGCTATTTATACCTAAATTACGTCAGTGGGTGTTTCCTCACCCTGACCAATTAAAGCCAGGACTGGAAATATTTATAATAAAATGTATCCCAGACCCAGACATTCAGTCTTAAATTATGAAAATGCACTATAAAATATTTATAATAATTATTACATTTAAAACTGATTATCTAAATAAAAAGTGAAATAAACAATTATACAAAATGTGTTTTCTATGTATTGAATATGTTAATATACAATGTGAATTAGTCATTTGAATCAAAATATTTTTTAAATGTTATTTCCACCATGCATGTAATGCTATTAAACACAATACATTTGAGATGTGATGGAAATTACACTGTGGTAGAAATATTAACACATGATAGGATAACAATCCAGTATGTCCAATGTTGGATCTTGTTGGTTAAATAAACTTGTGAGAATGTGAAAAAAAAAGAAAAGGTTTTGAACAAGGCCAAAGTGTCATAGATGAAGCCTAATTCATACTACTTTATAGTTGAGGTAGACGTTTAACTGTCCCTAAACAAACAATTCTAAATGCTCAATAACAGTGGTCATTTGAGCCTTGAGGCTGGAGTCCGGAAGAGAGTAGGAAATCAGTACAACAGCCCTTTGGGCGAAGATGGCTACATTAACACAAATGTTACGAGTTCAGTTCAAAGTAGTGTTGACCCAGGATCTGGACAGTTACCAAGATCACATTCCTACTCTATCACCACACTACCCTTGAGAAAAGAGCTCAAGGTTGCTGCCCCTGAATCACATCACTGTAAGTCACTCCAGATAAAAAGGCTTGTGATTGTTTGAGTATCTGTTTGCGACAGCAATAGCCTCATCCAGGTCTATTGTCACACAACTGACATCAACTGACATCACGTGCTGTTTACAGCAACATCTTGAAGTCAAAAGCGTGCCAATTCTTCACCGAACAACAGCAACTTGTGCTGATCTCACAGCGCATGCACCCTAAACTTCACATCGACACTGTTTAGTTTACACTGTGTGAGTGTCTGTGGGGGGAAACACTGACAGACTATGAAAGAGACAAACCAAATCAAACAGAATACCAACCAAGATGGGTGACAGTGTATAGGTCATATGTTCCTTTGACTTCTGACAGCTAGATGGATTGCTTTCATTTGAAGAAAAGGAAAATATTTAAAAAGTAAATGCATTAATATTCATGCACTTCAGGAGGAATAGATGTCTTGTGTCTTCTGAATAAGAGAGGGTAACTAATCCCGGCAACAAGAAGTGTGCGGTCTGATGGGGGAAACATTGCATACCACAAACAAGCATAGTCATGATAAGCACCCTTAAGACTATCTTTAAGAGGTTAACAATAGGAAGAAGTCTCTTATGCTTTGATCAAAAATACAGTAAAAACAGCAATATTGGTAAATACAATTTAATATATATATCTATATCAAATTGTCTTTCTTTTTTCTATTTTAATGTATTTCAAAATGTAATTTATTCCTGTGATGGCAAAGCTGAAGTCAAGCAGTGTCACATGATCTTTCAGAAATCATTCTAATATGTGTCTTTGGTGCTCAAGAAACATTTATTTTTATTAGTAATGGTAAATATATATATATATTGGGAAACCGTGACATTTTTCAGGATCCTGTGATGAATAGAAAAATCAAAAGAACAGCATGTACTTGAAATAGAAATGTCGTGTAAAAAAAGTGTATCCTTGCAGAATAAAATATTTTTTTATTCATTTTTTATCATACTGACCCCAAACGTTTGAATGTTAGTGAACAAATATGTCAGGAACTCAAACATATATATATACATATATAGATCCTGATTTAAAAATAAAATAATCGAATATTCAGAAGTTTAAATGGACTTGAAACATTTTCTATACCATTCAGAGTCTTTGAAACTAACCTGAATGTTAAAAAGATGAACCTTGACCCGATTTAACATGACGCCCTATCTGCTCAAAGGACAACATGTCATTACAGGAAGTAAAGCAATCGTAATATACAAAAGGAGCAGAGGAAGAAGACTAGTGACAATGGGAATTATCGCTGTTATTCTCCCTCTCCTCTCTTGACAGGCAGAGCTTTAATTCTGTAATCCACACAGACAAGAGGTGATAAAAACAGCAGAGGAACCTGCTCCCTAATCGCTCACTAATGGTTATGACAAAGACCTGTTTCTTTCACACGTACATGTATGCACACACACACACACCAGACATGCACAGACTTGCTAAAGCAAATACAGTCAATAATTAGCTCCGTCATTAGTGGAGTATTAGGAGACGTGAAGTTTTTTGTGGGTAGCTGAATGCAAGGCCCGTGTCATTACACGGTGTTAAAATTCCTTTGGTGACGTTAAGGAGGACTGAAGACTTTGGCAAATGACGGTGGTGCATATTAAATAACTAAAATGTGCATTAATATCATGGTTATGAGCGATAAACCAAACACTCTGGCTCTTGAAAACAAATTACAAATTACTACCATGTCAAAATACAATTTAAATGTCTCTAGTATATCCAGTATATCCAGGTATGTGCAAATGAAAGTGGAATAGTTTTTAATATTTATGTGATTTGGCTATTAATGCCCCAACACTCAAATGTTCAGTACACTCCAATGCACTTAGCATCAGCTCAAAAAGGATAATTCTCGTTCAGTGAGTTGGTGAGTTGTTAACTCGAGCACCGCTTGGATAATTTCAGTTCAACTCATGGACAAATTGTTCAGAACGGTTTTGTGAAATAGTTCAATAGATTCATTGAAAACATCTGAACATGTCCATGAGTCGCTAAATAGCATCCACATCATTACATTAACAACTAGTTGTTTGTTTCACATGGATTTTGGTAATGTGGCTAACAATAGCTGGATTTTTTTTTTTTATTTTTTTTTTTTTGAGAGTGAATTTGGTTATACACTTAAAAAAAGGGGTTCAAATGTTTGTTTGTTTTTTTTTGCTGCAGTGATATCACAGAAGAGCTTTCACCAAATAACTTTTGAGTGAACAGTTGTTAAAAAAAAAAAAAAAAAAAAGAAAAAAAAAAAAAGAAATTCTTTTAGTATGAAGAACATTTTGGTAATCTAAAGATCCATTTTCCACTGAAGAAAAGTTCCATGGATGATAAAGGTTCATGGAAGCATCAATGCCAACAAAGAACCTTTATTTTTAAGTGTAGAAAGTGTTTTTCAGTCCCATAAATTGGCAATTACCTATAACAAGACTAAGAACTCTGAAAAGGACTGACAACCGTATTGAGCTGCAGTATGCATGTGGCCATGAAACTTAGAAATGAATCATATGTTTTTGAATTCAATCCAAATGCTAGATAAATAAAGACTTGTTTTCATCTCAGAACAAAAATGATGAACACCTTTTGAAAATTTGAGCTATTATCAATCAATAAATCATCTGTAACAAACTGTCAGTCAACGAAATGTAATTCTCTAAAGCCTGAAGGCCATGGCTTGGCCAAAGTGAGCAAGGTGCTGCTTTGACAACTTTCTCATGTCTTTCTCATTCAGTAAGCCAAAAATGGGGCGTTCAAATCGCTAAATCACTCTGTTTATGTGCTATTCTGTGTGTCTGTAAGAAGAGAGAGTCGCTGTGTATCCTGAATGATTTATTTGCTGGCCTTCACAGCTATGAGGCTACAGCTCTGATTCAAAGCTCCTCTGTAACACTGACAAATGACATATATTCCTGGCTGACATGAATACTGTACTGAATATGACCTGCTCAACTGGGACAACCATCCCGGCCCTCTCTATTTTGAAGTTCCTCAGAGGGCATCGGGACACAGAAGTGAAGGGCTTGAGATAGAGATCTGTGACATTCATCCTCAAGTGGTTTCTAGTACATATTTAGCACTGTAAAAGCTTTTGCAATCTTGAATAAACGTGTCATCCCTAGAGATGCAGCACCTCACACATAAGGTTAGTACAATAGACCTACTAGAACATCCATTTGTATGTGTTCTCAACCAGTCCCACAATTCACAACAGAATATACTGGATAACTTGCATAAGTGCATTGCTAATCTCGTCAAAAGATTTAATGACAAAAGTGTTTGTTATTAGTGTTTGTGTGTGCGTGTGTCAATGATAACTAAGAAAAATAAAAAAGTGCGTAATTAAATGATTTAGTAAAACTTGTAATGATTTAAACGCAACAAACAAACAATTTCAGATGTGGCAAGGAATCTGCGAATAATGCATTTTAACTTTGGTAACAATTATGAAAATATATAGTGCATTATAATGTACATTGTGCATTATAATGCATTATATATAAAGGCTTTAAGTAAAGAAATTTTGAATTATTAATTAACTCACCCAAACACATACAGAAGATCATTTATAGACACAGCAGAAACATTATATACAGCACAAGGGCATTTTAACTAAGTTAAATATTGACTACATTTTAAGAATATTTTTTGTCAAAAGACAAAAAATGACTAAACTTTTCATCGACTGAAGAAAAAAAACTGTGTAATAATGTACACTGCTCAAGTAAAATGATATTATACAGTGTGTTCGGCTACTGTGAAGTAATGGCCAAGCCAGAAGTCTTTCAAAAGTTTGTACATGGATTTGTCAGTACATTTTACAACTGTTGCAACCTAAATTAATTAGCCATGGTCAGTTTTTTCTCAACTTGCTCCTCAAAAAAAAAAAAAAAAAAAAAAAAAATACAGAACGATTTTAGTTGTAGAAGTTGACAACCTTGTCTCGACCCCAAGAGACTATGCAGAGAAATGGCTTCCTGTGAAGAAGTTTATCCAAGGGTACGCAAGATTAACGAGGATATTTTCATTGGACGCCTCCGTTCCATGCCACGCATACTCAGAGGTGATAAGATCAGATTATTTATTGTGCCTTCCTCTCCAGGTCATTTACTATGTTAATTTTTATGAGCCGTGTGTTGCCTTTGTCTGTGGGTTGTGTGCTGCTCTTCGCAAACCTCGGGCGAGGGGTGGAAAAAAGGGGATTTGTGTACTTAGCACACGCTCTGCCAAATTAGTCACCCATGCCGATTATTTCTGCCATTCAGGGCTGCTATGGAATGTCTAATTTAAGTTACACTCTGTGAAATTCAATTCTATTAGCAGAGCCGGAAAAATAGGCCTCTATTTGCGGGACCTTGTGGTTTGTATCTGAAGAGATAATGAAATGTTACTTGTAACAGATTGGTTTGACTTGGATCCTTCAGGCAGAGGAGTTCTTTGTTTCTTGTATCTAGGTCTTCTCAAGAGATCACACATATCCCAGACGAACCAAGCTATTTAGAAGAGTCCAAAACGAATGATGCAAACATGAGGCTTTGAACCTGTAACGAAACAAATGACAAGAACACAATTAAGTCATGCATTTATGAAATGTTATTTTTGCAATTTCAGGCACTACTGTCAAATGCAACTGGTTTATTCAACTTGGGATTGTTTACTTCGGTTTTGCGATATTGAAAACACAAACATAAAGTAGGGTCAGAGAAAAGTCTCGACCCCGGCACCACTGGAATAGAGTGGGATTGAGTACTTTGCTCCATTGGCCAGAGGAACTGCAGCCCACAGGATATGAAACCAGGAGTAATTACCAACAAACTTACTAGAATCTTGTACTATACATTAGACTAATTGCTCCGTGTACAATTTTCCAGTGACAACAACTATGAAAAGAACCTGTGTCGAGACTTAAGTGCACCTTTAGTGGCATAAGCCCTCAAAATACCTGCGAGTGATGTGAGAGGCTTAACCGCAGTCTGTCTGTCACCTCTAACAGACACTCTCATGTCGACAGAGACAGCTTTAACATCAAGGCCTTCATGGATAATTCATGTATAATTACAGAAAGGTTTCAAACTGGTTTAAATCATGGTCCCTCCCATCTCTCTACTCCATTCCCCACACACCACACACATACAGACATGCATAAAGTGGGGTCCAAAATCCAGAGACCACAAGTGCAAGTTGCTTTATAGCATTTTTTGTTTAGAATTTAGAATTATATCATCAGTGTAATAATTTGACCAATTTTCTATTTATTTTAAAACTATTTATTCCTGTGATGGCAAAACAGAATTCAAATGATCCTTCAGAAATCATTCTAATATAGAATAGAATAGAAAAGAATACATCATAGGATGTCTTTGACTTTTAAACATTGCACACATACACTTTACTCTTGCTTTGACATTTCCAACTGTCATAACTATGGTAAAGATATATATATATATATATTTGTGTTTGTGATTGATATTGATCATTTTTAAATGTAAAGAAAAAAAATGCTCAATGTTATCACTACCCTCCTTCATTCTCAGTCCCATTCACATCAGCGCTAATAATCAAGAGCTCACAGAGAGGTGAGAGGTTCTAACCCGTGATTTTCCCTTTGTGCGTGTGAGTGGGTGTGTGTGTGTGTGAGTGAGTGAGAGAAAGCGAGCGTGTGCATCTGAGAGTGAGAGGGCTCCATTCAAGGTCAACTGCAGGTGAACACCGGGTCAAACGGAGGTCGTTTGAGCTCAGGCGGGTCAATAACGCCCCCGGATCAGTATCCTCACGCGGGCGGCGCCTGAGCCACACATCAATTTGGCAGCTTGAGAAACAATAATAAAAGAAAAAATAGCAGGTGTACCCAGAGATGAATTGAAACAGTTACAGAAGGGGAATAAAACAAACGTATGGGGTGACTGCAAAACAGCACTAGCTTTCAAGTCCTAACTCCTTTTCATGTAAACGTCTCTGTCTGACACCTCTCATACATCCCTTTTTTTCTGCCTCCCTCCCTCCCTCTCTCTCTCCCTCTATCTCTCTCTCTCTCTGTCCTTTTAAAGAAGAGAACTCAAGCAGAGAGAAACGAGCCACTCGTTGGGGTTGGCGAAAGGTCAGTGCTGACAGGATGCAGGGTTAAACTGCCAGCTTAAAATACTGTTCATGACCCTCGCAGCCTTGCTCTAAATACCCCCCTTTTGTGTCACCGTCACTGGCGGCATCAATATTCGCCCCTCTCAGATTTATTAGACATTGTTGGGCAGGAGGGTAGAAACCATTTATGCACAAAAGTCACATCGATCTAATACCTAATTCAGCCACATAGCAAAAACAATTGCGTCACTGCGCTGAGCAAGTAGCTTGGTGCTCTTGGGAAAATATTTTTCTATGTTTCATGCTTTTCAAATAAGTTGTTTCTATGGTTTTGGCCTTTAATCATACAGGACAGTGAAGCAACAACAGGAAATAATGGGGAGAAGAGAGGAGGGGTGGGAAATGACCTGAGGAGGAATCAAACTTGCGTTGCTTGCAATATGTCAAAGCACAGACACTACACACCAGGCTACATGCTTTTTGTTTTGTTTTTTGGAGCCAATAAAAAAAGACATGTAGTATAATATAATGAAAATGTTGTGATTTATATGTTGCCTGCATATATCTATGAACAGCAACATCTATTTTATGAGAATATTTTTATTTTATTTTATTTATTTAACAAAAGTCCTTTTCAAGGAAAGCCATTTCACTTGACGACCATATCTGTAATGCCAGCAGCTATTTTACTCATGCAAAGACCAACTCCTATCTACTTGAATGGGGATCAGTGCTATTTTAGTATAATTGTGATACTATTAGTTTTCATTAAAATTTTGAATTAGTTTGTATTATTATAGTTTCCATTTTCATTTTTTATATACATTTTGTATGTCTATGTAGTTTTTTTATGTCTATAAAGTTTTAGTTGTTTTAGAACATAAAGTTAAATTAAATGAAAATAAGAAACTATAGCTGACATAAAATAAGTCAAAGGGTTTATTGTATTTCAGGTAATGTTTATTTTATTTCAAGAATTTCAAAGATTTTTCTTTTATGGTTTAAATTTTACTTCATTATAACCATAATGGGAAATATTCTAAAAGCCATGAACCGTAACATAAAAAAAAAAAAAGGTATAAATTAATGAATGATTTCTTCCCCCGAGGCTATTTCCCGATAATATGACTCTAGGCGCACCTACGGGAATTTTACGGGAAGTTAACTCTATAAGAATTTAACATAGGCTATAAGGTAAGGATTCTTTTTTTTTATTTTTTTTTTACATCTAGCCGGTTGTTATCGGAGCACAAACCCCGACAGGGTGATCAGGATAAGGAAGTCTTGCTTCACCCTGAAGGGGTTTATTCTACGAAAACAAGCGGCTGGATGTACATTATCCCACTTATTACATGGCGACTTGCTACATAAGTAAATAATTAGACATGAAATATTGATCTGAGTCGAAATATTTTATTAGTCCCAAGCCCACATTGCAGGACTATGAGGTATGTCATCTTTCCATGAGGGACTTTTTTACTTATAGGTGGGACTTCTGCCATATTCTGCCTAGTGCTTATACATACTAGTAAAATGAATTAACCGTCTTGGCATATATAAGGCCTACAGTCTTTGATTTTGCACACATAATGATCAATTTATAAATATATGGCTTTTCTAGCAGGGGCTAACTGACGCTGGTAACATACCCTTTACCCCCTTGCACAATACATAGTAGTATGTTAAGGAAGTTAAAAGTAAGTTTGGTCATTTTGGTTAGTGTAATTTTGATGGTACAATTTCTTGTAAAACATTGCATACTGGAGTTTCTATGAAATCACAGGAGAAATAAGGTAACAAACAAGCGGTCAGGTATGCACTGAAACTGTGAAATGAACACAACGGAGAGCTAATTTCCCTTCTATCATAATTTATCTCCACCCTTTAAATATGTAAGACACATTTAAACGGATCCATGCATGTTCTAGGCAAATTAAAGCAGCTCTAATTAATGCTATGCAAAACACGGCCGTACGTTTATTACTTGATTTATCTTTGTTCTACTTAAGAGGGGCAGAGTTGTCTTGCCAATTTGTCTTCCTCTCGCATACTTAAGATTCAGTATGTGTTTAAATGATTTATTTAATAAATAAGTGAATAAATCACCTCACAGCTAATTTCCCTAATGATATTAGAAAAGAGTAACTGTACAAATTGTGCAAAATAGAAACCGCTATTAACCTGCGGCACCTTTCGTTTGCCGGGTTCACAACGTCCATCCATTTTCATTTGTGCAAAAACAAAAACATGATTAAAAGAATTGACATTTGACACAGATTTCACAAATAAAACCACTTTGCTTTCCGTGTCTAATAGACGAGGGTCAGCTCCCCGGTTCTCACGGTGATACATCAAAATACTGAACATGCTGTCCCATTTAGGACACAAGACAACCGCACCAACACTAAGCGGTCGAAAAAATAACAAAACAAATAGCAATACATATAAATAATCACTGCATGCAATAAAATATGGTTCACAGTGGTGACAAGTTCACAACTAGATCTTTTTTTTAACACACCATTCGTTTTTTTTTCCAGATGGGTCCCTGGAGGCAGTGAGAAATAGATGGTGGAACTTAATAACTAGAGATGAACATTATTCCCCAAGCTACAGCGAATGTTTCACTGCTTGATTATGAGTGAATGGCCAACACAGACTAAAATGTTCCGTTTCCACAAGCATGAAGAGGGCATAAATAATTCAAAATTTATTCCCGCAGAAGGAGGGACAATGAAAATCATAAATTATCCATGTGCGAGGCTTTAATGCAAGAGCTCAATGAACCTGCTCTAACTAACTAGTCTGCTTCCTCATTACACGCTAGGCACAGACCTCTTAACCTTTTAATATTAATTTAGCGACAACTACGGTGGGATGGGCTTTCTGTAAATGGGAATGATGGCTAGTGGAGAGGAAGCGTGGGTAATATGAAATGATCCTCAAGAGGTTATTATCTATATTTGTCTCTGCTACCATCTGTAAATAACAAGCTCAGTTTGAGTGCTGGTTTTTAAGTTGTAAGAGATGGATAGACAAATTTAAAGTTGGAATCAATCTTACAACACCAAAAAGTTGCACGTTTCGGTTTTTGCCTACTTTAGTTTTGTATGCTTTATGCTGCTTTTTGTAATTTCATGGGTAAATGTCAATATGAAAGGGATTGTTTTTGTAGCGGTAACCTAGTAAAGGCCAAAATGAACAGAACAGTCATTACACTGTGACTCACAGTACTGATAGTGATAATTTCCTAACAAGGTCTTGAGCACAGGAAGAACAGACCTGTAAACGTACTGTGTTTCATGAGTAGCTGTGACATATATGAGTCCCATGATTACACTAAGAGCTCCATATATTTAACAGAAAACCAGAAACATCTTTTAAAACTGATGAAATTGATAAAACTTGAATGGACCATGAATGGATTTGGCATTGTGGTGCGTCATCTGTCTTATGTTATTACTGCTCATAACAGTGATGGGTCCAGACTTCCCCAATGTAGAATACTTTCAAATTAGAGAATTAGCCCATGACATATGGGATTTGGAGGAATCAGCTAAAATGCCAGATATAATACCTAAGATCTATAAGGTTTCACTCAATCAGTAATTGAAATGGAATATTGAAGATTTCTAGTGGAAGCTTTAGATTACTCCTCTGAATAGGACAGGTAATTATATGAAATAAACTTAAACATAGCTAGTAAGACATGGTGACAACAGCCAAACATCATGCATCATGAGACAATGGGCCCTATTTTAACGATCTAAGCGCATGGTCTAAAGCACAGGGCGCAAGTTCACTCCACTTTTGCTAGTTTAACGACGGGAAAAATAGTCAGCGCGCCCGGTGCATGGTCTAAAAGGGTTGTCCTTGTTCTCTTAATGAGTAATGGGTGTGTTTTGGGATTTACGTGTGTTAAACCAATCAGAGTCTCATCTCCCATTCCCTTTAAATGCCAGTTGCGCTCACACCATGGCAGATTCGCTATTTACATGACGGAATTTGATAGTGGAAAGACCGAAGCCGTCTCTAGAGCGCAAACGGAACTGCTCGTGTGCGAGGTTAAAGTGCACAAGCAGACCATCGACGGGACAAGCCGGATTCCACCATATCTTTATGTACACAATAATAATCTTTTACATTGTAATCCTTTTATTTTAAATATTTGGCATGTTTGTGTGCTGCTGTGTGTCCATGTGTGTTTAATAAGCAGAGTGTACGTGCGTTGTGGACCCGCCTAATAGGTGCACATTACTAACGTGCTCTTTAAATAACCCCCCCCCAAAAAATTGCCTCAATCTGTTGCCTCAAAATAGTAACGTGCCAACAATGCGCCAGAACACACCTCGTTTTCAGACCAGCACGCCCATGGGCGCACAAATGGGCGCAAATGCATTTGCTATTTAAACAACGTGGCGCAGGACATGAAAATGATAACTGCGTCGGACTGAAACTAGCAAAAAACATGTGCGTCGCGCTTGACGCTGCATTGCGCCGGGTGTAAGATGGGGCCCAATGCTACATGTGAAAGGACACACAAAATAAATGTGAACATCCCACTTGGAGCTCTACAGCATCAATACTCCAGATGACTAGAACCATATAAATTTTGTTTAAAAAAGAATCTTAAAAATATTTAAAGAAAAATAGTGCAACCTAGAAAATTACATAGGATTTTTTTGTTCTTGTGACAGCCACAGGCTTTGAAAAGAGTTTAAAAGGGACATGCCAGTTGCAAGATGGGAGGTAAAAAGAGATATCTGCTTAATATGCGTTTCTCTTTTATAATCCAGAAGTTCTATTAGCAGATTACGAGCTATGGAATGTGAGGAGAGACAGAACACAGTGTGTGTGCCACAAGAGACAATACTGGCTTAAGTCATCCACTCTGTGTGAGACAACTTTAAAGCACTTTTCTAAACCTTTGTGCTGTGACTTAAAATATCACAATTTTATTTCATAAACTTGATTTCAATAGAAATAAACATATATTTGTCTTTCCTGGTTGGTTCTACCCACAGAATGTTGCAGTTATGGCATCTACCAGCAGGGGCTTACTGAACAAACCTTGACACTTTGGTGCTCTTGGATACTTTAGGCTGTTTTTAACAATTGACACATTAGCCAGTGATTTGCCCATTAAAATCACCATGGTAGATGTGTTCAAGTGCAACATGTTTGTCAGGGAAACTAGCAACTTGCATTGTTGCTCTGAAATTCATCACAATGAAAGTTTTTTAAAAAAGTGGAGTAACCGACAACATGTAAACTCCTCTGTGTGGAGTATATGCTGTTTGCCTAACTAATCCTGCTAATTGATGAACCTCTGTCTTCATGGTTCCCTTCATTCTATTAGCAAATTTGTTTCTTAAACTTATTTTGGGGCATCAGCCAAGTAAATATGATCATCTGTTTAGAAGGTTGAGAAATAAATTATATACAGTTATACAGTGTGTATAAAGTGTGTAAGATAAAATGCATACTCTCTTCATTTTAGAAACGACATATGTAATATTTATACTTCAGCCGTAATAAAAAATGTCAAACAAATGTGTTCACCTGAGGATCTTTTAAATCCCATTTTATTTTGTAACCAGGATTAGGAGATTATGAATGTTACAATACTCCTTGGAGCTCATTCAGTAAACGTATTTTACACAATAACGTAACAAGAATATGGCTGATTAGGCTATACATTACTGATGAAGGAAGTACACATGCAATAGATGGAGATTTATTAATATCGAAGATAAAAAAAAAGATAAATGCTGTGAAGCAGCTCTGCATCTGTTTAGCTGCTCTATATCATTTAAGGAGTTCCTGAATATTAATGCCTGCAAAATGGAGATGTGGCACTACAAATATGAAATTAATTCGACCTATACAACTGAATCTAATAATATGGTCTCCATCAAGACAGATCTGTCTCACTCAGTACTGTTGGATGAATTTACTGTATTCTTCCAGCATGATAAAACGTATTATTATACTGTAATTGTTCGTAATTAAACACAAATTAATAGTAGGTTGCTGTCTTCTAAATCTGCATCCACACTACCAGTGACAAAGCAGCTTGATCCCATTCATGTCAATGGAGAGCGGGGCGATTTCCAGCTACACAAGCGACATTGACAGTGACCATTGGCGACCAGATGGGGCGTGTCCAGCGACGTGACAAAGTTGAGATATGTTCATCTTCATGCAAATGAAGAGATACTTTCGGGAGCGACAGACAACCAATAGGAGCGAAGTCAGTAGAGCACACATGATCCATCACTCTTCAGTGCCGGGGAAAGATGAAGGAGAAGCTCATTTTAGCGGTCAGCATTTTACCTATCATTTATTATATTTCTCAGCGTACACACGGTGGTACTCGCCGTGCTGACTCCGAGCCTGAATGGATTTGTGAGCCCAGATAGACTGGCATTTGCCCTTTTGCTGCAAATAAATAGCCGTGATGGCAAAGACCACTCACTGTTTCTTGTTCATCTGTAATATTAGACATTTTATGTACTGATTCCATTTATATTTAGACCTTTCCTTCCAAATGTTTGTTTGTAGGGGCAAGAAAACTGATTCATTGTCTACAATAGGGCTGCACAATATATCACAATTATTGAAATATCACAAATGTATATATCGCGATATGCATATCGCAACGGCTTGCAATTACTGGGGTCATGAACAAAAGACAAAGAGAAAATCACTCATGGCTCTTGGCTGAATAACTTTTGTAGCTTTAATAAGAATCAGTATATATATTTAATTTATAGAGTGTACACTAAGCCGTGTTTTATTTTTACACGTAAAAATTTACACTAGAAACACGTATGTAGGTTAAATAATAGATAATATAATTTATTTTACACACTTTAAGCATTATCGTATCGCATATCGCATATTGAGTTATTGCATATCGCATTTTTCTTCAATATCGTGCAGTCCTAGTCTACAACATGGAGTAACATTCATGAAGGTCATTTACAAACATTACTAGGCAACAAGTAGTGGGAACGCCCACTAGCAACCTCACCGCCAGCCTCTGGCGACATGAAACAACAAAGTCGCTTGTAGCGTGAATGAAGCATTAGGCTAGCCTGGGTTTCCCCATGCTGCCTTGAGCGCAGCGCGATTTTATTCACGTTGCTAGGCAGTCTGGATATCATGGACCAGATTTTCCCCTCAGCTAGGGAACCAATCACAGAACGGGGAGGGAGCAGCAAGACGATGACGACATCTATGCGACACACCGAAGCAGTTTGTTTATATCTATGGCTCCAACATGACAGACGTAAAAATATATGCATATTTTTAGGAACACATCTACAAAAGTATGCCTGTATTTCAAGTTGATAAAATAATTTAAAATCCACATCAGTTTATTATCTACCACGCCCTCCCAGGATCTATAACGTTACCTAGGCTACTTTCACTTTTAAAAATTCATCATAACTGCGCGCACGCGATCTGCTTGCAGTCGTCGAGATGGATGCTGAGGAGTTGAAGAAAAGAATAGCTAGTGGAGATTGTAAAGTTGTCGACAATACGTCATCAAAAATCAAGTCCAGTGTGTGGGAGAAATTTGGAGTTATCTGAAGAAAATATTGTGAAAGGCTTTGCTGCAAACATTTTCGTGTTGGATAGCCGCAAATGTGGAACTTCATCCCTGAGGAAGCACGCAGAAACTGCGGTAACAAAGCAGTTCTATCGAGCAGTATTTTTCAAATTTAACACTGTTAAGTATGTGTGGTGTGCAGGGCGTGTTTGAACCCAGAATTGTCAGATGTAGGCTAGACGAAATTGCGTGGCAGATATAGTGTTGTAGCCGCGTCTGTTATTAGGCTACTCAGTTTTGTGGTAACGTTAGCCATGTTCTTCATGTACCGGACTTTTGACAGCTTCGGCTGAAGTTGTCCTTGTGTTAATTGTCGTGTAATAACTTCTGTATGACCTGGCAATAAACATTTTTGTAAGTGTGTCTATAATGTGATTGTCTAAACTGATTTTATTTCGGGTGCGGGTCGGGTGTCGGTTCTATTTTAAGCGGGTCGGGTGAAGATTTTAATTAGTGCTGCTGTCGGAAAACTGGTCGGGTGCGGTTTTAAGCACTGCGGGTACGGGCGGGTGCGGATTTACAAAATCGGACCCGTGCAGGACTCTGGTGTACACATAAATCTCTGACCCATCGTCGTCTTCTTCGTTGAATATCTGTCGCTCTACATACGTCATCTGGTATAATTGAAACGATTGGCTATGAGCTACGTACAGGCGCATTTGATAGACATTTGTAGCGCCCAATAAACGGCTCTGGGCATTCGTAAACCACGCCTCAAATACGAGAAAATGAACATGTAGTTCCCAGACCACGTCTCAAAGAGAAAGTGGTCTGACGTTAGCCAGGCTAGCATTAGGCAGCATCCAAACTGAAATGGAATCTCCAATTGTGATATATTTACAACACTCTAGCTAGCAACTAGTGTTTTCCTTTAGTGTGTTGTGATACTGTAACAAGCATTAACATTCACAGCACACACAAATATTAGCAAAAATAGTATTTTTTTAATAGCTAAAATAATTCTTACTTAAACTAGATTATTTTTTTTTTTTGTCATACTCGCCACTGAATGCTTTGGGATTACCTTCTTCCATTTTCAAAGCATAAATGCAATGCTGTATTCATCCGCACAGTCACGCAGAGCCGAAGAACAACCAAAACAATGTTCTTCCACAAAATGCGTCCAGTTTTGTTTAACTGTTTAACTGTGTACCTTTAAATGTGTTGTGACAGATTGCTGTAGCACTGAGTGTGAGACATCTCTTCTAATTTACTATAAGTTATAGCATGAAATAAACATGAACGAACAGAAGAATATTGTTGAAAAATAGAGTATAACTTACTAAAATAAATGATCTCTCATGTAATCACCCAGTGTTCCAGTCAAGGAAAGACATCAATAAAACAGCTTGTGAACATGTCAGTTACCTCCGAACAATAATCCGATGTTCACAATTTGTTAGTTAACAATAAAAACACTAGAAAGTATCATGTTTACTGTTAATTATTTATGTATGTTTGATTAAATCAAGTTTATTATAAAAGCATATACCTTGTGTGCAACTGAAATGTTTGCCTCCAACTCGGTTGGATGATTACATCTAAAAATAAATAGTAGTTGAATATAATAGTTTAGGCTCTGTTAATAATTTTAACATTTAATATTATAGTAATGCACTAAATAAGGAGGTAAGGTTTACTTCTCCCGTGTTATTTTATGAGACTGTTTTGTGCCTTCTCCCGTAATATTTTTATTGTACTGTCTATAAGGCATGCATTCGACAACTTAAGAAAATTCAAACCATACAGCACATTGGCATCAACAGATGTCATATGAAAATTTTTATATCAGAATTGGTGCATCCCATTTATTTAAAAATGATTGAGTGTATATCATAGCAAAAGTAGAGATATGCACTACATAGCTGTTTGACAGTAGAGGACAAAAAAAGTGACCCGTTTCATCTCAACCACAACCTCCTTTTCCACCACCCTTTCCTCCTTGAGCCTGAACCCAAAGCTCGAGTTGCCAACAAACAACATTCCTCCAGGGGAGCCAAGCGCCCCTAACAAGAATCATTATGGTGTCCAAGGGAGAACGAGGCGACAGCTGGCCCTCAGCACATGTGACCCTTGCCACTTTGTCGACTTCACGTTGGTCATCGTGAGCAAAGCCTGCAGAGGAGCAGCTGTGACCGGCAAGCTAAACACAGTGATTTCTGTAAATAGAAGCAGAATTTGAGCTTCTGTACCAGTGGAAACTGGATGCATCAGTAGTGGACTAAAAAAAAACTTATTTTGAAGGGACAATGAGGTTTATGGGGGAAGAGGCGGAGTAAGACATAAGGGATTGCTTTATTAAATACAGATTTAAAAGTGTCACACTTCCACATTCAACAACAAAATCACACACAAACAAGTCCCATTAAAAATCACAAGCCATGTACATGCATAATTTAGAGTGCTAACATATAAACCCACTTAGACTTCAAATTAATTCCCCCCTTTTACAAATAAAGAATTAAAGTGAAGTTAAAATAGAAAAGAATCTATACAAGCTCATTGTGAAAAATGGGCAAGGGAAGCATTTTAATGTGGGAACGCCGAGGTCAGAGAGAGCACTCGGTGCAGCAGACAATTCCTCCCCCCACATCAGTTCCTCTCTTTTAAGTTCTGCCCTCATTTCTGAACCCATGTTCCACAGAAAGCCTGAATATTTTAACACATACGCCACTCAATATCTAGTTTGGTTTGGCATATTCAGATCTCCCCACAAGGTTACTTCTCTGCCCTTACCTCTTTTTGTTCTTCAGACCACTGGCAAAACAGCAAAAGGTCTTGGCCGCATATAAACGAATTTCAAATGTCATGTCTTGCACGGCTAAAATGAAAGAAAATGCTCTCGCTCACTCGCGGCGGTGGCCGAGTCAATGAATTTGTCAAAATTTTATGATAATTCATTCAATTATTCCTCAGACATTTAAATGATAGCAGAGGAATAGACAAGTGTGGAGAGAACGAAGGGGAGGGCCATAGCAATAATCCCTATCCTGATATTAGCGAGCCTCCAGAGGGGTTTTAAAAGCTCTGTATCTCTGTGCGGAGAGGACTAAAACTTCACTCTTTCTCACAAAACAGCGTAAATCCCTCCCTACTCTCTCAATACGAGGGTCCCACACATACAAATGTGCACACACTCTCACATTTCCACTCCCATACTAGAAAGTCACAGTAGAATTAACGGAAAAAAAGTTCACCAGCCCACACAATCTTAGCAAACGCATCCTTCATCGGTCTCAGAGAGAACTACAATAAAACCGTCCCTGTGCTCCTCGTGCTCCTGTGACCTTTGACCCCCTCAGTCCCACCTGCTTGGGGTCGAGTCGATGGGAGACAAGAAGGAAGACCCCATGTCAGACCCCTGAACGCTTCTGCATCCACCATGGCTAAGCTCCCCCTCTAGTGTTCACATGTCTGTATACCTCTAAGCAACAAAAGCAGCAGCCAGTAAATTCTTGTTGGTTTCATGTTGAATGCAATGCAGAGCAACATTGGCTGTGCTGCATGTAGTTATAATGCAGACTTTAACATTAAAACCAGCAGATTTCAGTACCTTAGGTGACCTGATTTTTCACATAATGTCTCAGTGCTTTAGACAGTAGAATGGTGGCTGTCTAAATACTATAAATAATGTGAACTTTAACAATAATAATATATATTATTTATTATTATATTAAGGCCCAGTTTCACAGACAGGGCTTATACTAAGCCAGGATCAAGCCCTAGGTCAATTAGGTTTATAAACATGCCTTAGAAAAACACATTACAGGCGTGCATCTTAAGACAAAACAAGTGCACTGAAATATTTTAAGATATGTCAGTGCAAGTTGCTTTCAGATAAAACAACTCAAACATGCATTTTAGTCTGGGACTAGCTTAAGCCTTGTCTGTGAAACCGGGGGATAACATTTTTAAGACATTAAATATTTATTAAAAACTGATCATCTGACAACTTTCTGTGTCCTTTCTTACGGCTGCAGCGGTAGAGTGCTTTAAAGTGATGGACACAAGCAGAGGGAGAGAGGGGCGCTTGCCTGCGGGGGAAGCTAATTATGCACTCTCTCTAAATTAACCAACTTTCACTGGGACCCAACCTCCATCTGACGCGCTCAGAGAAAGGGCGGAGAGGTGAGACGAAGAGCGCGAGAGAGAACGGCGAAGCTGGAAAACAGAAACAAACCGATAATCTCGTACTTTGCCTCTTGAAGGCGAGCCACAGTGCCTCTAATGTAGACAAGTCATTTTGTAGAAACCACTAACGCCCGCGGGGGACGGGGAACACATCACGGGCCGCCTCATTTCAAAGATCTTTTGCAATCAGCGCCACAATGGAGGCCCTCATTTTATGCTGCTACATCATAAAAGTGCTCTTTTGTTACATTTCCATCCTTAAAAGGGCCTTAATCCCTTTCTTTTCAGGCAAGTCTATGGCAAATTCCACAGGGACATCCCATTCGCTGCAAGGGCTAGAGTGACCCACTCAGAAAGCAGCGTGCGAGGCTTTGAGCCTTTCTTCTCCTGCCACTCTCGTGAGAACATTAAATCGTACTTTTCATTCCCCTCACTGTGGGGGGACGCCCCTTAATGATGACAGAGAAAGAGAAATTCCTCCACTCGGGTCCTATGATACCATTCTGCTGTCAAGCAGGCGTCTCGGTGGACAGAGAATCAAACATGGCTTCCTGCAGGTGGAGTGGCGATGAAGGTCACACCGCAGCTCAGAGGAGCAGGGGGAGAGGCAGCACTTCAGAGGAGTCGCCAGCTTTCTCACACCAAATTAAGTCATCCGTGAAAATGTACGTCTCTTTAGCACCGCGTAAATGTTTGGCTTTTATTGGTCTGTTAGGCTGGTTAGTTTGATATTTGCACCTTTTTATGTTTGTGCGTTAGAAAGCAAGCAGGCCACCAATCGTTTCACTATAGTGATCTCTACCGCACTTTATCGTAACCTATAGCTTTGAAGTATTTTCTCTTTTTTAAATCAGAGGGTTTTCTAAAAAAAATAGCTTGCTGTCGGGTTTGGCTGTCCTTGCCTTTGTGTGACTCTGTCTCAGAGGGGAGCCGATTAATCAGTTTAAAATTGAGCCGTGTACCTCCAGTCACTCCGTACTCTACTCAGCCTGGCCACTCAATGTTGGGTGCTTCAATAAGAACATTGTACTTGTATAAAACACTTGTCAGTCAAGCCTTAAAATGTAGCCCCCATCACCATTCATCCATGATGCATCCCACATTTATCGTATTTAGAGTGAATTGATAAGTATTCGCAGAAAATGTGTTTCCCCACTAAATATTTAATGTTTAACAACAGATGCCAGAACCATGCAAAATATGGCGTTGACATCATTATATTTCTTTCAAGAAATATCTATATGTTATACATGTATAAATATCTATTCAAAAATAGTTTTTTTTAAATGGGTCATGACATGGATTTTTTATTTTATTTTATCTCAAGTGTTCCTTGAGGTTCACATATAATGTTTTTTTTTTTTTTTTTTTTACAAATAAATATGTATATGTATATGTATATTTTCATCCCTCATTCCCTCAGACCCTCTGTCTGAATTGATCTGCAATGAGATATTTGGGTCTGGTGTAGACAAGTATTCGCCATTAAGTAACTGAGCGCCAGTGGGCGGGGCCTGCATTGTGATGATGTAAACTATTCATCTAGGCCTATGTCTTGCTCTAGAGGCATCCATATGCACATGTATTTGCCCATGTGATGTTACAGATCCCATAATATCCAAGTAGTTTTTGGAGCTTGATTACGTTATCTATTTTGATATATATCAAATAAATGTAATTTATTCATGTGATGAAAAAGCTGCATTTTCAGCAGCCATTACTTCAGTCTTCGGTGTCACATGATCCTCCAGAAATCATTCTAATATGTTGTTTTGGGTTTAAGAAAGATTTCTTAATTTATTATTATCAATGTTGAAAACAGTTGTGCTGCTTAATATTTCTGTCGATAGCTGTGACAATTTTTTTTTTTAGGATTATTTGATGAATAGAAATATAATAGATGAATAGAAATGATATAGAAATATTTTGAAACAATGTAAAAGTCATTATATACAAATATTATATACGTTGCTTTTTATTGTATGCACACACTTGACACACAGAAAAACACTAAAAGTTGATAATGCAATATATATTTAGCCTTGTGATTAAAATCATCATTATTTACATAGAAAAGAGGGGTGTTTGTTCTGAAAATAAGGATTATGACTTAATTCTGTTTCATTTACCACCCTTTTAAGTTCTTTTGAGGGTGGCCAGTGAATATATAATAGTATATAATATAATACAGAAATATTCCAAAACACCTGAAATTCTCATTAACTGTTGACGTCCACACACAACGTTTCTTTGTGCATAGGTAAGAAGGAGATGTGGTTTCTGTGATTCTCTTTCTAAGCACACTGCATTGTCTATTCATGTCAGCGGCAGAGGTACCCGGATGTTGAGAGTGTAATGCGGTGGGATTTAGGCAGGTGAAAAAGTCTGCCAGTGTTCCCGCTGATAGCAGGATAGAGACCTCAACAACACATCCCAAGCTTTGGGAGCATTTTACAATGAGTGTCGCTCCTTTGTAATGGATTTTCTGTCTCCAAGGGGTTAGTAGTGAGCAGAAGAGACAAGGAAATATGGTGATGTGTAGTGTGTGTACAGAAATGCAATTTCCACATCTTCTTTTGTGATCCCAGACTGAAAATGAAAGTCATATGCGAGCCTTACAACATGCTCACATTAAATGCTGTCTTTGTGGTGAACAAGAACAAGAAGGGCTCAGCGACCTTGAACCAAACTTCATTCAGACATATTGACGCTGCTGAAAATAAAGACATTGTCAATGTACTCAATACTTGAACTGCAACAGAAATACTTGAATTTTTTTCTACCCCCTTGCATTGCACTTCCCACTTACTGTTAGGCCAACATGCACTGTTATAGCTTGGCAGGGCTGACTATAGTTTGAAGTCAGAAAGTGTGTAAGCTTGTGTTTTTAATTTACACTATATAGTGTCGGTACAAATCATCTGCCATTTCTAACCACCTTCACTCAGTTCTGATGGATTACGTGTTGAAACATGGACAGTGTCCAAAACTTAACATAGAAGCTAGGACAGGCATTATCACTCCATTACATGCACTGCGTGTACTAATCACAGCTCAGAGTCAACTTCCTATATATTACCATTCAAAAGTTTGGGGTCAGGAAGATTTTTTTCATATGTATATATATATATATAAATACTTACTTTTTATTTAACAAGGATGGATTAATCAAAAGTGACAATAAAGACATTTGTAAAGTTAGAAAATATTTCTAGTTCATATAAATGCTGTTCTTTTGAACATTTTATTACTCAAACTTATCACAGTTTTCACCAAAATATTAAGCATCACAATTGTTTTCAACTGTATAATAACTGTGTAATAAAAATAAGAAATGTTTCTTATTCACCTAATCAGGATATTAGAATGATTTCTGAAGGATCATGTGACACTGAAGACTGGAGAAAAATCCAGCTTTGCCATAATAAATTACATTTTAAACTATATATTTCAATAGAAAACAGATTTTTTTTTATCATTATTATTATTTTTTATTAATAATGTTCCACAATATTATTAAATAGATTCAGCCTTGCATTTAAAAAACCCAAAAAATCTTACCAAGCCCAAGCTTTTGAATATATAAACAATCTTTAGGACTTTACGTTTTTCTTATCAGTTTTACTAAGACAGATCTCTGAGACTGAATTCAAATAAGAGTTGTTTATGTTTGTACTGCATTAGCAGTCGAGATCAAAAACTGGACCGAGGTCTACTGTACAAACTCAAACAGCAGCAGGACGCCAGGGAGGTTCCCTGGATGCAAAACAGACCCAGCGTGGAGAACAGGAAATGAAAGCTTAATCCCTCCAACCTTTGACTTGCCTTGGCCTCTTCCATTGACTCAGCAAGCTATTCTATTCTTCTGCTGTACACTATTCCCCTATTCATCCCATCTCCTCTCCTCATTCCTCTAGGACATTAAAATAAAGAGGAAAAAGCACAACTGTCTATGTTTACTCATTTTATGATTGAAGCTAGATGTAGCAGGTCAAATGAAGCGGCAGATCCGAGCACCATTTCCGATCCCTCTTCATTTTATTTTCCAACAATTTATTAAGCAATTAAAATTCTCCTATTACGCACTCTTTTATGCTGCCATTTTTTTTTAAGCAGGACGGAATTATTACACCAAATCATAGCATAATTATCATAACATTACACTAATTCCCAAAGAAGTATTTAAATTATATGGTTGGTTGATTGCGAGATGAATTAGAGACCCGTTTTTCAACAAGCCTCTTCCAAGCCAAATATGGATTAGACCTCGAAACACATAAAGCCGTAAGGAAAGAGATGTGTCTTACCCGAGTCGTAGAGCAAGTCCATTAAAAGGTTAAACAGCAGTCATAAAAAAGAAAAGAAAAAAAAGTTGAGAACATGCAGACGCTCAACAGATACACTTACAATCGAGGATATCTTGTGGACAAGTGTTACTCGGTAGCACGAGACTGGCATAGTTTTAATTGAATTTAATGCAGATTTGTAGTTCACTGGGGGACAGTCTTTGTTAGCTGATTTCCAAAAAAGGAAAATCCAGTCATAAAAGGGGTATTTTTAAATATCATAAGGTGATTAAGAAGTGTGGAGCTCACCAGAAAATCATTTTGGTAAAATTAGTCATCCGTTTAGGTGGATTTAGTGAAGCGCACTTACACATTTACTTGAAGGCACACTAGCAAATACTTCATAGTATTAACGTAACCAATTACAAATACGCTCTTTTTAACTTAATATTGGCTTTAATGGATGAGGTTAAGCCACATATGAGTAGCATAATGGAATGCCTGAGCGCTTCATTGTGGATTTTAGGTGCATTAATTGCATTCATTGTAAACGAATTAACTGTCGTGATTAAGAGGGATCTAAAGCGCAACATACAGCACACCTCGGGATCACGTGGCTGCATTGTTGGTGTCGCTCCATACCATATGATGAGCTCTGTTAGCATGTGGCTGTATGGAAGGACAAACAGAGGGGGAATTGAGAGCTATTCAATGCTCAGTGGGCCTTCGTATTCACTTACACCCCCCATTGCTTATAGAATTGAACGGGGCTTTGATCCCCAAATCTAATTGTTTAGTGTTGCACAAATCAAATAAGAGGCTAGTGGATTACTTATCTGAATAAGTTCAAAAAAGACCTCGTTTTGGGAGAAAAAATGTGGGCGTACACGTTATCAATTACAAATGCATGGTAAGAAAACACTAACGATATAAATTATGCTAATGAGCTTGATTGGAGAAATGCATTAAAAATGAAACAGAGATCAGTGCACGCTAAAGTGCTTATCACTCTCTCAGGTAAGAACTGTCAAATCCAGCTATGGTCTCAATCCCAGGCCTTTCAAATTTCTACTTTCATCATGTTCTCGAGTGCAGCTGGCTCACAATGGAGAGTGTTTACCCCAACGTATTCCCGCAAACAGCAGCAGCACAAAAAAAGATTGGTCTGTCTCCGCGCCTGGCTCATTGTGCGGACGTCAGTAAAGGACTTTTTGTGCCATTGTCCGACGTGTCAGGCAGAATGAGAGGGGGTGTTAAGAGGTGCAAAGATGTGGGAGCACACCTGCTGAGCTGGCCCAAGCAAGCCCTCTCTCTCCCCCACTATTAATTTGTGTTGCTCCGAGAACTCCTTTTGTTGTCACGGAGCTGTTGGTGGCTACATGTTTGAAGTGTCACAAGTGTCAGTCTTTATTACATTCAGTGCGAGGATGGCCAATGAGAGATAGCGAGAATGACGGAGCACGAGAGAAATAAAGGCAAATAATAATAGCCCCGCTCCAGCCCAAGGAACCTAATGTGTCACGAATTAAGAAAACTTGGCAAGGCTACCTGGGATTGTGATGTTCCGGCGATTTCAGTGCTGGAGGTTGTCTCGCTAGCTAATGCCTGACTTTGAGGCTCAATTGTGGCACCATTTGTCAGCGATCATTACCAATGGGCTAACTTAATTCCCGCCGCTGATTAAAATGTCTTGTAATTTAACAAAGACACAGGATGGATTAATCTACTGCTAACTAACAGAGCTGGGATATTAATATGGCTAGAGAAGAAACAGTGCACTGTAGCTCTGACCACACCATATATGTGTATATTTATATATATTAGTGCCGTCACATCTAACTAAAACATCTAAAAGTTTTTGTTTATATAATGTGTCTTTATATATTATCATATTTATATACAATTTTTTTTTTAAAGAAATTAATACTTTTATTCAGCAAGGACCCATTCAAATAAATTGACCAAATGTGTCATTGATGACATTTATAATTTTACATTTGATTTGTATTTCAAATAAATGCTGTCTATGCTGCCCAAGTTTAATTTTTCTTGAGCACCAAATCAGCATATTAGAATGATTTCAGAAGGATCATGTGACACTGAAGTCTGGAGTAATGGTTGCTGACAATTCAGCTTTATAATCACAGGAATATATGGACAAAGAAAGACATTTTTCTAAATATCTTTTGTTGTGTTCTAGCAAATACATTAAAAGAAAAATAAGTGACAAGAGGGTTGAAAATGAAAACATAATTTTTTCTTTCAGGGTGAACTATCCTTTTAAGAAAGCACTATTACATTAGGTATAATAATATTTGCAGAATAAGAGATCAACGGCTATTTAACTATTACTTTCAATGCATGTGATCTTAGAATATCAACACTACAGCATGTGGAAAAATACTTCTGTTTTTGTATAAATATGTATTGCCCACAGTAAAGCCATGCACATTGATTTCTATTTGTTGCTGTAGTCACCCACTGAAAAGTGAGAGCTGATGGAAAATATCCATAATTGCTCTCATCGGCACTTCATTTGGAGCGAGCAATACTGGGAGGGAAACCCAGTGTGACCTTTTGCTTATTTTAATTCCCCAGCAATAAGGCCACATGGAGGTGATCACTGATGCACATAATGGCACACTTACCGATACATGGATCTACACAGAATAGCGAATAGAGAGATGAGACATGGACGAAAATCACGCGCCACTTGCTTCGTGTTCAATGGCGGGTGTTGATGAAGCCGGAGCAAGTGCATTTGGGCTGCTCACCGGAGTCCCATATGGTGTTCCTGGTCCGTGTCATTGGCTTGTTACAATTCTGACTACCAGCCAAGAACTAGAGTGAGAGAGAGACAGAGAGAAAGAGAGAGTCAGGCCACCAAAGACAGTGCTACAAACCGGAATGGTCCAGGGTCAACAGTACCATAATTACTTTCAAATGTCAGCCTACAATAAAATACAACAGTTCATCTGGCAGAGAGCAAATTAGCTTTGACCATGGCGTAATTACCCTTTCCAGAAGAACCATTAGCAGAGATCAAATCTGCCCGTCCAGTGTTTGAGGAAAGGCCATCAGAGTACACTCCACCTGACAAGGATGCACATTTGCCATTTTGCAAGGTAATTAATTGTCCTTATAATAGAAATTTTTATATTTGACTCTGGAATTGAAAAGTGTAATAACCTGCCAGCTTTATCTTAAAGCTTTACAAGTTTCAAAGACCCATCTTTTTCTTTCAAGGGTGTCTTTTCATTTATTTATTTATTTATTTTTGACAGGTTGAGAGACTATGAATTGGCCAGTGCTGGATTACAACTACTAGTTGCCCATGCTATCCTGTGTCGTGCTTATGCAAGTAATACTTTTATTCAGCACAGATGGATACAATTAATCAAAAGTGACAGTAAATACATTTATAATGTTAGATTTCTATTTGAGATTATTTTAGATAAATGCTGTTCTTTTGAACTTTGTATTCACTTTCAGAATACTAAAAATCATGGTTTCCATGAAAATATTAATCAGCACAAATGTTTTCAACTGCAAGAAATGTTTCTTGAGCAGCAACTCAGCATATAACAATGATTTGTGAAGGGTGATGTGACACTAAAGACTGGAGTAATAATGCTAAAAATTTAGTTTTGTCATCACATAAAATAAATTACATTTGAAAATAAAGTCAAATGAAACAGTTATTTTTAAATTCTCATAATATTTCACAATATTGCTGTTTTACTGTATTTTTGATAAATGCAGCCTTGGTGAGCATACGAGACTTTAAAAACATTTTTCAAACCATAAACCGTTGAATATCAGAGTACTGTATATGCAGAACAAGGAACAGAAAAAAAAAAAAAAAACTCCTTTATTAGCGTAGAATTAACGTATTTTGTATTGTACATGCTTCTTATTGTCAGAACACTGAATTATTAAATACTGATAACCTTTCTATACTAACCACTGACCAAGTTTATTGACTTCAGCTTCTAATCAACAGCCAAGATAAAGTCTTAATGACTCTGAGGATACACCATTATCCTCCCTGTTAGAAAGTGAGGATAGTGCAGATAGGGCACATTGTCCTGAATGAAATTCTTTAGTTATTTCCATAAAGATGCATTAAGGTGGATTTCTTTATAAGTAATTACATTCAAAGCACACTTTCCCTCAGTCCAAGCGCACAAAGCAGTAGGCAATGAATAGAGTGCAGAAAACCTGTGTTCTTTGTTCTTGTCATCCTTAAAACTAATTAGAAAATGCCAAATTCCAATTAGCTAATGTGCTTCTGTTGACCTCTCTGACAATGGCCAACGGTTAAGTTTGGGATGATTAACATTTCAGGAACTTCATTCACAGCCTAAAACTTGGTGATGTTTGATATTAGAAATGTTACTATTACTATGCCTAGCACTCACCTAAGGTCATGTGACGTACTGAAAGAGCATTATTATGACAGAGTCTACAAAATAATTTTTTTGTTAGGGAGAGGATGGCTGCTTATGATGAATGCCATACCATATTAATATCAGTATTGGCCAGCTGACTATTAAAAATAATGCTGTTACCATCTTACTACAGGGTAACCATTTGGCACAATTTCATGCTACGTTACATTTTCCCAGACAATATTTCATATCATGTGCCCTGTATTTTCTCTCAGCTATATTTAAAGGGATAGTTCACCCAAAAATTATGTCATAAATTATGTCACCCTCACACAAATTAATATATTTTAAGAATATTGGTAATCAATCAGTTTTGGTAATCACTGACTTCCACTGAATGGACAAAAACATTTCTGAAAACATCTTCTTTTGTGTTCCATAGAAGAAAGAAGTCATTTTCTCACTCTATAAAACAGTTACAGGACACTTTAGAACACACAACATACAGAGTGTTGAATGAAGTGAAATATTTCCCTACAATCAAAAAAGCAAACTGCACTAAATAATTTGTCAGCGTTGTAGAGGTATTTGAACAATTTTAACTTTGTACCCCTTTTAGAGACACTTTGATGTGAATGAAAAAAATAAAATAAATTATTCACATTACATTACATTAATAATAATAATAATACTAAGTTTTTACTTGTTGGCAACAAGTTAAACATTATTATAGAAAAACTAGCTTGTTATGCTACAAATGGCAACAAGTTGTTGCCATTTGGAGCATAACAAGCTAGTTTTTCTAAAGGATTAAATGGTTCTTAAAAGTGTTTGTCAGGCAATTGTTTAGTTTTTCTTTAAGAAATCAAAACACATGTTCTGTTGTGCATGTACCATACTGCTGTACCATACTGCATTAAACATAATTTCAGGTTAGGCTATACTGCAAATCAAAGAGGAGTAATTAAACCAAGTAAATTTACATTGGCTTATAAAATGTGAGAGGGAAGACTGCCACAAACTTGAATATATTATTCTTAATAGCAATTTACTGGGCGTTAGACTGAGAAAAAAACATGCAACCATGCTAAGTAATGCTAAGTAGTTGAAAATATGCCTGTTCAATGATATATCACACACTCCAATCCTCCCAAGATATGCAAATTCATCTCAATACCAGTGCATATGGGATTATGCCCTTATACGGGTACGGCAAAGAGATTAAGACATGACCTGCTTTTCTCACAATACCTGCAAGTGAGGCATGAAGCATCAGTAATGGTGATGAAAGCCATTACGATCAATTTTCGTAAGCCCCTGTGTGTTCAATAACGCATAGGTGCTGCTTATTTTCCTGGCCGATTATTACTGTAAATTCCTGCTGCCTTTTGTAGGCTGCTTCCTGGCATGCCGATTAGCAGGGCGAGAGCCGCGTGATGAGGAGAGAGAGAGGAGCCGGGCCTAAGAGCCAACTTTCTCCAGAGCTGTGAATGGAGGATTAAGCTCAGGGAGCCGGGCATGGACAGGTGCCCAGCCGAGATGCAGTGCTTCCCAGGTACGTGCCCCAACTACATCTGGCCCCGTTTCCCCCTCTCACAGTTTTTTGGCTTTATCGAAATACCGCTGGGTTGAGATTGTCAGAGGAGCTCCTGAGTTGGCAGCGGCCACCGTGATTAGTCATATTGAATTATGCGTTGCGAAGATGTCCCCGCATTCGACTCGCGCACACGTGTGAGTTTATTTCCTCCACGAACGCCCCTCGAACCGCTCTTCCTGCGTTTATGTTTCGTGACAAGAAGATGCGGATGTGGGTAAACAGGATTATCGCTACGGTTCTGCTGTCACACACATCTCATAATTCTCATGCGTTCCTGACAGGCTTGGTGGCATTTAAAGTTACCTAACATTTGCCTTGGCGTACGGCACAGACCTAGGTGCAAATGAGGGCATCAGCCGGAGGTTCTGGTGAATGGCTACGATCCCATTTTTTATTTCTTTTCGCACATTTGATTATCGAATACGATGCATTCTCCACATGGCTCAAGTCACATCGTTATATTCTTTCAGGCAGTCAAATGATTACAATCCTCTTCATTAATTTTATCTCGGACATAAACTTTTAATATGCCCACGATCACATGACTTCCAGGGCAGTTTAAATGACTCCAACCTGTAATTACTGATCCAGCACTCAATTAAAATAATTTGATTGAAATTATTCAGTGGTTTTAAATACAAGCCTTAAGCTACATAACAATATGCAGAGCTGTGACTGAGAAAATGTTTCTGTTTCTGGGGGTTAGGGAAGAGAAATCTTATCCATATAATAACAGGAGGTATTTCTGATAAAAAATATAAATAAATAAATAAATAAATACATGTTGGTCCATAAATGTGCCAAATTTATGCACTCATGCAAAATAACTTTTGCACTGGCATGAATTCAATTAATGCACCAACAGTGTGGCAGCAATCACTGAATGCAGGCCATTATGGATTGGGGTGCAACCTCTTTCTTGATAAACAGACAGTTATAAAGCTGAGTGCCACGGTCACTGAACAACTATTAACACCAGCCATGCTCTGTTAATGGGCTGCGAAAAAATTATCTCTCGAGCTGAAAAGGCCAACAGACGGAGATCAAGGTTTATTATGGGCATTATTATAATGGCAAACAAATGGCACCAAACTTGTTTTCAGAACTGAGAGAGCAACTATAAACACAAAACAATGTGTCTATATTCACTATACTGTAGCGAACAACTCTTCAGCTGTAATTCAGACAGAGTGTAGCAGTATCTGTCATTGCTTTACAGGTTTAAAATAAATTTGATGTGAAAGTAGCCCAGCTTAGCAGTGTTTCCTTGTCACGTTTATTCCATGTTTAGCAGAATTAATCGTTTCAGATTCAGGTCAGTTATCACCTCATTCTGTCAGTGCTGAATTAAACGCTATGTGTTTATTTATTGCATCATTACAAAAAATGATATGGTCTTCAATGGATTATTTATTGTGATGCTCTTCAAATGTTATCTTCCTGTATATATATATATATATATATATATATATATATATATGCATAGCCCTACCAGGCTCCACCGTCACTCCCTCACATCTATCAATCAACATCACCTGAGTTCTAATCACGCACCTGCCACCCATCAGGACGCTAATCCCAGCAGTATATAAGCACACACCTCAACAACATTCATTGTCTGGTCTAAACGTGGACAAAGGACTGCCTAAATGACTACTTACCTCCAGCAAATTATCCTGTGAACTCCTAGCAATCTCCCTTGTATTATTCTTGCCTCTCCACACTAAAACAATATGGCAACAAGCAGAACCAGTCACCCAATCACTTGACAGCTTCATAGCCCACTTCCAGGAAGTTTTTGGCAGACCTCTTGGTGATTCATCGATCGGTGAGCAACTATATAATTTAAAACAAGGAAAAATGTCAATTAATGATTATGTCCTAAAGTTTTGCAACCTAGCCATAGCAAGTGGATGGAAAGAACGCTCACTCCTCACCACCTATCGACAGGGGTTGGAACACACTCTGTGGCTGCATCTCTCTGCATACGATGATTCCATTGGTCTTGGCCCACACAGGTCAACAACACCAGACTCACCTCGGCTGAGCGGCAATGACGGCTGACCCAGGCCGTCTGCCTATATTGTGGTGTGAGAGGATATTTCATTTCAGTATGAGGATTACTGAAACCGGCTACCAAGTCTAATCAATGACAGGAAAACCGCTCAGCTGGAATCATGTCCGCTACCGTGTGGGACCCATTCAACTCAGAGTTGGTCAACTTCATATCGAATCAATCAAATTCCTGGTTCTGGAGAGATACACAACTGACATCATATTAGGGCACACCCCTGGCTCGTTCAACACAACCCAGGACTAACATAGTCGACAGGAGAAGTCTTGAAGTGGTGCAATAGCTGTTTCCTAGTTTCCTGTTTTCCAGTCCTTCCACATATTCTTCCTTGACACCCTAAGATCCTTTCAGTTAACACTACATCTATTGAGAGCCCAATGGAACAGCAGTCAGTGGACATTCCCTCCTGCTAATCCCACTTCAGTGACGTCTTCTGTCCCAAACAAGCTTCACAACTTCCTCCACAGCGGCCATGGGACTGTGCCCAGTAGAAAGATATATCCTCTCTCAATCCCCAAGCAGAAGGCCATGGAGGAGTATATCGAAGAGGCTCTACAACAAGGCTATATTCCCCCTTCCAGGTCCTCTTCTGCTTCGAGATTCTTCTTCTTGGTAAAGAAGGACGGAGGCTTCCAGCATATATTGAATATAGAGCACTCAATAAGATCACAGTGAAGCTCCGTTACCCACTTCCCCTCGTCTCAGCAGCACTGTAACAACTCAGAGGAGCCACCGTGTTTACCAAGTTGGACCTCCAAAGTGCTTTTAACCTCATCCAGATATGTGATGGGGGTGAGTGGAAGACAGCATTTGTGATACCTACGGGACATTATGAGTACTACATTATGGCATATGGCCTTGTCAACGCCTCCTCCGTTTTCCAGGATTTTATGCATGAGGTGCTCCGGGAGTACACAGCATACATCTCTCACAACTACAAGGTAAATAATAGTAAATACTATTTTGGTGGCCGGGAATTGGTCAGGAGGTGAGAAGGTCTGTCCAAGGTTGTCCGTAATGTTTCACCCTCAAGAGCCTACGCCACTTACCACCCGGCAAGTTCCTACCTCTGCCTATCCCTCATCGTCCCTGGTCACACCTAGGAGTGGATTTTATCACTGATCTCCCTCCACCCAGTGGCTTTACCTGCATACTCGTAGTTGTGGATAGCTTCTCCAAGGCCAGCAGACTAATGCCCCTGAAAGGACTGCCCACGGCTATGGAGACTACTGAAAATATGTTCAATCATATGCTTCACAATTCTGGCCTACCTTAGGACAGAGTGTGGAAAGCCTTCTTCACCCTCCTAGGTGTGGCTGTGAGCCTCTCTTCTGGATATCATCTATAGTCGAATGGGCAGACGAAGAGGAAGGTACAAGAAATTGGGCAATTCTTGATAACCTTCTGCCACGGCCACCAGAACTCCTAGAACAGATTTCTCTTCTGGGCCGAGTACTCGCAGAACTCCCTCCGTCAGCCTGCTACTGGACTCACACCCTTCAAGTGCATACTTGGCTTCCAGCCCTCTCTGTTCCCGTTGTCGGAGGAACCGTTGGATGTACCATCTGTAGACTATTGGTTCCAGGAGAATGAGAGGGTCTAGGACGATGCTCACCACCATCTCTAGCAGGCAGTGCACCGCCAGAAGGACCATGCTGATTCCCGGCGGGCCAACACACCAACCTACATGTGTGGCTCTCAACTAGGGACATCAAGCTATGCCTGCCCTGCAATAAATTGAGTCCCAGATACATTGGCTCCTTCACAATGCTTCGCCAGATAAACCTAGTCACCTACCATTCCAGTTACCTGTAACTTACCATTTTCACTCATCTTTTCCTGTTTCCCCACTAAAGCCTTACCATTACCATTTTCCTGTCTGATTATCCCACAGAGCCTAGGCCCATGGATGGCACAGTGTATGCAGTACGAGGAATCTTGGACTCCCGGTGCCGTGGAGGCCGTGTATAGTATTTAGTGGATTGGAAAGGGTATGAACCCGATGAAAGATCCTGGATACCTAGATACGATATCCTGGATCCAGCCCTTCTCACCACTTTCCATGAGTCCCATCCAGATTGTCCAGCACCCCGAGGAAGAGGTTGGCCACCATGACCTTGGAGTCCTAGGCCCTCAGGAGTGGGCCGTGGGGCCGGAGTTTGTGTACTGTCAAGGAGTTACCAGGCTCCACCGTCACACCCTCACATCGATCAACAACAACTGAGTTCTAATCACGCACCTGCCACCCATCAGCACACCAATCCCAGCACTATACACTCACCTAAAGGATTATTAGGAACACCATACTAATACTGTGTTTGACCCCCTTTCGCCTTCAGAACTGCCTTAATTCTACGTGGCATTGATTCAACAAGGTGCTGAAAGCATTCTTTAGAAATGTTGGCCCATATTGATAGGATAGCATCTTGCAGTTGATGGAGATTTGTGGGATGCACATCCAGGGCACGAAGCTCCCGTTCCACCACATCCCAAAGATGCTCTATTGGGTTGAGATCTAGTGACTGTGGGGGCCATTTTAGTACAGTGAACTCATTGTCATGTTCAAGAAACCAATTTGAAATGATTTGAGCTTTGTGACATGGTGCATTATCCTGCTGGAAGTAGCCATCAGAGGATGGGTACATGGTGGTCATAAAGGGATGGACATGGTCAGAAACAATGCTCAGGTAGGCTGTGGCATTTAAACGATGCCCAATTGGCACTAAGGGGTCTAAAGTGTGCCAAGAAAACATCCCCCACACCATTACACCACCACCAGCAGCCTGCACAGTGGTAACAAGGCATGATGGATCCATGTTCTCATTCTGTTTACGCCAAATTCGGACTCTACCATCTGAATGTCTCAACAGAAATCGAGACTCATCAGACCAGGCAACATTTTTCCAGTCTTCAACTGTCCAATTTTGGTGAGCTCGTGCAAATTGTAGCCTCTTTTTCCTATTTGTAGTGGAGATGAGTGGTACCCGGTGGGGTCTTCTGCTGTTGTAGCCCATCCGCCTCAAGGTTGTGCGTGTTGTGGCTTCACAAATGCTTTGCTGCATACCTCGGTTGTAACGAGTGGTTATTTCAGTCAAAGTTGCTCTTCTATCAGCTTGAATCAGTCATTCCCCATTCTCCTCTGACCTCTAGCATTAACAAGGCATTTTCGCCCACAGGACTGCCGCATACTGGATGTTTTTCCCTTTTCACACCATTCTTTGTAAACCCTAGAAATGGTTGTGCGTGAAAATCCCAGTAACTGAGCAGATTGTGAAATACTCAGACCGGCCCGTCTGGCACCAACAACCATGCCATGCTCAAAATTGCTTAAATCACCTTTCTTTCCCATTCTGACATTCAGTTTGGAGTTCAGGAGATTGTCTTGACCAGGACCACACCCCTAAATGCATTGAAGCAACTGCCATGTGATTGGTTGATTAGATAATTGCATTAATGAGAAATTGAACAGGTGTTCCTAATAATCCTTTAGGTGAGTGTATAAGCACACACCTCATCCACATTCATTGTCTGGTCTCAATGTGGACAAAGGACTACCTAAATGACTACTTACCTCCAGCGAATTATCCTGCAAATACCTAGCAATCTCCATTGTATTTTTTCTGCCTCTCCACAGTCTAATCTGTCACCTGTAAGTGAATAAACAGTCTGTTGTACTCACCGGGATCCTTCTTTCTCGTACCGATGGAGTGTGTGCTTCCCACGATCCTCTGCTCAGTAACCACAATGTAAATACTATCTACATTCATCTGCCATTACCCTCTACCTAATAATAGACTGTTATTGCAACTTTAAATCACAAAATTCAGAGAAAAAAAAGTCAGAATTGCAATATGTAAACTTGCAATAATGATAAAAAAGTCAGAATCTGAAAGTCAGAATCCATTCTGTTAGATACACCCCCCCCCCCCCAAAAAGCCTTCATGTGCACATAAATATCTCAATAAAAATATTTACTAAATGAAAGCATAATTCACTTCATGTCCTCTATGCTACATCCATTCCACTCATCTTAACTTCCCTAAACAAAGTTTTTTCCCTTTCTTCTGACCCTCCCTGTCTTCTCTAGCCCCCAGAAACATAACAAAATCAAAGCTAGATCAAATGCGGAGTGAGGGAAGGGAGGGAGGTGGTGGGTGGCCTGGACCCTGTCCAGGGTTCTCCAAACCAGCTGGTCCCTGCAAGCAGCACCCTGATCTGGGCTGCTTCTAACAGCCAGCCAACACACAGCCACTCTCAGCTTCACTCTTGCAAGTGCACCACAAATTAGCTGTTGAACTGATGCCACAGTACAGCGCTATGGGGACTCCAGACGAAAGTTAACTTGTGGTTCTTCCAGCATAGTTTTGACCCCACTTCATGCAGCTTACTGGCGGCAGGAACTTCCTGCTCCAATGGCTTCATTTTCAACTGCTAATTCAAAAAGATTGTACATGGGTTTCTATACTTCCTCCAGGCTCAGAACATTTTTAGAATAATATCAGATGAATTTTATATGAAAATGAATGCCAATCTCTTGCCTTATCATAATGTAATTTTATCATAATTGCTATTTTGTTGCTTCAGTAGTAGTCTGATTTATATATTTTGTTTTTGTTTTTGATGAATTTAAAAGGTTTTTTATTTTATTTAATTTTTTTATTTTTTAATATACAGAGTTAACTAAGCGATTTGTGGGTTAAATTTTCCACCCCAAAAAAGATGTAAAACTGTCCTCTTGTGTTGATATCAAAACAACAACTTCGTTGTTCAACCAATGTTGTGAGATTGGGTCAGGACAATATGTTTTTGTCTGGAAACAATCGATATTTTTGCGATACTAGTAGCACAGAAACAATATGCTTTTCTTTTTAATTATTGCCTTTTTTTCTAATGCAAAATTAAAAAGTACTGTCAAATATTTGTCACCATTATGTTCAGTTTAGCTTTGGTTTCGTTTTTATGGACTTTTATTTTGTCATTTATTGTTACCTGTTTCCTTTGTTCTAGTTTCCCACCACCTATCAGTTGTCATGGACATTCATTTAACGAACACACCTGTCTGCATTTGGTTCATCAGCACTGTGTATTTAAGTTCCTCATTAGTTCTCAGTCTTTGTCTGTATTTTATTTAATAAATCATTTCCCCCGGTTTCCCCACAGACAAGGCTTAAGCCTAGTCTCAGACTAAAATGCATGTTTGAGCGGTTTTAATTAAAAGCAAATAGCACTGACATACTGTATCTTAAAACATGTCAATGCCATTGTTTTTTTTGTTTTTTTTCTAGATGCAGCTAGAAAACAGTTATGTTTTTATTTTTTATTTTTTTTTAAGGCATGTTTATAAAAGCTGCTTAAATGTTCTAATTGAACTAAGGCCGAATCCTGGCTTAGTCTAAGACCTGTCTGTGAAACCGGGCCTTTACGTTATTGAACTTATTTGGATCCGTCTTCCTCATCATTTGACCAGATTGAGACAGAATACCGGCTCCTTAGATTGAGTAAGAAAATGAATATTTCAGCCCAGTTTATTGAATTCACCCAAGAGAACCTGTCTATCTTCGAGTACTCTGCCCGATTCTGTCAACTGGCTGTAAAAACAAACTTTAACGATGAGACACTAAAGTCTCTTTATTGGACCGGGGCAAATTATTATAGCTCCCTGGAACTACCAAATATGGAGAAAGGAACCTGGAGAGAGGCGATCCTCTGATGTCTGCAGTGTGCCTACTCTCGGCTGATGCCAGCGTTAACGGACACTGCAGAGCCAGAGCACTCGCCCACGTCATGAAAGGAGCGTTGTAAAAGTCATTCAGTGTAAGTTGTACAGAAACTGTAATATGAACTGTTGCAGTTTGCAAATGCTATTACTCTTCCAAAAAACAATGGTGTAAGATTTACTTTGAAACAATTTTCAATCAAAATTTGCAAGTAAATTGCACAACTTTGGTAAGGAACACTTTGAATTAAATGTGAAATTTTGAGGTAGAAAGACTGAAATAGTATTTTCTTTGTAAAACATACTCCAGTAATTGTTGTTTTATTTACAACTTCTAAAAATCATGTTTAAGGTGTAACTTTAAATATTCCTGTCATACTGCATGTTTTTTTTTATCCAATGTATCAGTGTCCTCAGAATAAAATTGATATGGTAATTAGCATCTATCTTATCATTGCCGCTTTACATACACATGCATACAGTATCTGTGATAGGTCCCATACCTGAATGTAACAAACCTGTCACAGCTGCAGTGGTGATTCATTAGGCACTTATCACTGAGGTAAGTGCAAAAACAAGCTGCTCACCAAAGACTCTTGATCCAGACATGCTTATGTCATCAAAAGCTTGAAGATTAATTAGACCCTCATTAGATGCCCGTCACATAGTGCACGGGTGTTGTTGATGTCTCTTACATAATGCTTAGCAAATAGGTAGCACTGTGCTGTTGGCACTGAAGCAGCTAACGTAATTTCAGCATGGCCTCCAAAGCATTGTTTAAAAAGGCAGAATGGAACAACTATTTTTAGTATTTCAATCAAATGATAGCTGAGGAAGGTTACAAGTGTAGTGCATTTCCCGGTAGTGCACTCAAATAATATTGCTATATTTTACAAATTAAAAATGAAATTAATATTTTTAATCAGCAAGGATGTATTAAATTGATCAAAAGTAACAGCGCAGACACACTTCATTTTATAATAAAATATATATATTTTTTAATAAAACACAGTTTAATTTATTAAAGTCTATAGTATATAGTATAAGTATATATATCGCAGTTTCCACAAGAATATTAAGCAGCACAACTGTTTTCATCATTGATAATAAGAAATTAATCTTGAGCAACAAAACAGCATATTAGAATGATTTCTGAAGGATCATGTGACACTGAAGACTGGGGTAATGATGCTGAAAATTCAGCTTTATCAGCACAGGAATACATACAATTTTAAGATATTAAAAAGAAAAGTTATTTTAAATTAGTAAATGTAGCCTTTGTGAGCATAAAAGATGTCTTTAAATTTTTGTTTTTAAATTTTTTTTACAAACCCCAAATTTTTTTATAGATAGTATATGTGCATCTTTTATTCAGACTAATGGAAAGAAAAAAAAGAGAAGAAGACAATAGGATCTCTGAATCAAATACCGACATTTCAAGGGCCCATACTTGGCCAGAGAATTCCTCAGAAGTGGTTCTTATCCACAGATAAAAAGAGAGAAAGTGAAAGAGCCAAAGAAAGACAAAAGTGTGAGAAAAGAAAGGGGACCTGCAACTTTTCTCTCCTTTTAGTCAAAAGGGGGTTTTAGCACTGGCTCTCAATTCACCTGTTTCCAAATAATTGAGAGAGAAAAAAAGAAGATTAACTCTTAATAGCAGTTTCAGGCACTAATACACAAAGAAATGGCTGAGGCAAAAAGATGAGAGGGATGGAAGTATTGTCCTGAGCCACTTAAATCTTGTTTCCAATTCACTAAATGTGTTATTTGACTTGGAAAGTGAGCTGGAATATGTTGTAGGCCAGAAGTACATCTCATCATAGGGATACCAACTTTGTGGGCAGCCCCTTCCATACAGCATTTGCCTCAGCTTGTGACCTTAAGCTAAGTGGGTGGTTCGGCCCACAAGAAAATACGGACAGAAAGAGAGAAGGAGAAAAAGAAAAACAGTGAATAGCATTAACCTTTGCTTGAAGTTCAGGACTGATTTTCGAATTGCCCTCTGTGAGCAAATCCAGCGAGGGGAAAAAGTAGAATATGAGGAGTAAAAAAAAAAAAAAACTTGTTTAAAGAGGAGCGGGGTGCTGCAAAAGAAGTTAGCACAGCCTAGCAGGGTTCTGTCTGTCGATACGGACATGCAAACATGGACAGCACTAGTGTTTTCATTTTAAACATTTACAAATGGACCTCTTAAATGATGGCCTGGAGTTATACAGCAATATCAAATTGTGGCTGTAAGAGAGGCAATGTTTTTAAGGACTTGGAAAATCAAATAAAATGGCTCAATGATTGGCTCAAAACACACAACCAATTTTCCCCACTTATCTTAAGCAGTAAATCCACAATTTATGAGCGCATATGTCAATTTATATACCTCTGAGAGAACAAATATGATTTATTGGCCTCCATTTCATGCCAGAGTGATAAAACAGCAAAAGGTGATGGGGGAATATAGCACACGCTGTATGTCTGAATAGTAAACAGAGTGAAGAAACTCTCAAAGAACCAGAGAGCAGTTCAAAATGTAATACAGCTTAAAATACTGTACATATCATAATAAATTAATAAATGTCCCCCCCCCCCCCATTTTTTTTTAAATAAACAAATAAATTAAATACATAAAAATAAAAAAACACATTAGATAAAAACAATGAAACAAACCAGTGAACTAAGCTCTTGCCAAAATAGATGTACATAATATTAAACATCTAAGGAATGTAGAAAGCAAAAGATAACTCCCACTGCCCTGTGAGGGGGAGGACAGGGAAAAAGAAATCCAAGAAAATTTAAAAGGAAGAAGTGATAATGCCAAGATTGGAAGATTAATTCTGTGGAATGGTTATGAGAAACACTGGCAGTGCCTCAAGGGTCAGTTCTGGCAGATCTTGGCAGAAGCCCTTGCAATGTGGTTTAATAGGAGATCGTTTTACATCCTACCTCTGCCCGTAGGGACAGACCATTTCCTCTTTCCCACTATAGCACAAATGTACATTTTCAATGCATTTCTATCTTTGATCTAAGATATATTGCTGTCTATCAAACATAAACATGCAATTTGTTGTATAAAGTTATTGTTTCCTGCTGTTAAGATTTATCAGTATTAGGCTCAATGGAATATCCATAACCTGAGCTCTGGTTTGAGTTGCTGTATTTGCCTGAGATGGCAAGTCTGTTGTTGCTCTATTTTAAATTTTTGTACCAAAAACATCTTGGTTATGTATGTAACCCTCATTCCCTGAAGGAGGGAACGGAGACGTCACAAATTGGGATCTCGCCGAGCAGGTGACCTGGCCGCTCAGCAGTGGCAACTGCGGCGACGGGACGTCTCCATTCCCTCCTTCAGGGAGCGAGGGTCACATACGTAACCGAGACATTACCTGCCAGTCGGTCACAATCAACGTCACGTCAGAACATACAGACGAATTGAGATCCCTAACAAAACGTCACTATTGCTGGGAAAGACACGGGCTTGCCATCAGGGAAGTCGAACCGTGGAAGAATACACATATGGGATCACCATAGGGATCACAACATATGGGCACCTAGCCTAGCACAGCGGTCAACCACTGGGCGTACTTACGGGTGCTAAGCCTGGCGCCGGACGTTCCACCACGTCTGACTGCCAATGGTGGTGGTGGAGGAACTCAACAGGGTTAGCCAACTGGGGAACTCTACTGAAACAAAATAGCACATGTATCCAGTCCTTAGGAGGGGAATGGCACAGCAAGCCGGCACTGAGTGGGGTCTCTGGTGTTACTGGATACTTGAGGCAAGCACATGGAAGGATACCAGCTCCACACAAAGGCTATATAATTTAGCAAACGTGTTGGGTGTCACCCAGCTCTACATAAATCTGCCAGCAAGGCGCCGTGCTCCAGCGACCTGGAGGAAGCAACACTTCTGGTGGATTGAGCTCTCAACCTGACCTTTCTCTTCTACTGGCCTCCGTAACAGACAAAGAGCTGGTCTGAGGTCCTGAAGCTCTGTGTTTGGTCCACGTATAGGCACGATACAGAGCAAAGCTAGAGCTGGTTCTGCCTCCTCCAGAGCTTGCAGGTTCACCACCTGGTCCCTAAATGGAGTGGTGGGAACCTTGGGCACGTAACTGGGCCGGCCTGAATTCCAGGCACGATCTCTTGACCGAAAATGCTTGCAGGTCCCCTACCCTCTTGATGGAAGCTCTTCATTGACAGCTGACTTAACTCAGCTGACTGCAGCGGTTCAACGGGGGCTCTCTGCAATGTTGTAAGCACCAACGAGATATCCTAAGAGGTTACGGGGTGATAGCGAGGAGGATTTAACTTTCTCGCACCCCTCAGGAACATGATGATCAGGTTGTGCTTTCCCACGGATTTACCATCTACTGCAGCGTGATGTGCGGCAATCGCGTCAACATACACTTTCAGGGTTGAGGGAGACAGCCTTCACTCAAACCCTTCCTGCAAAAAGGAAAGCACAGCTCTGATCGGACATCTCCGGGGGTCTTCATGGCGAGAAGAACACCACTCAAAGAATAGGTTCCACTTCAGGGTGTAATCACACCTCGTAGAAGGGGCTCTCGCCGAAGTGATATGGTGTCTACCACCGCTTGGGGTTGATCACCTCCGCATCCCGTCTCCACTCTCCTTGAAGCGCAGGCTGTCATGTGAAAGCGAGCTTTGTCGACATCTCGCACCCCTACAAAGTTTAGCCAGGGGGCACTTCTGGACCACCAAGATGAACATCGTCTGGCTGGGGGTTTGCGCTGTGACTTGATCACAGTCAGTCATTGTGAGTAGTTCCTGCATCAACCCCGGCTCAGAACTACCCTCGAGCATATGAGTGCTTTGGCTTAGTAGACTTGCAGGACGCCATCGCATGCAGGGCGGAGGTGGCCTGACCAGCAGCACTATAAGCCCCAGCAGCAAGCTGCTGTTGTCTCACAGGTGCTGGATGGGAGCTGCGGATGAACCCACCAGGTGGCAGCACATTGCGGACTCCACCTGGGGAATCCTGACGAACCCCCTGACCGCCACCATCGAGAGTAGTGAGAGAGGAAAAACTATTTAAGCAGATTTTGGCATCTTTGGCGTTCCATTTTTATTTTTTGGCATATATATGCTTCCATACTGCCAAAGTTCCTCACGCACATCCGGAAAGAAGGCACGGGGTTGGGGCAAGGCGATTTATGAGTCACTGCGAGACACCAGCCACGAAGCTCAGAATGAGACTGAGCACGCAGCAGCCCGGGAAAGCATGGCTGTCAACTCTGAATCTGATTCAGCATGAGCACAGCATTACAGTGGGAAGCTAAGCATCACCTTCATTTCCAGAGCATAATAGCCCTTTCTCCGATGCAGCAATCGGCATCTGAATCCTTATCTAGAGCGGCGAGCGACGTGCTGGGTTGCTGTGACACACGTCACACTGAGGAGCAGGAGGTCCACTGGGATTTTGCCTGATGGATAAACTCTCGCTGAGATCCTCGATCTCCCAAAAGTGTCCAGCAGACCCTTGACTTTCATGCGAAAACATGAACCACCCACAAATGCCATCTCAGCATGCTTGAGACAGTGATCGTGGCATGTGAGACAGTGATCGTGGCCGTCAGGTGAGGACAGGAACGACTACATTCAGAAATGCACGGGTGGAATGAAATCTTTAAAAAGACGTCGTGGAAAATAGGAAATGGCCGCAACACAGCTTGCAGGAATTAGTGCAGCCTTTAGTGTGCTAGGAAAACTCTTTTAGGCTGTCACTGAAACAGCAGGAAATGATCTTGAAGATCGCGAACACCGCTGTAGCGCCGGTTACACCAACACTGGTAAGCAGAGCTTCTTCCAGACTCGTAGTAAATCACTCAAACAGTTCATTGCATCGTAACAACACAAGTGGTCGGTTCCGAAGCAAAAAGCTGAACTGCGAGCACACCCGGTTCCGGGTTTAGTTTACACTCAAAGGTGATTGGCATTTCCGGCGAGATCCCAGTTCGTCGGTACGTTCCGACGTGACATTGAACGTGACCGACTGAAAGGGAACAAATCTAGATGGAAATACTCATTTAAAAACTAATGAGGTTTTTAATGCAAATTTTCATACAATTCTATCTTAATAATAATTATATTTAATATTAATATTTCTGATTTGTATGATTGTGTGTTAAAAAAAGTACAACAAAAAGTACAACACCTCTCACTGTATAACCTAGTTAGAAATCCAATCCATGTGCCATACATACCTACAGTATGAGCTTTTTTAGGCATATCATATTTGTATTCAGAATGTTCATATCATATCAATGGATCAACATTCAATATTCTGGATCAACATCTTTGTTATTCCTGGAACAACATTCCAATCAACCAATCAGTTTTGAGAAACAAGTTTACAATTTGTATCAAGTTTAGGCTTATGTTAGGTGCTTCTATGTCAGTGTTTTTCACCTACAGTATCATTTCAATTTGTTTATTTTTAATTATTTAAAAATACCATTATTTCAGATAACATTCTAAGCTGACATCTGGTCATGTTGCAGTGTGCCCCTCCCATTACAATTTGTTGTCACATTTCACTTCCATTTTTTTCTGGGTAAATAATGAAAAAAGCATATACTGTATTAATGAATCAAGACCACATAATTGTACTAGACGTGCAATTAATGTAGAAAATAAAAACTCAGAAACCCAAATGGATTTACACAAACTGTCAAAAGTCAAAAATTGTTAGGTTGTGCCCCACTCTCCCCTACTCACACTGAGAGACATGTCTGCACCACACTCCTATTTGTGCCATAAACAAATAAAAATAAAAATAAAATAAAAAACCACAGCAGGTGGCATTCACTTTTCTTTGAAATTAAGTACACAGTGAGACTGTTAAAGGGTAACTAAACCCCTGGTCAGAGCCACTGGCAATATTTGAAAAATGTTGGAAAAGTAGGCAGAGCCCAGCGGAGGGGGGGCGTGCATCTGAGACGCGTCTCTCTGTAGGTAAGGGCTGGTGTAGGGAATTCCAAACCTGCACACATATATTCAAACGCACATAACTATAGAACTCGTTCTTAATGTGCATCTGAACGCCATCAGCGTTTCTCACAGGTTCGCGTTTAAAGTCTGTGTAGAGAGAATGGTGTCGTCTTGGCGGCCCTAATTTAAAAACAAATGATCGTTGCGACGGAAGCGAATCAATCAAAACTAACTTTAGCTGGAAAATAACTTTATTAAAGAACCGCTATAAAGCCAAAACAATCTTACGTTATATTATACATTTATCTCTGTGAAGCTGCTTTGAGACAATCTACATTGTTAAAAGCGCTATATAAATGAAGATGACTTGACTTGACTTGACTGGTGCCCTCTGATGTTTTTACACCATATTTTGTAGAATTAAAACACTTTAAACACAAATGTCAAAAAAAAATTATTGAATCAATGAACAGCATTAATAAAGCCCCAGTCTTACAGATCATTAACTAAAAAAAGTTGTTTAGGGTTTAGTTACCCTTTAAACACAATGTGCATGTATACACAGTATTATGAAAAGGAAGTACTTCTACAGCATAAACTGTATTCATATGGATCACCATGCATGAATCTAGAGGGGACCTCCGTGTTTACTATTAAACTATTACTATTAGCAGCATTAAACAACATTTGAACAACTAAGTTCATATACCTTAACCCTCTGGGGTCTGAGGTGTTTTCTGAGCCCTGGAGGTGTTCTGACATTTGTGCTTATTTCTGTTACTTGTAACATTTTCATGGCTAAAGTAAAGTCTGATTACACTGTATTCAGCACAAACTCTGCTACAATAATATGTCAGCAGCATGTATGTAAAAGTTTGTAGTTTTGAGATAATGACATTTATGCGTGGTTTGTGAAAACAATTGTTACTGAAATAAGGTCATGAAACCCATACTGATTATTTCTTCACAAGACTTTGGATTTGTATCCAAATTGTATCACGTAGCCTAGAATATTTGCTTCAAAACTATGTGAAAATCATTCTGCGTACTCATTCAGATAAAACAATATATTGATTTCAAATTTGTAAGACATGTTTTGTGTAAGAAATCTTTATGTGGGGAGGCGTGAATCATCATGAATATTGATATGTTTCACACCCGAGAAAGACAAAGACCCTCCCATAATGGCCCTATCAGGTGCTAAGAATGAGGAGAGATTTAAAAAAGAATGGCTTTTTGATTGTTTGGATTTATTTACAACACAAAATAATCCAAAGATACACAACAAAGGACAAAAAAAGCACATTATTGAACACACTGATCTAAAGCCAGAGACTTGAACAGTCACACACCTTTGTGCCATTCCTGAAACATAGTACGCACCTGTCATTTCTCATCAGTGGCATCTGGCCCCTGTAAAAAAACAAAAAAAACAAAAAAACAACAACTGTGACCATGCTGATATCAAGAGAAACTATAGCGCTGCACAATTTTGGGAATACATTTTAGATTTTTCTGGTTAAAACTGCGATTTAAATTGTAAAAAAAAAAATATACATATAATGACCATCAGGTTTGTTCTAGGCATATACGTGTAGGGCTGCATTTAATAATAACAATAGCCTATAGCAGGCGGCCTATAAATCGTTACAAAGGAATACTTCAGTAACACTACACTACAGTAACACTAGAAAAATATATGGATTATTATGTTTCCATTCGTTATGACGTTATGAAATGAGATTGGAGTAAAAACATGAAGCCTAATGTTTGGCACGTTTTGCTTTTCAAACGCACACAGCGCAAGTAACTCGAACTCACAGCGCGTACAGAGAACATTTACTGAAGCGATCAAGCCGCTCCAAACTATAAAACATTATTGTTACCACATTATACATATCTACGTTTGAGCAGATATCCACAAACACAGTATTTAACAGTAAACACGGGTCTAAACATTATAATATTCACCATATTAGAGTAAACACTCATACTAGCCTACTTTTATATCATGCTGTGTTTTATTATTGAACATAAACACATCCTTGTGTCCCCTATATATATAAATAGACAGAAACATGTTGAAATGTGAATTATAGACAGGTAGGCAACCTTTCAATGCTAAATTTATATGCACGTACGCCATTAGGATTCATGTTTTTACTCCAATCTCATTTCATAACGTACATTTTAGTCTGGCACCAGTTTAACTAGTAGCTACAATGTAAAGTTTATGCAACAATAACATGCTTACTATTATGAGTGGAAATGTCTTACCTTAAAAATCTTTCTCTTCTTCAAATCGCGTTCTTCTGAGGTAAATCCAAGGTAAACAGCACAGCACAGCACAAACACAACGTGTCTTCCAAACTCAATGAAAATCAGAGGACTGATGAAGTCTAATGCTTTGTCTTTGAGGTGATGGGGCGTTTACAGGTCTGCGTTCCTTCACGTGGACGATTTGCATGTCAATTGCTCTTGCGTGCGTAGGTGTGGTCACATTAGAGCTAATGAGCACGGGCTGGATAAATTGTACATGTTGCTTTCATACGGATTACTTAAACAGAGAATATTTGTTTTTGATATAATTTACATTATTTAAAAATAGAGACTTCTGACATATGTCTCACGTCAGTGTGACAAACATTCGCTGAGTTACAGATCATTTTCTGTCGCAGAATGAACTTCACATTGAGAGAGACGGCAGAACGCGCATCATGTTTATTTTCTTTATTTTACGAAAATTTTTTTATAAATTGTTTTTATTAAGAGTGTACACAAATTAAAGAAGACATTTAACAGTTTTGAATGATGTATAGCACTTATTTTGAGTCTCTTTTGCACTGATAAGAAAAAAAAGCGAGCTGGTCACACTGGCGCGACCGCCGACCCCAGGGGGTTAATGTTATTCTTGTTAAATTACTGCACAACAACATTATTTTGAATATCCCTACGAAAAAAATAAAAATAAAAAAATCTACTTTTATGTGAAGTAACCATCCATTATACAAACTGATGTAGCATTTCAGCAAAAAATAAATAACAAATGCTTGTTACCAGATAAGCTAGTTTAAAACCGCTGAACTATTATATTGAAAAATGCAGTAAAGTTGCTACTTCAGTTAGTTACTCTTCAACACTGTACCTGTAAGCAGCTCACGCTTAACAAACCATTTTAAAAGTTCTGATAAAACGACACAATATGTCATTCTGTACCCTTAGAGGCAGCTATTGTGTATATGAATATTCTCCAATAATAAACGCAACAGAACTGTCTACACAACACTAAAGTTAAACCTCAAAGTAAGGATCTGACACAATTCCAGCTCTGGAATCTCAATCTCTTCCCAATCCAGCCAGCTGCTGCCAGTCAGGGATGAGGGAAGCGCCTGGGTTTGTTGGTTTAGTGAAGCCCACCGACAGACCCCCCTCTAGAGACTACAGGTTCTCCCCAGCACTGTAACAGTCTGATCCACATGGCTGCACAGGCAATCTGTTTTCTATATTACTAGCTGGTATCACTGTACTATGCACTATAAAACAGCAATTGGGCAGGAAATTAAGTTAGGGGATCGGTATTTGGCAGAGGCGAATCAGGCTGTGGTCTCTCCCTCCGCATACAAGGATCATTAAATATCACATAAGTTTGTTGATAAATTTCCATCGGCTCCCCCTCGCTCACGTTTCTTTTTTTTTATTTTCATTTTTGTCAGTGCGCATGGGAAACAAAACATCCTAATGGGTATTTGAACAGCTTGAGATGTGTCGGCCTGGGAACTCACTTTCCTGTGACAGTAAAGGCTGGCTGAGATTTTAAACCTCTCTGTAGCTAAATATGGAAGTGTCTCTCTCTCTCTCACATTCTCCGTCTCCCTCTTCCCATGGCTTTCCATCCTACAAACAAATACAGGACAAACTCTCAGCCTAACTAAGCTTCTTTGGATTAACAGATGTGGAGTGTCTTTCTCTCTCAATCTCTCCCCCTCACTTCCTGTTTCTTCTTCCCATCACCCACTCCCTATCTACCATTTGTTTTTGCTCCATCTCTCTCACCTCCTTTAGTTCCAGGGGAGAGAGATAGTTTCCGTTGGAGAGAGCGAGTGGGAACTCTCTGGTTTTGCATGTGGTGTAAGTAGAATGAGTGACAGCATGAGGTTCGGAAGAGACTGGGTTTGTTCACTGCGATTCAACATACAGTTCACATCTCTGAGTGCTCGTGTCAGATTGAGGGAGCCGCTTCCTCGAGTATAAGCAGCTGACAGTCGCTTTTTAGCGCGCTGCTCATTATTTCTGCTGCATGGAGCAAGTCATATTGTTAAGCTTTATTTGTTATACAAACAAAACACATGTTTGAAAATGAAAAGCTCTTGTTGTAAAAGTTCTAGTTCCAAACATCTCATGAGGTGATCTTGTTCTATATTAACATTACAGGACAGAGCTATACAGTTTTATATTTTTACATCCAGACAGCCCAATACATTTTTATCATACATCATCCTGTAAAATATTAAAATTGGCCACCATCCATAAAGCAAGCACGACAAAGCATTTCTATCTTCATCACAAAATTCTTAACATCACTAATTGTTCGTGCTAATCATGCTAATTAACACACTATTTAGCATGTTCACTTGTGTAGAGATAAATTCATGTTAATTGGTGCTGCCTGTCAAACTGACTATGATATTAACAGCAGTATATCATAAAAACTGACATAGAGGAGATTGTGCCATTTCGTATTCTTGACCAATCTAACAAGTACAATATTATTTCTTTTCTTATCTTCTTAATCATAAAGCTAATTATCATCCTGATAATTAACTGTAAATTTGGTTTAATTTTTAGGCTGTTTAAATTTGTCTGACTCTAATTATAAAAGTCATAAAATGGCCTAGATCTTTAGTTGGTACTGAACAGTTCATAGATAATAGGAAGGAGTTCATTCCTAGCAATGTCATGCGAATGTTAAAATACTTTCTAGAAGACTGTTTCTGTCTCAGTTTAAAATGAGGTAATTGCAGCATTGCTTCTTGCATTTGTGAATTTATATTTAACATTTACAATTTATGTCTCACATTTGCGAACTTTATATCTTCTTATAACTTCATATATCACAATTGACGTATCTGACAGATGACATATGTTATATCTTACAACGTTGACACTATTTCCCCTAACTGTGGATTTTTTTGTGTTATTTTAGTATTATTGAGATTCTATTGTAGTTTTTACAGTATTAATATTTTGAATTATTTTTTTCATTTTAGTTATAGTTTTAGTGACTTTGTGTTTTTTGTCATTTGTATTAAGTTTTTATATTTTCTTTAAATGTCTTTTTAGTTTTTAATTCAATTTGTATTTCAGTTTATTCATTACAGTTCAACTAAATGAAAATTAGATTTTTGTTTGATAGTTTTAGTCTTAGCTAACAATAACCCTGTCTCACAGCTCTGTAAATCTTACAATGTGACTATTTCTTATCTTGAACTTTATTTCACAATTACTTTTTTCTTTTTCTTATTACTTTTAGGCAAAATGTGCTTCAATTCATATCCCATCTTAACATGCAGACCACCATAATCCAAATTACACTGATGTAATTTAGACACATTTATTCAACATTTATAGCCTACCACTAAACTTTGACTATAGGCATGTTGCATATTAATTGCTCTAGGAACCTCAAAGCATATTTTAATTTTTGTGTGATTTGTGCTACTCCATAATGATGTTTGTAGCATAAGTAGGGCCCAAACATAAACTCAAGCCCAGGGGCCCCCAGCCGCCTAAGTCCTGCCCTGGACATGAGGGTAAGTAAATTATGACATACAGTAAGTTTTCTTTTTGGGTGAACTATCCCTTTAAGGGAGAAGGTGTTTTAAAGTAGAACTACTCTACCTTGACGAGGTAGGAAAGTGAGTAAAAGAAGGCGAGGTCACACTTGTGTTGTAACTTATTTCCTTTCAGCAGGACCACACACACACACACACACACACACACACACACACACACACACACACACACACACACACACACACACACACACACACACACACACACACACAACAAACAAGTACACAGCATCCCAGTTAGGCCAGGATAGTGCAACCAGCCAGCTGAGATAAGGAAGCAAACAGGGGATAAATCCCAGCAGAAGCAGGGTCTTGATGGACAGACAGGCCACCATTAACAATGCCTGGGATTGTGAGAACAGTACACTGATGGAGAGATACCCTGGCATTTGGCAGCCGTGAGAAGTGGCCCTTAAAGATTTCACACTTCCAATTTCTGTGAATTATCAGCCATCTTCGACCTGTCACTCAGGCTGTCTGGTTAGAGATGCCCAAGCCAGGTCAGGCCCGGTCAGCTTATTGACAAAGCAATCCTGAGGTGATGTACCTCAGCCTGATAAAGCATTAGAGCAAAAGGCCGGGACATGCAACTACAGGGCCAAGTAATGGCCTGCTAGGCTACCAGCCGTGATGACAGAGTTAATTATGACTGACTGTATAGGGGGTAAAGAGGACTGAGTAAATGTGGCAGAGACAAGGTGCATTTTAACAGGATCATTACTTGTAATGGAAGACTCTTGTATTTTAGTGGACATGTGATTATTGTGTTTATGTCTGTGCTTTCTTTTTACTCATCAAAGAATATAATGTATCATGGTTTTCACGAAAATATTAAGTAGCAATACAAATATTAAACATTGATAATATTAACACAAGTTTCTTGAGCACCAAATCAGCATATTAGAATTATTTCTGAAGGATCATGTGACACATGGAGTTATGATGAAGGAAATTCAGCTTTGTCATCATAGGAATAAATTATATTTAAAAATATATTCATTCAAACAGAAAACAGTTATTTTGAATTCTAATAATATTTCACAATATTACAGGTTTTACTGTATTTTTAATATATATACATAATTTACTTCCATGTCATTCCAAACCTGTTTGACTTTCTTCTGTGGAACACAAATGAAGATATTTTGAAGAATGTACTGGTTGATCTTTTAATATATATATATATACATTTTTTGGAGCCATGCCTTTAACTCATTTCTACCTGCTGTCCCCAATATAACCAAGTGCTCTGTGTCTTGCCTCTCTCTCCCTTCTTTCTTTGCCTCTCGTCTGCCCATCTTATTCTCTTCACTTCATCGTTTCTTTTTTGCGTCCTTAAGAGTATTTTTCTCTAAATTTTTTTATTATTTCAAAGGGCCCTAATAGTCTCTCCTCATACCTGCTTGTCAGAATTAGACATATTCTTTTGCTCTGAAAGGAGGGAATTAATTTCTATGTGTGTCCTGCTTCAGTGACTCTCAGCTCTCTTTTTCATTTAGCTCTCTCTCTCTCTCTTATTCATTTTATCTTCTTGCCACATTCTACCCTTCTGGTCTGCAGCAGATGATGATTAGACTTGCCCTTGTGTTGTTCTTTCCGTTAACCGATGACGACTGCTGAGGAAGCTGTATATATGATCAGTGTGCATCTGTGTATAGACGCATTTGTGATGGGACATCAGTGTAATTGCTAGTGTAAGTCGCAATATGAGAGCAGATATTTTAGGTTCTATGATGAAAATTGAATGTTTGGTCATATTTTACTGATTGCAGTATATTTATGTATGCGTAAAATTGTGTCCTGACTCAAATAAATGTATTTCCAGTATCATTTATCGTACGGAATAATTGTAACACTTAACATTGGTACTCTGAAAACATCTGTAATAAGACACATGCTGCAGACATGCATAATTCAGTTGTCTACCTCTGACATACATTTACAGTATCATCAACATAAATGCTTGGCTTTTGATGGTCCCTTTAACACATTCTGTTGACTATAAGTAACGTTGCACCTTCAACTATCTCTTATTAGAGTGTTAGTAGAGTATTAGTAGACTGGCAGGTTTAGAATAATTTGACATGCACTTGCAAAGTTACTTATAGTCTGTAGAATGTTCAAAAGGGACCATCAAAATAAAGCGATACCAGATAAAAAAAAAAAAAAAGTAAGTAAAAATGTCCATCATTTTCATCAGTTATCCCTCTGTCAACAGTTTTCTATAACTGATGTATTTATCCTTAACCTGTTCAAATGTCTATCTGTAGTTATTAAAAGCATTGTTTTTTCATATCAACCTGATTTTTTTTAAATGTACTAAAGCCGTCTTTTAAAATCTGATGATTTGTATAGTATTTAAAATATAAGAATGTACACATAGATGAAATATAATTTACTCACAAGAGAGAGTTATGTTTGTACTTTTAGTTTAATCCAACTTGATTGAGTTATATTGAAATGGGTAATGACTGCACTATATGTCAAAGATATTTGGGCACAATTTCAAAGGTTAAGCCAAAGGTTACAAATTTCCAGAATAATTTAGCAAAAACCAAGAACTGTTACAATTATCCAAGCTCCCCCCTACTAAAACAGGGATTATTTTGGCACTGAAAGATCCCCATCATAAATTCATGCTCCATTTGAATAGAATCGCTGCACCAAACAATCCACTTTTATTGGTCTACTTAATACAACATTACACTTTTAATAAGGATAGTAATAGCCAGCATTAGTTACATAGCCTGAGCGACTTCGCTGAAGCATTGTATTAAAAGGATTGATGGACCAGCGTACCAAATTAGAGCTGGGTCTCCCAGACGCAGGCTAACGCTAAGTGCTAACAAATGGCCACACTCAGAGGAGGTTGTGGAAAGGTTGGGGCTTTTTTCCAGAGTGGAATGGAGCCGAATGTAGATGGAGACATACGTCGGACGGGCAGATGGAAGCATTCATCAGAAACCGGTGTGCTGGAGTGACTTTGAAGTCCTCCAGTGAGAGGTGAAAGAGAGAGCATGGCCTAGACCTCAGTGTTTATATAGCCACACTGTGGGTGTAAGGGTTCGTAATGAAGGATGGTGACATATGGAGCTGTCTGATTACACTCACATTGAGAGTGTGTGTGAATGTGCTTAAGTGTGTGCATTACTTTCGAACAAGATTTAATGTACGGGGACATTTTTTTTTTTTTTTTATGCAATGAAAATGTATTCAAACACCATCAATGGTGTATATTATATAAATAAATGTCTGTTCTTTGTCTTTCCTTTTAGTTGTTTTAAAGCATAAATCTGGCTAACAGTGATTTACTTGCAATATAGTGAATTGGGCCAATCCAGTAACATTATAATATTCACTGTTTTTATAGTTAAATGAAAATGTTTATACAAACGTAAAATGTATTCAAACACCATCAATGGTTCTGGGTTTAATAATAATAAAATATGATTGATTATCTGTTTATTTATTTTTATTCATTTATTTTCATGGACCATTGATGGCATTTGGGGAAAAAAAAGTCCATAGAAATACAGCCTAATGTACCGTGCTAATATGAAGGAATTTTCTGTATTACCTTTACTCAGGTGTTTTACCCGTATTTTGAGTTATGCATTGCATTGTGTTTTATGGTTGATGGAAATGTCTGTCATTTTCTGCCAGGACATTATTGTCTGCTGATTATTATTATTATTATTATTTTCTTGCAGTGGAAGACAAGTAAAAAAAATCTGAGACCACTAGTGAAAATGCTTATATTTTGCATTTTTATCATTTAATACCATTCCCATTAATTCCATTCCACACTGTGAAAAATACTGTCAGTGTCGATATTGCCGCTCACTGGGTGTCTCAGAAACGGTCTACTGTCCTTAAAATAACCATGTTGGTAACTCTCTACTCACAGTGTGGTGAACAGGTAACAGTAGCGTGGTGAGCGATAAAGAGGAGGGCTATCCACACACTTGGTGTACAGGCTGCAAAGTTATTTCAAATGACAGATGTGCAATTCACTTCTACATAGCCAGGTATACTGTACACTACTGGTAAATGACTCAAAAAACTCCTAACTGTGTATCAAATAAACTAACGCTAATAAACAACCACATAGTTGGATATTCTTCATCAACATAATCAAATGAAATAAAGTTCAGGTCTATCTTGGAGATAAAAAGTGTACATCCCCTCCACAAACCTTTTTTTTTTTTTTTTAAACAATGTTTATTTCAGATCAAACGTATCAGATATCTATATGCATTTGCTCTTAACTATAACAATACAACTGAGTTAAAAGCATTAACACTGTTACTTTTGTGAGTTACATTTACACACACAAGGCTGGATTTATAAGCATCAATCTCCTCATCTTTCAATTCACTTCCTTAAAGCAAGCTGTGGAGAAGAACTGTCTCGTCCTCCGCTCAGCAGTTCACGTCTGTCCCAGCCAACCCGTCAAACTTCCATCTCATCCCATTTCTGAACTGTTGTCCTTGTTGTGCGGTATCCCGCTTCCGATAAATTATGAATGCAAGGCAGGAAGCTATAAAATTTGTTGTATCTTCTATTATCTCCATGTTAAAGGCCACAAAAGCTCTTCAGTGAAGTCAGCCATTAAGCAATGACAGGTATTGCTATCAGGCTTCTTTATAGCCTATTACCTGCGATGACAGCAGCTGCTGCACAGCCACTGTACGGCCTATCACATTATTTGCAGCTAAAGTCAGCTACTGTGTCATTCTGGCTCATTTTCTTGACAGTGCTATCATAAATCCATTGGGCTGCGGGGGGGAAACTGTCGGCCGGCTCGATTATCTCCAGAGCCTGAATGGATCTTGAGATGTATGTAACAGCCAATGACTGTTATGGATCAGCCAAGCCAGGGCCATTGTACCCCTCTCTCTACACATCTATTTTTTCAGTCTCTCTCTCTCTCTCACTCACATTCCCTTTGTGGATATTCAGGTTGGAGGTATTAAAGGTGTGATATGGCAAAAAATGGGCCTGACTATCATATATACTTAAAAATAAGTTTAATTACTCTCTTTGAAGGAATATTCTGGGTTCAGTTCCGGGTTTGTGGCAAAATGCTGATTACCACAAAAAATAAAATAATTTGCCCCTCTTTTTCTTTTTAAAATAAAATAAATAACAATAAAAAAAATCGGTTAACTTTAATATACTTATTTTCAATAGTATAGCAACAAGATGCAAACTATGTGATGTAAACATTTACAGTATTTGGGAAAGAACACTTAATAAAATGCCAATTTAAAAAAATTCAAATAGTGTTTTAATAAAATCATAAGCTTCACATTTCTGCTTTTAAGTAAAAAAAAAAAGAAAGAAAAATGCTCCATTTACTTGTAATTGTAATTGCCTCATTGAAACTTTGTTTTTTATATATAAAACAAGGGACAAATGTTTTTTTTTTTCCTCAGATTTAATTTTTCATTTTTTTAAATCAACATAATGCCACATATTCTGTCTATTGAGCTAAACTTGTAATGAACTCGGAATATTCCATTAAGAAATAGCAAGGGAAAATCCAGGCTGGATATTTCTCAAAACTTGTATAGCAAATTTAGACCAATTCGTCTATATAGTCATACATTTAATGGATGCTATTACCTTTTTATCCTATTTGCAAGTACCATTTATTGAGTGCTCATTATATGAAAGTAACCTCTATAAAAGTACTTTTTATATTCGTACTGAGTCATCGCACTAAACTTGCCATAAGGTACTGCCTTTTCAGTCTTTCTGAATAAAGAAATGGCGTATATCTGAATTAACTTGGCAATTTGCCCAGCAAGGTTGCATCTGCCACCTTTATTGCATCTGTTCATCCTTCTATTCAACTATTTGTCCATGCTTTGTGGCCTAGTGTTGGGCTCAGGCTATTTAAACTCACCTCCCACCTCCACTCCTCTATTTCCCTCCACTCTATGTGCTATAATGAGCCAGCCAGCACAAAACCAGGAAAACTTAATGAGTCATTACAAATCAAGGCCTGCAACCGCTCTCACCCATCCTCTTTTATGCTCTTAATACCTCATTCTCCCTCCCTTCTCCTCCCTCTCACCCTCTTTTTCTCTTTCCAGGCTGGCAGAATAAGCTTTGACACCTCCCTATCTATTAGAAACAATTAGGAGCCCACAGCTCCTGGTGCAGACTCAAAAGAACTTCACATCTCAAGGGCTCATGGCTCCCTAAGTAGCTGTGCTCAATGAGGAATGTAGAGGTGGCCCTTTCACACCCTTTCGTACCTCTCTCGCTTGGTGCCTATCACTCTCTTTCTCCTTTTTCACAGGAACAAGCATCAGATACAAACCAAAGTTGTCAAAAAAGAGTCAGAATGGCCTGATTGAATGAGTGTAGGGTGTTTTATTTTTCCCTTACATCTTGTTCCAGAGCTGCAAAGTCATATTACACCATCAGTGTCATTCGCTTGCTGAATAAGCCATGGCGAAGTGCTATGACATGACCTAAAGCAACAGAAGGTTAGGCCTGATGCCCCTCTACGGGAGAAAGACGTGTTAACAAACAGTACAAGAGTACAGCTTGTACCATCTGTAGTCCGTAGATATAAAAAGAACTGAGGATCCGTGAATCATTTGCTTTCCCCGTCTCAGCAAAACGATGCCCATCTCTGTAAAACAAATCTACGCACTGACAGGGCATGAAAACGATTTGGTGTAGTTAATGATTTCTAAGTGAAACAAGGATACTTTGTTTCGAAAACGCTTGCGAGATGTCCCAAGGCAAGCGCGGCTCCGCTGCACTTTTTTTCAATAACAAAATGATATTCCGCCTACCTAGCGTTTTAGCATTTGTGAAGATATTCATTGTTCCTCTGGTGGGAACAGGGCTTTGCTTTCAATTTTCTTCATTGGCTTTTGAAACTGCATTCCACACTGATCCCTCAGAGGGCAAATGGGGAGATCACATGGGTTTGGAGAGGTTTAAAATGGCAAATCCTGTTCAAGGTGTCGTTTCCCCAACTACACATCAATCTCATGTCTGAAACCACCTTCCCAAGAGAGAAAGAGAATATTGTAAGAGATTCCCCAACTAGAGAAGAGGGGCTTTGGGATCTACACACATACTCGAACATATATAAAAGGAGAACAGACAAGAGGGAAGACAGAACAAAATAAAGACAATGGAATGATAGAAAATATAGAATGGTAGATTGAATGATAGATAGAACGATAGAACGACAGATAGAATGATAGAACAATATATATAGAACAATATAATGATAGAACTGACACACAAGCCTCCTCGCACTCATTCATCTAATTCGTTCTGGTTGAATAGTGCTTGTACTGTGCGTCATTTTAGTCATTCTCGCAGGTTTCGAGCTCACGCTAAAAGCCTGCCGCACCACTGATCTATATAAGTGGTGCTCTAATAAAGCCGCATCTCAAACAGCTTGCGGGAACCAAATACTGACTTCTTTTTTGTGGCTTATTGCTATTAAAAGGCCAAATATGTGCAAAATTATGTCAAAATACCCATCTTGCAGAGTATTCAGGTAAACACAGTCAGTTTTGGAGCGTAAACATTTAAGGGATAATGCATGTTGTGTAACAGTATATTGGATCCGTGCATAAACTCTTAAAGTGACAGGAGCCTATTAATCCTGCTGCTGTCTGTTAGGTTAATCAAAGAACAAAAGACAAAGAGAAAATCTCTCACTGCTCTCGACTATATAACTTTTATAACTTTAATTGTAAGCATTAATCTGTATTTAATATTTACAATGAAAACTATCTAGTGTTATTTTACATTTGATTACCTTCATTCATGTAGTATTTCTTACTGTTAGACCCGCCATGTTTCCCTTTCAAGGGAACTCAAGCTGCGTCAAGACGCTGTGGGAATGCTCTGCATGATTGCGTTGTGAAGCACATGTGAAATCAGTCGCATGGAGTGACGGAACGTCATAGGCGGGTGAAGTCATTGTCCAGTAAACTATAAAGCAAACCTGGAACAAAACAGCGCTAGCTTCTGGTCTTGGAGGGGTTAGAGACGGGCCCCGGAATCACCACTTCAGACTCCCCCTTATGAGGAGCTTATTGAGGTTGTGACTCGTGCTGTTAATAAACTAAACATCGACTGGCCAGCAGAGAGACAATAAGTTCATCATAAAAGCAAAGTAGATGAAAGGTTCTTACCGTCAAGGTCACAACCTCCACGTCGGGATGTGCCATTTTTAGCTGACCTCGACACCTCGGAGTGGAGGTTGGTAAAAAATGGCAAATCCTGATCATATCGTGTTTTTATCCCCCAAACCTCCAATTATTCTAACAACATAGGGTTAAAACACTATTTTGCCATGGGGCAATGCCCAGGGCTGAAGAGACGCTTGCGAGCCATCTCTCCCCTGAGTCAGCAACGTCCCTAAAATAGTCCCTCGCATCTGGTCTTCAAAGGATAAAACGGATCTGAGAACCATTATTATCTCTAAGAGGGCTTCAGAGAAGAAGTCCTGACGTCACCGGTGTAAGGCTTCTGAGGGTAGTCCCCTCCAGGGGGGAGTGGTCAACACCTCATTATACGGTGCCCTCTGCCAACCCTGCCACCTTGTGTGCTTCGGGGCGCAGCGGTATCCAGCGAGCGCATGCTCGCTCCCTCTGAGGAGGGTCTTAGAGCAGTCAAGTTCAGTTGTTCCCTGCCGGTTCGCCATTTCAGAGCACCAAATTGGCTGTTCGAGTAACACAGAGGCCAGTCTTGAGAGACTGGTACCTTTTGTAGAATTTTTGGCACCGTAGAAACTACTGCTGAGTATATCTCAATAGGTCCAGCTTACAATAGAAAAGGGTTACAGAATTCAGTTCAGGTCTCGCCCGCCCAGGTTCAGCAGGGTTCTACCCACAGTGGTAGACCCAGAGCAGGCTCTGGTTATGGAGCAAGAGGTAAAGGCTCTGCTGGACAAGTGGGACATAGAACATGTTCCTCCTCACAGCAGGGAATCTGGGTTTTAAAGCCGGTACTTTCTTGTTCCAAATGGGGGGGTTGGGTCCGATTTTAGATCTGTGCCTTCGAAATCACTCTGTAAAGAAGCTTAAGTTCAAGATGCTCAAGCTACAGCAAATCGTGTCACAAATCAAGACCGATGACTGGTTTGTCACGATAGATCTCAAGGACGCATTCTTCGACGTCTCCATCCTTCCACCCTTTCAGGGGCGAAGCGTACCAATATCGGGTTCTCCCATTCGTTCTAGCTTTATCACCACACACCTTCCCGAAATGCATGGATGCAGCTCTGGTGCCACCTCGACTCCAGGGCATTCGTGTACTGAATTATATCGACGATTGGTCTATTCTAGCTCAATCAGAGAATATGGTGGTTCGGCATCGAGATGTCTTTCTCGCCCATATGAAGGAACTGGAGGGTTTGCAGGAACAAGGCCCATCTTTTGCGAGGGACCTGTTGTCCCAGGCAGTGGGCAAAATCTTTCACCCTCATTCCGAGTTATGGAAACTGTGGGCTTGGCCCATTAGGGGGCTCAGCTCATAGAATCAGGTCTCTCAACCGAGTTTGTTGAGACCATACTCCAATCCAGAGTTCCTTCCACGAGGAAACTGTATGCCCTGAAGTGGAGAGTGTACACTTCATGGTGCGGAGAGCGCCTGCTGGACCCAGTAAACTGCCCTGTTGGCACAGTGCTGGAGTTCCTGCAGGAGCACTTCTTCGCAGAGTTGTCCCCCTCCACCTTAAAGGTGTATGTGCTGGCCATATCTGCTTACTACACTCTGTTGGGTGGGGTATCATTTGGGAGAGACCCATTAGTTACTTGTTTCCTCTGTGACACCTTGAGACTGAGACTTGTACAGCGCACAAGAGCTCCGGCACGGGATTTGGCCGTTGTGTTCGAATGTCTTGCTGCAGCTCCCTTTGAGCCTATTGAAGAGGTTCCAGAAAAGGTCCTCAACCTTAAGACTGTCTTCCTATTCGCTATCTCGCTCTTAAAATAATTAGACCTACAGGCCCTGTCAGTAGCTCCTTCGTGCACGGAATTTGCTCCAGGCATGGTGAAAGCCTTTCTTCACCCTAGACCGGGTTATGTTCCTAAGGTCCCCACTAATGTTGCGGGACCTATTGTACTGCAGGCCTTCTGTCCTTTACCTTTTCAAACATCAGATCAGGAGAAACTTAATTTGCTGTGCCCAGTCAGGGCATTAGATGCGTCCACAGAGCTGCCCAGTGACATTAGTTAGACCAGTTATTTGTCTGGTTTGGGTCATCCAGGAAAGGGTTCCCAGTAAGTGGGTAGTCGAGGCTATCTCACTTGCTTACAAGTTGGCCGGTTAGCCTTCACCTATGGCTGTTCGGGCCGCTTATAAAGCTTTGCTTTAGGGAGTTTCCCTTCAGGACATTTGTGATGCGGCAGGCTGGTCCTCACCACACACTTTTGTGAGGTTTAATAACCTGGACCTGGGTTCCACTCCAGGTGCTTTGGTGCTCTCATCCTAGTGTACACAACAATTTCACACAGACAGGCACTTGCTAGTACAGCGGCGTGGGTATAAGGTGGGTACATCATCAAGACACAGCTCGAGTTCCCTTGAAAGGGAACGTCTAAGATTACATCTGTCATCAAAAACATCAAACATCCAAATTGAATAAAACAATTATGAGATAATAACAAATTATCTGTGTGGCAATATATATATGGCAAAATGAAATCGAATATCGATATTTTTCAAGGTATCGTATCGAAGTTGTAAATTCCAGTATTGTGACAACACTTATATATAGAACGATAGAAAGAACGATAGATAGAACGATAGAACGATAGATAGAACGATAGATAAAACGATAGATAGATAGATAGAACGATAGAACGATAGATAGAACGATAGAACGATAGAACGATAGATAGATAGATAGATAGATAGATAGATAGATAGATAGATAGATAGATAGATAGATAGATAGATAGATAGATAGAACAAATAATTTTAAATGAACTGACCAGCATTTTATGGAGACACTGACAAAAATATCACAAACTGGATTGTAAATGTATTAATACTGCGCTTTCATTAATTAAGTGCAGACAGAATGACTGATAATTACTATACTGGCTCATTAAGACTATGTCGACAGGAAAACCCACACAAGCACGCACACACAGGCATGCAGCTGTTACAGTTTGTTTGAGTAATAATGAGCCTGGCAGGTTTTGTTGCACAATTTGCTTAGTTGATGAGCAGAAATAAAGCATTAAAGCAGCACACAATAGCCCATTCCTGAAGTAAAGTCAAACAATGAGAATCAATAATACACCACAAATCAGTTTTCTATACTGATATTCAGATGTCAATGTGATTTAAACACAATTTGCATTAACCTCTAATATCGATATAAAACACCAACAAAGCAGCTGTTAAATGAAAAAGAAGCATGCAAATAGTAAAACTGTTTTTAACAAATTGGATTAAATTAACTGATTAAGTTTTAGAAACACCCTTGATATCCTGTAAACAAGCAGACTATAGCATCAAATGTGCACTACTATGTTAACATGTTTTAAGTGATTTACCCCAATAAGGCTTATTAAAAAAATCATAATGATACGTTAAAGTGCTTTGTCCACTTAAAGATAAAAAATAAATAAAAAAACAATAAAAAAAACCAGAATGAGTAATAAAAGCTTCAGCTTCAATGCAGTAAAATGTCAATGTCTCATAAAATATTAATGTGTGTGGTAAAAATTCTGTTAGTTCCAATATATTAAATTGCTAGTGTCTATAAACTTGGCGTATGGGTATATATTTACAAGCAGAGAAGCTTTCAAACCTGATAGCAGGTGTTGACTTCTTTTGAAGTTGTGTTTATAAATATCGAGTCAGGCACCTTCACAAGTGCCTATAAATTTGAGCAGGAGAACAGTATTCTCTTATAGATTATAAACTCTAACGACCTTCTGTTTTTCTCGAAGTTTTCAGTCAAGGCAAGATTTGTTAGTGAAGGAAATTCGAGGAGTTTGGTTCTATTTTGTGTCCGTAGTTAATCAGATTTTAATGTTGAGAAAACATTTGCCTGCAAACACGTTACACAGGTCAACTCAACTTACCACTAGCAAGATTTTTCTTTCTTTTTTCTTTTTTTTAAGAAAAAAAAAGACAAAATAAACATTAAATCATTGAAACCAAGGTGGAAAAGTTGACATAATGCTCATAGTTTTTTTTAAATATAGGGCATTCTTCACATGATCATTAATTAATTAATTTATATTTAATCATTTCTTTTAGCAGATTTATCAATCACTCCATACAGCATTTTGAAGATCTTCTATGAAGTCTGTATAGTATATGTATTTTTTTCCCCCAAAAGTTATTTTCTTTTACAGATGTGACACAAAGTTTAGAACACTTATTTTAGTGCCCAAACTTCAAAGGCCAGTTACACTGATTAAAACTAGAGGTAGCTTACATCTTGGGCCCTATTTTAACGATCTAAGCGCATGGTCTAAAGCGCACGGCGCAAGTATACTTAGGGTGTGTCCGAATCCACTTTTGCTAGTTTAACGACGTGAAAAATGGTCTGCGTGTCCGGCGCATGGTCTAAAAGGGTTGTCCCTATTATCTTAAAGGGTAACTAAACCCCTGGTCAGAGCCTGACTCCACCCACTGGCAATATTTGAAAAATGCTAGAAAAGTGGGCAGACCCCAACGGAGATAGAGGGGACGAACCGTGAGCGGAAGGGCGTGCACCTGAGAGTCCTGCTGTCAGACTGTCTAAAATGGAGAGTTTGCTCACAGGGTCGCAAGACGACGTAAATGCATCTGATGAGTTTTATCGAGTTGATGTCAATAGCGCGCGCTCTGTATAGGCATATTCATATTTTGCAGCTCTGTGAAAAAATCCAGCAAAATGCGCCGACGCGTTTGTCGACCCCAGAGGATTAACTTTAGCCTAACCATAAATTGTGATTAAAATATATATGATCACTCACATCAAGACGCCGCTGCGGTGGTGGAGTCCATGCAGGATCGAGGAACAGCGTTTGGCACTGCGTCGCTGTTCAGCGCGAGCTGTGTGGAGAAGCCAATGTCCACCTCTATTGCGTTGGAAAAGCAATTCCGCGTAAAATGCAGGTTTTACACTCACGGTCTTCCAGGCCAAGTGCATGCAAACACTGGCGCCTAATTTCCAAGTCTGCTGGAAAGCTATGCAGTTGCACCCAGCAACACTATACCTACCACTGTACTAAATACAGATAAATCCACGCTAGCTCATCCAAGGGCGTGGTGAGCTCGTACCAAGGGAGGGCGTGGTGAGCTGGAACCAGCCTACGTCACGCAGTACCGTTTACGTCACGCAGTACCGCAACATCCAATAGGAAAATTCAACTGCAGTAGCCACCGTTCAACCTGAAGAGGGCAGCACTCAGACGTTTTTACACCATATATTGTAGAATTAAAACACTTTATACCCAAATGTCAAAAAAGTTACTCGAATCAATGAACAACACTAATAAAGCCCCATTCTTACAGATCATTAACTAAAAAAAGTTGGTTTAGGGTTTAGTTACCCTTTAATGAGCAATGGGTGTGTTTTGGGCTTAACGTGCAATAAACCAATCAGAGTCTGATCTCCCATTCCCTTTTAAAGCCAGTTGCGCTCACGCCATGGCAGATTCGCTATTTACATGGCGGGATTTGAAAGCAGAAGGAACCGCACCGCAGGAACTTTCCACAGGAACTAGGGACTTTGGGGTAGTACTCGGTTGCGAGGTAGTACTTTTTCAAAGTTCAGGAACTTTCAGGGGTGGGACTTGAGCGCTGAACATGCTGATGGGTTGAGTTCATGCCGCATTTTGATTGGTTGACTCCACACAGCATTTTATTTCAACTACCATTTTTTTTAAATCTGTTGCGATGCGTGCAGTAACAGTTGTTTGCTATTCGAATCAACGACGGAGTTAAAAAATATGACAGATGGACCGACCACGAGGTTCAGGCTTTATTAAGCTGAAATTCAGAGGATGAAATCCAGCTGGAACTGTAAAGTAGCATGCAGTCCTAGGTCACCGGAATATTTGCCTAATCTTCACGGTACTTTAGACCACGGTGGAAATGCAGACAGCAACAGGTCTGGGGGAAAAAAGTACCTGGGACAAAATGTTCCAGGTAACTTCGGTGTAAACGCCTCTAATAATAATCGTTTACATTGTAATCTTTTTATTTTTAATATTTGGCATGTTGCGTTGTGTACCCGCCTATAAGCTCATGTTACTAATGCAGCCTTTAAATAACAAAAAAAGAAAGAAAAAAGTTTTGACCAGGTTTTTGTTGGTCAATGGCACAGTCTATTTCAGTTCAACACACCTCGTTTTCAGACCAGCATGCCCATGGGCACACAAATGTGCGCAAATGCATTTGCTATTTAAACAACGTGGAGCAGGACGTGAAAATGATAACTGCGTCAGGCTGAAACTGGCAAAAAACACTTGCGTCGCACCTGGTGCCGCATTGCGCCAGGTGTATGATAGGGCCCCTTAACTTTAATATTACTTTTATCATGTAAACGATAGTAGAGAATCAACGGATCTACTAAACACAGGTGAAGAAAAAGCAGAAACAAGTGATAGAAGATTGCTTACTCAAATGTGAAATGACACAATCATCAAACATTCAACAGCATATAAATCAAAACTACCTAACGTTACCAAATCAAACGTCGACTCAGGAAGGGTTAATGACTGTGAAGCTTTGGGGGTGTAGATCGACTCAATCTACTTCATCTGTGTTTTGATCATTGTTCTGAATCTGATCCGGACATAGTGTTTGATTTGATGACTGAAGAAATCTAGATTCTTGTTTAAAATTTTGCTTTTTTATGAAACTTCTGTCTACCCTCCTTCTGAGTTTGTGATGCTGTCAGTTGTTATTGAGAACCGGAAATATCTTCACTATGCATCGCCGCTAAAGAATCAAGGCGGCACAGCGGTGGAGTCTTCGAAAGCTGCGCTGCGGATTTCCACCCGCTCTATAATTTGATCAAAAGGAGATTTACTAAAGAGTATTTGTGCGAGGACGCATCCGTGAAAGATTCTCACCTAAACTCAACATATCAGGGTCTGCCCGAGAGCGACGTTTGCGTTGGAGGGTCTCTAATTTTATAATATAGGCCTCCATATGTCAGTGTGTTGATGGTCAATGGCACACATGCAAGTGTTGATGCATGAAAAATGATGAAAACACAGACAATTTTTTTTTTAAATGGAAGGGGTTAAAGGTATATTTCAAGCATAAAATATTAATACCTAAATAGGAGCATAGTAGTATACAAAGAGTACAAAAATAGGTTTCACTTTATTTTGATGGTCCCTTTAACATTCTGTTGACTATTAAGTAAACTTGCACCTACATGTCTACTAACTCTCAGAGTGTTAGAGTATTAGTAGACTGGTAGGGTTATGGTTAGAATAAATTGACATGTACTTGCAAAGTAACAGTCAGTAGAATATCTGTTGGGGGAGCATCACAATAAAGAGTTAGCAGATAATAATCAGACAATCTAATACTCTAATGAGAGTTAGTTGACACGTAGTTGCAAAGTTACTAATAGTCAATAGAATGTTCAAAAGGGACCATCAAAATAAAGTGTTACCCAAAAAATATATAAATAGAAACCAATAAGTGTGATGTTGTTCACTTAAATAATTAGTATTTGAAGTATAAAACTACAAAACTAGTAGTTTACTGAGAGTATACTTGCAAAACACTGCCAGTGTGAAAGCACAATGGGCGCGTGCTGCTTCCGCTCTGTGAAACGGGCATTAGTCAAAATGTGATCATATCACAAAACTTTATGGATGTGTACACCTGTATTTAGTGCTGTCCACTTGTAAATCAAACCACTCATGGTTTCATCCAAAAATGAAAATTCACCATTTACTCATCCTCATGTCGTATCAAACCTGTATGGCTTTCTTTCTTGTGTGGAACACAAAAGAAAATATTTGAAAGAATGTTGGTAATCATTTCTCACAAAATAGGCTACTCTTTTATGTTCCACAGAAAAAAGAAGAAAGTCATACAGGTTTGAAACGACATGTAAATGATGACACAAGTTTCAGTTTTGGGTGACCTATTCTTTTAACACCAGGTCTAAGATGAGTCATAATGACCTGATTTAATCAACAACGGCACTCTCCCAGTCTCTCAGTACTTTTAGACTCCAAATCCATATACATAAAACAAAACTACACTATATCCACATACTGTGCCATCACAAAACCACAATTTCCCAATGTGTTAAAGAAATACGTAACATTTTCCATAAGCAAATGAAGGGATGGAAAGGCTACTGAGGATGGAAATAGTACAACTCCACCAATGTGCCCGTACCTCTGTCTGTGTCATTTAAACTTCCGACAGAAAGGATCTGTTCACACCTGTAGCCTTGAGAGAGAGGTGCTAAAGCATGATCTCAACATGTGTCACAACATAATCCACAGGGTTTACTGGAACACAGATGAACACACCACAGGGAGAAAAAAAAGCTGCCTAATATCTCTTTACCAGCACGGACAGAAACACACACACACAGTGCAATGTTATAGGTAAAAAAAAAAAGAAAAGAAAATTAAATCAAGCTAAATAATTTACAATAATAACAAATTCTTTGATTTGTTTCTGATTTATGATTTTAAGAGATTCGTGTCTTTGTTTTTGGCATTAGCATCTATTTCTAACCCCTTTAATCTCTGAAGGCATACAACCAGTGTTTTCCCTTAAAGCTCTTCTATATTGGAAGTCATGGTGGATAAATTATACTTCCTAACCAAATGTAATTAGTGTGTTGAACTGCTAATCAGACATGATTACCTGTTGGCAACGAGGAGAAACTCTCATGCTCTTTTGGAGAGAGATAGGATAGAGAAATTGAGCTGATTATACCTGAATGAAAAATTAGAGCAAAATACTAATTTCAGAACTGATAATTATGCAATTCTGGTGCAATGTAGTGCAATTCCTTCTGCCATGTTTACAGGTGTTTTGTGTGAAAGGAGCAATTTGACAGTTCTTTAAGATCTGCAAATGTTTGTCACTTTTATCAAGCATTATTATCAAGCCTCCACGTCATCGTTAGCAATACGATATGCCTTTACCTGACAGGTACATGTAGTAAAAAATAAATGCATTTTTTTTCCCATTGCCTTTTACTATTTATTGCAATGTGAGACATAGACAGACAAACTCAAAGCAAGGACAATCATTTGGCTGTGCCTGTTTAATTCATTTAGCTGGGAGGCAAGGGCTGATAAGACGGCAAACCAAGACTTTCTTCAAAACTAGGAATATGCCAGGTCTGACATAATCCAATCGGGCCTGTTTTCATCAGCTTTTGTCTTGTATTTTTTGCTCTTCTTTTGGACTTTCCTTTGGTTCCAGCACGAAGTAGAAAACCAGAAATGACACAATTCGGTCGCACTTGTATGGCGTAGCAGCCCCAATCCAAACAGCTTTTCTGCAGTAAAACCCTTGAAGACCCACACACATCTAAATCTGGCCCTGAGGGCAACAGGCTCTACACCACGAGATAAAGCAATCAAGGCCAAAAGCAGAAAAAAAAGAAAAAGAAAAAAAAAAAGAAAATCACACATAATATATAAATATATATTCTAAGCTTTGCCATGGCAACATGCGTATGCATCTGACTTTCCAGCAAAAGCAGAGCTGGTATTCTGCAGAGAGAGAGAGAGAGAGAGAGAGAGAGAGAGAGAGAGAGAGAGAGAAAAAAACGTAATCGCCCTCACAGAAGAAAAGCCCACGGAAAAAGTGCCGCACATGTGCAAGAGGAGCTCACACATCACCATTGTGGGAAGAGGAACAATGCGGTAATAACAGCCGAGGCGTCAAGGAGCTAAAAAGACAGTAAAGATGGTTAAACGGTCAATTGTCTGGCAAAAATGCATAACAGGACCGTCAGAGGCTAAGCCTGAAGCTAGAGCCCTGCCTGCACAATGAAACGTAAGCCCTGCCCACCTCTAAAACTGTTAGACGCTATTGGTGGAGTCTTCCCTCCACAGCCTGGCTCTCCATACTGGATGAGAGATTCTACCTCCTCGTTTGGCTGGACCATTTTAACTTTGAGAAACTTCTTTGGAGCATTGACAGTCAAGCGAGCGCAGGGAGCCTGACATTATGGAGGCCTATATTACAAAATTAGAGACCCTCCAACGCAAACGTCGCTCTCGGGCAGACCCTGATATGTTGAGTTTAGGTGAGAATCTTTCACGGATGCGTCCTCGCACAAATACTCTTTAGTAAATCTCCTTTTGATCAAATTATAGAGCGGGTGGAAATCCGCAGCGCAGCTTTCGAAGACTCGAAGATTCTTTAGCGGCGATGCATAGTGAAGATATTTCCGGTTCTCAATAACAACTGACAACATCACAAACTCAGAAGGAGGGTAGTCATTTGGGGGGCAATATAATCACTGGGACATTATCCTTTCAGCGTGCATTCATTCCACTAAAGATAAGAGGCGCTCTCCTGCGCAAACGCGATCCTGTCCGCGGAGGGATGTTGAAAAGCGCTAACAGTTATTATGAAGCAAAATAACAAGCTCTTGTAAGAGGATTGATTGTTTAGCAAATCGTCGATCTTTATAAGAGATGTGTAAATCTGAGCTAAGTCACCATTATGGGCTGCCGCCACTGTGGCGCTTTTGATTTTCTGTCAACATCCATTGACAAAACCCCAGTGTGATCTGTTGACAAAACACGAAGCGGGGCCAACAAATGGATTGAAGCTATCACTCTGTCTCACGGCACTCCTATCTGTCGGTATGAGGCGTCCCACTCCTTTATTTTACACATTTCTATAGTTTCTTGCTTTAAGTAATGAAGATCAAGGGAAAAAATGCACAACGTAGATGCAGCTGGTAGTGACAAAGAGGTTTAACTGCTGTTGTACATATGTGTGAAAGCTTACTTATAAACAGACATTCCAGTCATAATCTTTAAAGCAGGATCTAAAGACAAATATCATTAATTGAGAGGAATTTGAAACCTGTGAAAACACACAAAAGGGACATGCTTTTCCAGTGGTGCAGCTTGTTTTATCAAAAATAAGATGTTCCAGGTTTTATGTAATGTCTGTTTTGTTCATTGTCCCTCTTAATGTTATCCCTATGAGGCAAAACATGTCTTTATTATATATTAAATTTAATTCTCACTTCTGCTGCATGCTTCATTAAAAAAAAAAAAAAAAAAAAAAAAAATGTGTAAAACTGTTTTTAATATGCAGCATGCCAAGAGTTTAGCTTACATTTTTCATTATTTACATTTGAATCTGTTTGAATGTTTAATTTACGATGCGGTTATGATCTTTTTCAAAAACGGTCTAGTTAAATTCCAGCCATAATTAAAGGAATAGTTCAGCCAAAAATGTATATTATTATATTGTTCCAAACCTGTATGAGTTCCTTATTAGATATTTTGAAGATTGTTTCAACTGTTTTAGTCATTACAATCAAAGTCAATCCGGTCCAAAACAACAACACTGAACCCCCACTGACTTTCACAATATAAAATCAATGTTTGTTTTGTGTTGTGAAAAGTCATACCAGTTTGGAACGACATGAGAGTGAGAAAATTATGAGAGAATTATCATTTTGAGTGAGCTATCCTTTTAAGTAAACACAAACACAGTCAAACCAACACTTTGACATCATAATGACATCATCATCGTTCGCCCTAACAGTCAGACGAGTCATACATGCCGAGGTGTTCTTGAAGTGCACATGTGAGGACAAGTGTACACTACTGACAATAAGAGGGGGCTGGCACTGGGGTACGGCCTCCTGGGGACCCAATAGCAGATGGTTATGGGGCATTTCTCTATGATAATGAAGTGAAGGCTAAGACGCCAACCGCCGCCATAACTCTCGATTGCTCTCAGTCTCTCTTTCTCTCTCTCTCTCTCTCTCTCTCATTTGCATGACTCTAAACCACCACCCTAGAGTCACGACCCTTTCCATCCCCTCTAAGTACCCCAATAAATTCAAATGTAATGCTCTTAAATGAGATCACTTACATGTGTCATTTTTCTTCTGTTATATTTATAATCTGCCACTTTGGCCTTGATTAACAAATGGCACTCAAGACACCCAGGCATGATTCCTCATGGCTGATGAGGGGCGAGCAGACGGAGCGAGATGTCCTCAAATCATGTCGGGAGACTACTACAAACATGTGTTAAGAGCATTACAGGGGACACAAGATTTTTGTTCGAATGCTTGGATGATTAGAATAATCCAAAACACCCTGTAACAAACAAATTAAAAGCAGCAGTGGTTAATTAGTTTGTAAATTAATTGCAATGATAAAATAGAAACAAACAATAAATGCAATAACATTTTGGATTTCGTGTTGTCTTCTGTTGTTAACCGTCCCCCAACTCTCGCTGCTTTTCTTCCAGAATACAAAGAGACACATACGAAATAAATACCACCCGCGTCATCTGCTGCGCTCAGACTTGCACGTTTTTAATTTCAGATTTAATTGTGAGTCCTCTGCATTATTGTGCCAGGCGATGGAGTGCACTTGTTTATCACTGGAGGTTAATCTTACCTATTGTTGTATTTATAGTGTGCACTTTTACAGGGCCAGTACTCATTCCTCAACTGTTTGCCAAGAAAGCTCCTGTTTAGCCATTAATTATCTCACCGATGGAACCATCACAGCTAGCCAATCTAACGTGTTTTTAGTCCCTTTAATATGCATTTTAAAACAGCTTCATTATTATAATGTATTTTGATAAACGATGTTTATGGTGCAGCTTCGGTCATGTAAATTGCTTATCCATAAATTAAACTAATAAAAGTAACTTGATGAAATATCACCTAAATGTTAAGTACCACAGTCTAATTTATTTTGGGCAATTCCTCTCCTCTGGAAATCATAAATATGATTATGAGATTATCAAAGAAGAAGAAGAAGAAGAAGAAGACAAAGAAGAAGAAGAAGAACATGGAGACCAATGGTTTTACATTTCCTTTTGATAGCATTTTTTGATAGCATTTCTAGATGATTTATTACGGTTAGAAAAGGCCAGACCAAAGTAGAAAGTGTCAGTTATACTCCTAACAACCCGGAAAGAGGGAATTTTAAAATCCACGCAAAGCTATAAATCATAAAACAAAAAGTATGTTTATATGTATGTCTTGATGGTAAACAAATTCAGACTGAAATAAAGCTTGGCTTGAACTATGTAAATCAGAGTGAAACAAATATAGTATTGGATAAAACAGTACGTCTTTCCATGGTAAAAAAAAAAAAAAAAAAAAACTAAACAAAAAAACATGAAACCAGGAGAAAGTAATCAAAGTATATTTTTCTTTTGTTTTGTTAATTGAAAAAAGAAAAAAGAAAAGGCATATTGGGGAAATGAACCACTAAAATAAAAGTACGTTCCCTGTTTTTTTTTGTTTGTTTTTTTGGACTGGAAGAACACTGAAAACCATAGACCACATTCACCATATGTTGCATGCTGCCTCTTATTATATTACCGCTTAAGCACTTTAGCTTTTTATAACTGAAGTGTTTAGTTTGTATGTTTGAGAGAAAAGAAGAAAATCTACTATGTGGAACATGGAAGGTTTAATAAAATAGCTGATTTCTCCTCCAGGTTTCCATAACACACGGTGAATGAGTCCGCTGCATTCATTGAGGCTCTTTTTGCTCTCTGTAATTCATCCAACAGGCTACATCAACAGAGTACATCTTTTTTTTTTTTTTTAAGTGGTGGGGAAAACTTATTTTTGCTATAGGTAGACTTATAAAGACTTATAAACCTAAATATATGCTACATAAACTCTGCTTCGTAACTGCTGCTTAACTGCTATTAGCTACGCCTGCACACGGCCAGAAGATTTTAGCTGAGCAGTACGGCTGAGTATTTGTATGTTACTTCTACATGGATATCTCTACGACTTCACAAGGTACTGGCAATTTATCATTCTAGAAGCCTCTATATCAAACCACATGATAAAACATATTATTCCTCTAAGATTAATATTCCTGCCAGTACAAGCACTATACACTACAGTGCTTATTAAGACTAGAAATGTACAATAGCAACATATTCATGGTATTATGTTTATAGGCATAATAGTGTGTGTGTATATATATATATATATATATATATATATATATAGTTATAAAATATATACTATATTATAACTATATTAACTGTATGCTAACTATATTATATATATAGTTAGGTACTACAAAAATATGGTAAATCCAAGAACAACAAATAAAAATAAAAAACACTGCAAAAAGTAGAAATACAAAGAAAGAAAGAAAGAAAGAAAGAAAGAAAGAAAGAAAGAAAGAAAGAAAGAAAGAAAGAAAGAAAGAAAGAAAGAAAGAAAGAAAGAAAGAAAGAAAGCTTTGTTAAAACTGTTTTTTATTTCCCCCAATCTTCATAATTTATCTAAAATCAGTGACAACAAAATTGCCACAAGAATGCTTTCTAGACACACACTTCTGCAGCTCAAATGTGTATGATGTTACATGTAGAAAGTAAAGCGAGAGAGAGATAGATAGAGAGAGAGAGAGAGAGAGAGAGAGAGAGAGAGAGAGAGAGAGAGAGAGAGAGAAAACATCATTTCACTGGAGGGACAAAATCTAAAAGGTTCAGTAATTACAGTTATTTAACTAGCATCAAATAACAAGTGGATCATTCCCCGCCAGAGACTATTGTGAAGCAAAAGTGTTTCTTAAATGTCACTGATGTAGCGGAGTGTTCCAGACCTCAAATGCATAATGCTGAAGGAAGATGAAATTATTAGCAAATGGGTATTTCTATGTGAAGCTTATATATATATGTGTCTGTGTGTATATATATATATAGGCTATATATATATATATATATATATATATATATATATATATATATATATTACCTTTTTAATAAACATCAAATCCACAATCACATTTTAGCCACATATGCCACTCATATTTAAAATATTTCTTTCAATTACTTCAATGTCAATGGGTAAATCATTTAGTGTTTTTCTTTTCTTAATATTTGAATGTCACATATAAAGTACAAATGAATAATAATATTTCAACTGAATGTTGTGTACATATTTGAAGTAAAGATAAATCACAATATTAAAAGTTTTACAATTTATTTTCTTTGGTAAGTAAACAAATTAAGACCAAACGCTAATAATAATACCATATAATACCATACAGTATAATATCATATATATATATATATATATATATATATATTTTTTTTTTTTAAATAGGAAGAACAGTCTAATAACTATTATTATACTTAATGATTTATATGGAATATCTGTGATTTCATGAAAGCTTGTGAGACATGATGTCAGACATCAAAGTTTAACCCCTGCAATAATGATAATGATAAATTTGTCCATTTTCAAGTTTTTCAAGTCTAAATTCCACATAAATGTGTCTCTATGAGTCGAGCAGATTGCAGTGCATTAATGTGCGGATGGGGATTTTCATCAAGCACACACGTGAATGGATTGACTAGTAGCTCCCTCTTGTGAGCTTAGTAGGTAGTGTGAGTTGCCTTGCACTATGCGGCAGCCTCTTGACTCGTCTTTAGTTGTTTCCTCTATTACCCTATTCCTGTCAGAAACACGGAGTCGGTTAGTCCCTCTCCTCTTTCCCTTGCCCCATCTGCATTTGCATGCTGTTTCTTCAGCTCTCACCGCTGACCTCTTACTCAAATATTGACGTTCGATTGCAGGCCCCTTTAAGGAACTGTGCCGTAACCCTGACCGTAAACAAATCGATGGGCCAAGTTCAAACGCCAGTGGAAATGTACGGACGTAAACAGGTTCATTCGGAGGCTACAGGGAGGGATCTTGAAGCCGGCGTGCTGCAGAAAGGAAAGAATGGGATGCAAATGTATGCACAGCCATAAAGTATGCATATGCACAAAAAGAGGGAGGGATTACACCCTAGGCTGACTTCAGTTAGTGAGATGGGTTGCAAAGCAGGGCAAATGTTTGGACAATGTTCTGGCAATGCAAGGAAAACATTGCGGGTTATGCATCGTGAATGTTTACAGAGAGAGTCTGGTGCGGACGTGAACCTGTATTACTAAATACTGCTCGATTCACGCAATGCATGAGATACAGCGAAGCTTTGAAATAAAGTTTTTTTTTGGGATACAGTGTGGTTCCAGATGCACAGTATACCTATTTGTATTTGCTACTGCAAGAAGAGGGGAGACCTGGAAAAAAATATGCGTCTCGATAATTGTGCCATGTCACATCAAGACAGGGCTTGGAGTCGAGTGATAAATTCTAGGTGACCCCTTCATCAGAACCAGGGAAAGGACAGCCTGCCCTTGCTGTTCTCTAAGGCGACAGACACCCCCCACCCCATCCTCACAATCACCACATTAATATCTTCACACAACCCCCCAACAATAGCCCATTATGTATGGACAGCCAGAGACAAAAACTGCACACCTTGAACCAGAAAAAAAGTATTTTTTTGTCATAGGCAGAAGCTTCATGTCCTACTGATAAACACACATTATTTCCTTTTGCCATCCTAATCAGTCGTATTGTGACACCTCGTTCTTCTATGTTTCTCTCTATCACAGCTGCAAGAAATGGATACTGGGTGTAATTACAATACACAAAAAAGCGCTAAACCGTGCCTTAAGTCACAATGCCAAAAATAAATATAAAAGTAAAAATGCTTTAGGAGACTAAGAGAAAGAAATGTAGACTGGGTCCGCAACGGACACGAGCGTCTGAGTCTGGATGGTATTATGATGTATGTGAGTGGGTGAATATATCTGGTGACACTGGGCTTCTCCTGATATCGATTGCTCCTGCGGTTACAACACTAACAGTAGTGGAGAGCCATTGAACTTTAAAGCAAATAGTCCTTCTTCCTGCCCAGAGTCCTCACGGTGGATCAATACATCACAGTGTAAGCTGTGTGTCGTGTCTGCTAATGTTTCTGTCTGTCTGGACTAATGACCTGAGCAGTACTTATAGCAGTGGGAGAGGTGGGCTTCTGCCAGCTGACTTTGGAACGAAAAAGACTGTTACTTGCTTGTAATCTAAACTCCACATAAATTAGAGAATTGCATTTGTAAATTTAGGCTGTACAATTATACAAAAATATGTATATATAAGGGGTTAGTTCACCCAAGTATGAAAATTCAGTCAACATTTATTCACCCTCATACCGTTCCAAACCCATAAACCCATTACTCATCTTCGAAATACAAATGAAGATATTCTTCTTATCAAAAATGATTTATTTTTGTTCCCTTTTTGTTCATACATTGAAGGTCCATGCAACCAAAAACTTTCCCAAATTGTTTTTGGTAAAAATAACCCATATGAATCAAGTGGTCAAACAAGTTTGCTTTATATGATGAACAGATTTAGGCTTTTATTCACATATAAACTGTGATCAACACAAATACATAATAGCTCATCAAGTAGAAGCTCTAATAACCCCATTGGTTCTCGTGTGTCAAGCAAGCACGTTTGAGATTATTTTCTATATTTGATTGAGATCTATGTTTGTGCATTGATCAATAAAAGCCTGAAATAAATCTGTTCTTCATACAAGCAATCATGTCTCTTTCCGAAAGATTGGATAACTATGGATTACTTTTACAACGTTTGTATGAACATTTTGAAGCACGTTTTAGTTATTCTCTTAAATTTCATTAAAATATAATTTGCGTTGCAAAGAAGAACAAAAGTCTTATGGGTTTGGGACAACATGAAGGTGAGTAAGTGATGACAAAAATCTTGTGCAAGAGCTTACAAATTATGCTTAAAGCATTGTAATAATCACTGTGGATCCACATTCTCAGTCCAATCTTCTAATCTATGGAAAGTGTTTTTCATCTCTCAGCATAGTCGTACAGTCTAAAATAGCATTTTGAAACATTGTAAAATGGTTTAAGGACCCACGGTTTCTGGTAGTGTAAATGAAACCTGAATTCCTCATTTGACAAGCTCTGTGGGTCTTACCATTTCACTGGCCAGGGATATATTTGGAATTACGAGACAGTCAGATTCCCGATTCCCCCTCTGAGGTTCTGTTAAAGGGAATTACTGTAAAAAACGACAGCTTTGTAAGAAAGCTTCCATTCAAGAGACGATGATAAAAGGAGAAAAAGGGGGGGGAAAAAACACCTATTCGGTTCTTTCCAACTGGAAGCATTCGATCCATGTGCCTGGATCAGTGTCCGAAATAAGCCAGATCGTGAAGAGTTGAAGAGGGTGGAGGCGTGTGCGCAATCCCCATGAGTGTGAGGGATCTGTTCCAGGGAAAGTGAATGGAACTAAATAGCCAACATCAAATGAGTGAGACGAGGCTTGAGAAAGGTTTGGGGAGAACTGCGATGGGGTACGAGCCAAAGCGCTGAGCCCCAGGGTTTGAGTCTTTTTCCCCCAGCTGATCCCCACAAGAGCTGGGCTCTTCGGTGCTGACCGAAAGGCTCCGACTGCCAGTCCTGCTCAGCTGACACAGCTCAGTACGGAGTAACACAGAGTTAAAGTGCTGAGGAGGAGCTGTTGATGCACACTTCACACGTTAATGCTCAAACAAACACAGAGAGACACATGAGTGCAGAGAGCAAAGCAAAACATTCAGTGTAATGCATTTGAGCATTATGAAAGGTTAAAAACAACAGGAGCTAACTGCAGTCTGCATCTTGGTGGATTCATGTCATGTCAATGAGTTTATGAAGGAAGTAGTAATGTGATTCATGAGCGAACCATTCATTTGGATCTATTCAAGAAATTATTTATTCCTGTTCACAAAACTGCTCTAAATGACTCGGTCACAAAAAAAGTTCGCCAAAGTAGCAATTTGATTTACTGACCCAAGTCATGTGGGCAACATCTCTGATATATACTTTAATTGTGTTTTTGCATCGTTTTCGATCACTCAAGAATTTCAATTCTATTATTTTTTCTTCACCCGCATGTCATTTCAAACCTGCATGACTTTCTTTCTTCTGTGGAACATTAAAGAAGACACTTTGTGACACTGATTTTGTCCATAAAATGAAAATATTTTTTGTTTTGTTTTAAATAGTCATAAAAGCTTAATTTTTGGGTGCACTGTCCCTTTAAGTTTAATTTCGATATGATACAGTATGGTGATTTTTATGATGGTGACTTTCCATGCTTTTTCCATATGTTGGGTATAACCTGTACTAAAAAAGTTCATCTCAGCACTCCAAAAGTCAAAGCATTTATCATACAGATGGCCACATCTGTGAAACACACTGGAATAGAAATGACCTAAATGAGTAATTCAATCACACAGAGAATGAGAGGTCCATTCTCAATTCAATTTGAGTGTCTGAGAGATCCAGCCTCCTCATTTCTTAATGTCACTTTAACATCTTACATGTTAATGAGCAGACGGGAGGTTAGGCCTAACACAGAGCCATTATCCACTTATTAGAGCCCTGACCCTGATGATCCCTACTCCATTAAACTGTGGATGTACAGTACAGGCATGTGTGGAGATGAGAGGCGACGTTCAGCTTGACTGAGCTTGAAGTCAAGTGCAAATGCAACACTGCCCTTGTCCGTTCTGTCAGTCCTGGGGTGGGACACCCTGAAGTCAATGTGCCCTTCTGCACACACATATAGCTGCACGGCAGAGAAAGAACCACTGACACGGGTCACTAGACTCTCTCATCCTCCCATTTATCTCCTGACAGAACATATCTTTCACATGAAGAGCACGACCAGGAGACAGCAGAAGACAATTTCACAAGTTTGACAGGTGTTGCTGTCTCAGGCGTTTGTAAGTGTTTTGCAAAAAGATTTCAGATTCTGAACTCAAAGTGCTCATGAAAACCTATAAGGTGAACATTCTGATGTGTCAATGCATGTCTTCTTTGTTTGAATCAATTTTTTTTTTTTTTTTTTTTTTTTGATTGCTTAAAATTAGTATTTAATTCAGACATAAATGCTCCCAATTTTGGGACTGTCCTGCATTTTTTTTTCACCTTTCCCTCTTATTTTAGAGATTAGTAATGGGTAGCGATAGAATTTGGCAATGTTGTTCCATATCAAAATTTGTTGATCCAGGAACATGTCTTACTTGGCAAAATCACAGTGACCGCATGTAGATATAGTTCTCAAAATGGGCCTTTCTAAAGTCCAATTTTGAGTTCATTCTTTAAATCCTCTATATGTTATATTTCCTTGCTCTCTGGGGCTTTTTGTTATGTTTGAAGTGTTTTTCTTGCAATTTCCACCTCCATTAGCGTCTTTGAGGGGGGAAAAAAACGTCTCTGTCTATTGCCGATTCAAGAATTGCCGTTGACAACTCGTAATATTCCAGACCTGCGAAGTCACACAGCAGTGCCACTGTCCCACATTTGAACCTAAACTTTGCACTAAAACATCATTCTCCTTCTCCTCTGACCCCATTAATTCAATCCCCATCGACCGCCCCAAACAAAACCTTTCTGATTGCTATTGCACTCTATGCTCTCGCCCTTTCATAATGTTATCTTAAGAAACGTGGAAACGATTGGACTTCATTTTTAGTTTGAGTGTGAGAACTGAAAATGACTACCACATTGGACCAGTTGTGTGTGGACAGCCTCACAGTGAATGTTGACGGTGTTGCTGGGTGTTCTGAGGAGGTTATGGACTCCAGAGGAAGGATTGATTCAATCATTCAGTGATGTGATACATTTATACTATAACTAAAAAAGAAGCATGGACTTAAAACTGGAATATTCAGGGTTCAAATATAAATTAATCTCAATCAACAGCATTTAATAATGCGACTAATATAAACATTATTTGAACTCGTCCCTCATTTAAAAATGCAAAAAAATGGATGTTAAGGCACTAACAATATTTCAGGTATTTAAAAGCAGAAATGCAAAGCTTATAATTTTATAAAGCACTTGTATAAATTGTTTATTCTTCCAGGAAAACATGTATTATTTGAGCTGTTTACATCAGTTATTCACTTATTTTAAGGTTTTCTATTTTCCGTTTCCATGTCTGTTTTTGCTTTTTGTGTCTATATTATTAAAACAGTATGTTAACATGAATTATGGATTGACCCCATTCACAAGGAATTTAAAAATTGTGTTAAATGAACATTCAAATTCCCATAAATGCTGTTGATTCCTGCCTTGCTAGAATATAAATAAATTAAATAGATATTCATTCATTCAACCCTTGGATGGATGGATGGATGATTAAATTCAAAGTAAAATATAATCAAAATAAAATGATGAGTGATACTGATAGCAAATGATATTTTAGTTATTTATAAATGATGTGTAAAAAGGACAGTCATAAAGTATAATGCGTATGGTCGAAGGTAATCACCTGCAGTATTTTGATTTAGATGTAACCTCATACCCTGTATAGCTGAAAATGGCTTTTAAAGGTATGGCTGCTGTGAATATCATGCAAAAAAGGGATACAACATAAGTATTAAATAAATAAGCATACGCATACAACTATATACACAACTGTCTGTCTATTGAGTCTAGAATAACAATCATCCTAATACAAAATCTAGCACCATCCTCAAAGCGGAGAGAGAAAGAGCTGAAGTTGAAAGCACCTCTGGCAGATAAGGGTTTAAATGTAAGGTGATGGGGCAGCGATTGGCCGAGATTAGAGCAAAAGCCAATGTAAGAAGGACAGATAGAGACAGTCACGGGGTCTCACACTTTCGTCAGCCCTGAAGAATAACGGGAGCGGCAGGTTCTATTCCATGTCCTTAACAGGGATAACAGTGGCCACTTGTTCAACAGGGCCCACTTCTCATTACACCAGCCTCCACTGCGCCAGTGAAATCTGTCACCAAAGTCCAGCACGAATGGCAATCCAAATTGAAAAACTCTGCCATGAGTAGCGGGGAGTAGGGGGTGACGGAGGGGGAGGGTGAGGAGTGAAGAGGAAGGGGAAAAAAATCTGGTCATCAATTGCTGGCAACAGATCGCAGACGAAGATTATTGGAAGGCAACATTGCAGCAGATGTCTGATGACTTTATATTAACCTGCTTCCTACACACACAGAACATCCGAGCCCAGATCTTCCTAGTGTCAGACTGTGAGGCCTTGTCCTGCGCATTAGGAAGAACTCATAATCCATGAGGAAAAAAATATGAAGCTACGGTTTGTGCGGCAGCACTGCTGATTTGTAGGACTAACTGCGCTGGCAGCGATGGAGTCGTTCCAAGCCACAACACACAAAAACCAGTGGGCTGCCAGCAAATGTCCCTCTGTTCAGTGTTGTAATTGGGCTCACACTGGACTAGGAGTGGTACAGTAGTGTCAGCCATCTTGAGAAGCTACAAAAGTCTATAGTTTATACTCTTCATCATCAGAAACAGTAAATTATGTAAATAATTTAAACTTGTTAATTGTGATATGATCCCAGAACAAGAGTTTGGGCTGGGGGCACAAACGTTTACAGTAATAGACAAATTGTTGATGATAGTGCTAGTTCAGGTATTGTCGCACTACATCATTAAACATGTACAAGTCATAGCATACATTTCTTTCAGAGGCAAATGTGGTGGGGATCCACTAAAATAGGTGCCGGATCCAATTCCGGAGGTGTAGGATCTGAATCCCCCTTGTTTTCTGGCACAAATTAAGCCTTGAGCAAAACATTTGCCATATGGGAGCATCCATAGTCCAAACGTATCCCAGCATTCCTTTGTAAAGATCCCGAAGGACAAATTCATCACTGAAATTAATAAAACAGATTGTAGACCCCCAAATCTCCCTTAAACAGTTCTGGCATGACCAATGAGGTTTTGGAGGATTCTACAAAGATGAAATGCAGGTTAATGAAATATAGGGGTACTCTGCCTTTTTTTCACATTCTAGTCATCTCTTGACAGAATTTCAAACACCAACTATGACATATTTTGGGCAGTGTTCACTATGGATTAACAACACTTTTGCTTAGACTACCAAGGCATTAGGGTACAATTTACTGTATGATTCCTTCATCTTGTCTGCAAACATCCTCTACCGTCCATTCACCATCCACACCCACACACTCAGGCCCTGGACTAAAGCCACCTGAAACACAAATCATCCCTTCCCAATCATCAGAGCATTACAGTATTTGACCCACTGAAGTTTTTTTCGTCTTTGCTAGTGGGCAATAAACATGACCTGGAATGATACAGCTAGCAATGAGAGGGGAGGGGTTGCAGGCAGCAGATGAGATGGGAGGAGAAGAGATGGGAGCCCTTAGCCGCTCCACATCTGGTGCTGTATTAAAGGCATATGGGCCGCCCCAATCAGGCCTGATGGGGGTGATGTCATGGCCCCTGCCACAACCTCTGGTTTTCCAGCACTGTGTAATGACAGAAAAGCCAGCGAGCTGTCAACTGTCTGGTCCAGAGCGAGGGATGAAGATGGCAGACTATGAAACTATCAGGAACAGTCAGACTGTGTGAGTGATAAAAGCTATGTTTGTGCACATCCAGGAGGTGCTACAGCCTTGTCATAGAAAATGGACCCTTTTAATATCCCAGGGTTCTCAGAAGCAGAAGTCATTACAGTTGGGTAAACTTCTATAGTGGTGAATGGAAACTAAAACAAACATATTCAGGATATGATATTAAAAAAACAAACAAATCCAGGATAGCGTTTCCATGACTTTCCATAAGAGATTGATTATGCTGGTCAGAAGAGAGAAAGACATCAAATTTGCCATTACTCCCTCAGCCGCTGTGTTAGAAACACCCACAAAGCATTGGTAACAAGTTTTCTGAAATTATAACACACAAAGTATAGTGTTGTGATGTTAGTAACTGTGGAAATGCATCATCACAGTCTGTGAAAAGGGTCCGAATCACTTGAAATGCTTTACACACAATGTTATTTCACAATAAAGGCTTGGAGGGATGCACCGATGCTGATAAGACAAACCTAATCTTATGGCTGATAACCAATAATTGTTTTATTGTATGTATAATTCCATTCTAAACTGAAAATGAATATTTTATTTTATTTTATTCTAACATCTAACATATATATTACAATAAATAGAATAAATAAATAGAATAAATAAAACGCTAAAAACTAAAATAGATTTATAGTTTCATTTAGGCATCACAACATTATAATGTACAGCATGATTGTATACAGTGAGTGTCAGGGTAAATGAGCGTTAATTATTAAATAGCCAATAATAATAATAATAATAATAATAATAATGTCCGCTCATAATGGTATTACCCATACCTTACTTTAAGGAAATACATCCACTATTATATTAGTAAAAATGTTCACAAACATTCTCAGATGACCCTCCAAAAACTCTTGGATGACTTGAAAATCTGTAACTTCATGAGTTCTGGCTAAAGCCCTTTTCAGATGGGATTAACTTTACAAGGGTAGACGGAGTAATGTCATTTTACCACACGACATCTGTAATATTAATGGCCCAATCCGCACAGGATAAGATATATCAGAAAAATGGGAGGGGTAACTCGACGCTAAAAGATGTTTCATGCCTCTAACAAGTGCTTTCGATCTTCTTTCTGATCTGAATGGTATGTGGAAAACAATTGAGTTTTTGTTCCATACTTGAAAAACCGCGGAAAACTACTTTTAAACTGGAATGACGAAATATTTAAGGACATATTTACAGCGGGTCTATTCGCACGGGATTAGTATTACTTGAGGTAATTTTTCCAGACCTTTTTACTGAAGGTAAAAGTCGGCGTAATCTTAACTGACAATGTCCGTAATGATTACTGAGATGGCACATTCGGACGGGGCAAAAATCACAGAGAAGCTCTGGTAATTATTACTTTACCCCAGCTCTCCATGTTAAACCAGTCCCGTCCGAATAGGGCTTAAGACTCGCCAAGCTCAGTTAAACCTTATTACATTCAAATAATGGCCACACAACACAGGCCATTATATCAGACAGGTGCCAGCAATCAACCACCAATGGAAGTCAATCACTAAGAAGAACAGCGAGGTTCCATTCATAACCTTAAATGCCAATGCAGTTCATAGGGCCAGATCTGGGAACGGTCTGACCTTTATCATTCATAATCTAAAAGATCAAACAATGCCTATAGGCTGATTCCACAGAAGCAACGGCCTTTACTCTGGAGATGACCAAAATCCCCCTCATGCCCCAGTGGTTTTAATTGTCTGGCTTTAGAAGGAAAAGGAATTTTACTTTGGTGTTCAGGTAAAGACAGCAGGGTTGTGCTGAGCTACTTGGGAGGTCTGAAAAGCTGTGCTCTAGACCTTTTCATGTGAATGGGGCTTAGCCATTGAGGGGTGACCCCGTTGAGCATGTCATGAGGGTGTAATGAGGTCAGTTTACAGGTTGGGCGGCAGGTAATCCTTTGTTCATTACAGGCCCACTCTGTGGCTGTTGGGGAGGAAAAAAATCAAATGGCAGCGAGCTATAGAATAGAAGTAGATTGTATGTGTGTACAGGGCCAGAAACTCAATAACACTTGATTCAGTATGAAAAGAAACCCAGAGCCACCCGTGAAGAAGCAGCCCGGATGTGAGGGAGGGCCGTTAGTGGCAGGAGTTTGGTGTCAGAGAACAAGACAAGCTTTGTACCAGCTTTAAGAAGCAAATTAAGAGAGAGCGATGCAAGCTTACTGACTATGAAAGAATGAGTGAAGAAACACCTGGTGATCAATAGAGCTTAGAGAGCCCCATGAAAGCGCCAGAGTAAGACAGCGGACACTCATGTCCTGCTTCTTGTGAGGTTGCATGATGACTACCACACTTGCTCACACAATCAAACAAGTGCATCAGAATCAATTGAGTAAGAATGGTCATAAGATAATGGTCACCGGTAAAATGTATAATTAATATATTCATACTATTGGTGAATTCAAGTCATGTTGGAAAGATCATATTTTATGTGTTGAATGCGCATGGACAGTGTTCTAATTACGAGTGGGAAACTCTGAACTTTCTTTAAGCCCTGAGTTTCCGAGGGAAATGCAATAGATGCAGTGTCTGTATTGAGGGTAAATTTGTTGACTTTTTTTTTTATTTACAATAAAACTAGTTAATGTTGTTCACATTTGAATTGTGATTGGGAATTGTGACTGCATGTCTTTTGTGATGAGTTAAGGGCCGTTCACTCCAAGGATAACTATAATGATGACAATATAATATCTATCACAGATATTATAATATCTATAATATCTATCACAGTAGCGCTATTTCAGTGCAATTATGCAAAACTTATTACTGGTTTCTAATTATTTTCCTCTGTAATATAAGGATATATATGTGACCCTGGATCACAAAACCAGTCACATGTCGCACAGGTATATTTGTGGCAACAGCCAAAAATGCATTGTATGGGTCAAAATTATCGATTTTTCTTTTATGCCAAAAATCATTAGGATATTAAGTAAAGATCATGTTCCATGATATTTTGTAAGTTTCGTACTGTATCTATCTATCTATCTATCTATCTATCTATCTATCTATCTATCTATCTATCTATCTATCTATCTATCTATCTATCTATAAAACATTTATTTTTTGTGAGTGAATGCAGTACAATCACAAACATAAATGGACAACTTTAATGGCGATTTTCTCAATGTTTCGATTTTTTTCCAGATTTTCAAATAGTTGTATGTCGGCCAAATATTGTCAAATCCTAACAAACCATACATCAATGGAAAGTTTATTTATTCAGCTTCCAGGCGATGTATAAATCTCAATTTCAAAAATATTACCCATGTGACTGGTTTTGTGGCCCAGGGTCACATATGTTTTGTATACTGCTTTTCAAGAACCACAAAAATTCTGTTCCCCAGTTACCTGATAAAGGAATAAACCCAGGCTAATGAGGAGAATCCAGATCTCTCCCTAAGTCCCCAACCTTGCTTCTCCTCGTTATTAGAGGAGTTGAACTGAGAGGGGCGAGCACGATCGACACTCTGACCTTTGCAGCTGTTGAACGTGACCCTGAGGTTACGGTACGGTCGGGTTCAGCTGACCCGGTCAGGCACAATTGGTTGATAAGGTCGGCAGTAATAACAAGCATAGCAAGCTGACCCGGCCTGGGAGAGCACTGTCTAAGGCAATTATAGTCAGGCTGTGTGAAACATGGAGCTTGTTTGGGATAGTGTATAACTGTCTCTTCCACCTGTCTTTAGTGAATGAATGAGAGAGAGCCAGAACAGGATAAGCTAGAAATCCCGTTTTTGTTGAGATGTTCCCGGGACAAATTCTGCGCTCATTTTCTGTGTGACCTATAAAAAACTTGATTCACCTCTGTGTGAACTGCCACATTTTGTGTTCAGGACAATAGAGAGATGTAAGATCCACGCATAAGGCGAGCTTACCGAAATCCAGTTAGTGCACTGCATTGTTTTTCTTTAAAATCTGGCCAGTTCATTTGCTTAGCGATTACTCCACACTAATATGATTGTCACCCTATGAAATGTTTCTAAATGTTTTAATTTGGTGGGTCATTGTGAAGACCTTTGAGTTTCTATATTTAATGATAGTTTTATCAAATTAAATGGTAAAATGTAGTGAACGCTCAGAGCCAATACAACTTACCATACCATTTAGCACTTCTCCGTTGATGCATTTTGAACGAGTTATCATCTATTTTGTGCACAAAACATGGATTAGCTACAACAAGTAAACACTTCATTGTGACCAATAACTATACTAGAGGAGCAATATGTAAAATTATTTTGGCTGAAATATGGAGAGGCAGCATGTTCCCAAATAACTTTACTACGACTGGTTTATCAACAGTTAACATGACAATCGACAGCATACTAAATTCAATTAATCCAATTTGATTACTAAAACTTATCGGTTATCGGCTAAATGAAAATATTAATTTTGGTTTTGGTTAAAAAAAATAAATAATCTAAGTGCATCGCTATTTGATTCCAAATTCAAACTGAATGTAAATTATTTTTCAATCCAAAAAGCAATCAAATGACATGCCATATATTCTGCCTTTGTCAGGCGTTTTCTTTTAAACGTTCTACTCATGCAGCAAGTGTACAATATCTCCCATCTATATGGCAATACTACAGAATTCCTGCATTTATTTTTGTGTACATCAGCAGTCTAATCTTCCCTTTAATAGCCAGATTTGTGTCACACGTAACCTTTATGACTCTGCCTGGCGAGGTCGTTCCGTTAGGGAGCTCATAAGCTCTGCTCATATCAGTCATGTAATGTACTGACAGCTCTAACCTTCCCATGCGGCCTCATGTGCCATCCTCCCTCCAGCCTATTGACCAAAGCAATAAGCCATTCTATATGGTGTATTAAAGTCATTTTCTACATGCTTCCTCAGCACCTTCCATTGTTCATGCAAGCTCTTGCTGACCACGGGGGGTGGGGGAGCACAAGAGAAAGAAAATAAATAAATAAAAACATGCTCTCAGCTAAATTGCGACAATTTACACCGTTACACCAGTTAAGAAACACAATTGTCACTTTTTCGTTATTTGGTTGCGCTGCTTTCAACTGCGAAAAGCACTGCGATTATTGCGGTCGCTCCGTGGCCAATTTTGCCATTGTCAAAGCGAGGCCGAAATGGGCTCCCAACACTTCGGAATATATGCTGACGGCATCGCCAATGCTTTCTTCTCTGTGCCTGATGATATGCTATTGTGTTTGAGGACGGGGATTCGACCGTTACCTGGCCAGCTCAGCCAAAGTAATGCCCATCTGCGAGGTCCGGAGGCTCCTAATGTCAGAGGTGCTAACAGGAGTGGGTGCAACATGCCTCGTCCGCTGTGCTGATATCAGCTCTGCTGCTGCACCATGTGACAAATGATTCCAATCTAGGCTGCGTGCCCTTGACTTGACCCTGACAACAGGGCAAGCGCAGCCAATGGAAAAGATGCGCTCTAATAAAGCCTAGACCGGGCGAAGGACGGAGAAAGAGGGGGATGGATGGAAGCGTGAACGAAAGAGGGCTGGGAAGGAGGCGGGGGAGCTTGGACATCTCAGGTGCAGGAGGATAATGAGATCGCTTGTTTGTTCAGTGAAAATTACCCTGCAAGACCTTGCTCGGCAAAGCAGCCATCTTGTCTGGCTTGTGAATTGGGCTAATTCCTGAGGGTGCGTGTCGTGTCAAGGATTGCAATCTCTTTTTACACAGCACCTCTGGCACAACGCAAACATGTAAATGGGGTCTGATGCCACCCTCTTGCCCCACATACTCCCTCCACGAAGCGTACCCACACCACCCCCTCTGCCTGTTTCATAAACCCAGCCCTGTAAAATGAGCACATACTTGCCAAGCTCGGCGGTGGATACACGCAGATCTCCGGAAAGGTCCGGGTGGCATGCTGGGTATGCAAATGAAATTCTCCTTCCCTTATTTTCACCTCACACCACCCTGCTGGCGAAGCAGTCCCTTGATTCTAATCCCACTCTACCGTCGTTCTTCCTCTCCCTCGGTCTGTCTTGCTCATCATCTTCCTCTTTCAAAATCACACCATGAAGCAGATTCTGACAAAAGACATGCTTAATCAGGACAGCAGCTACAATTTTATCCTATTTAGGCTCTGGAGACAATAACATCCGTTATTGAGAGAGGAAAAAAACAACAACTGCACTGGCCAAATGAACCAAATTATAGTCAATGATTAAAATATAAGTTCAAGAATATAGTTTAAAACATGCCAAGAATTTTTATTAGAAATGCACTCTTTTTATTCATGTTTTGAAAAGATTTTATGCCATTTTCATGTATTTAATTTTCATTACACCATGAATAAGTAAATATACACATTTTAATCATTATTTTCAAATGTTAATTAATTAAACATAAGGTACTGTTTTGTCTGTTTCTGCATGTTGCACTACATGGCTTTCATTTGGCAGACTTTTTTTTTTTGAGAGAGAGATTGAAATATATATTACACATATTATAACAAATATTACAATGCACACACATCACAGAAGAAGTGTATTCAATTCATTATATTGATGAGCTAAATTACAGTATGTATATTTGAATAAATTAGGACCAAATATGACCATCACGTCAATGACACAAGGGCGTTAGATTGATTATCAGTAGTCAAAGACAAGTAAAACATTCCATGCAAGTCCATACTGACCTGACTTTCTCAACATTTCAAACCTGTAAGAGGTTTAGAGAGTCGCTGCGAGATTGCTGGTGACGCTCTCAGTTTGGCACGATTCGTCAAAGCCACTGTGAGGGCAATGTATCGAATCCGACCTGACACTGAGAAAAACAGCATTTGGAAGCAATACAAACCTTTCCAGTGTGTTGAATGTGATATGACAGCCCAAGCTAAAATCCCATTGCCAGGATTCTATCTGGTCAACAGCTTTTTAAGCCACTTGAAGCTCAATGCATTAGCATGGTGGAAACGTGTTGACATGCCATGGATCTGCTCCGAAGCTAGAATGAAACAACACAGTTTAACAGTGACGGACGTCCATAGCAGCTGCATGTCTACAATGCATGATTGAAAAACATGTCACACACTACACAGAGGGTAAACCGTGCATTTTGACGGCGTAAGTGGACGGGGACATGCTGTGATCTGAAAGCTGCTCTTGAGAGCGTATACAAAGGCTGGCATACAAATTCACAGCTGACACGCAGAGGTCAGAATCTAAAAGGGGCTTTTTTTTATCAGTATGGGCAAGTGAAAGGACAGCTATACATATACAAGGACAGCTTGCATTTTTTAACATACAAAAATAATGTGCCATTTATTTTAAAGGGGACGGTTTCAGCTTTCTTTAGTGTGTAATATTGCTGTTTCAGCATGAAAAATGTCTGCGAAGTTATAAAGCACAAAGTCCACTCCAAAAGGAGTTAATCTCTATATCAGTTTTTTCTTCATTTAAATAATTCCCGCCAAAGGCATATGGATAAAAGGGGCGAGGTCTGGTTGAATTATGTAAGTAGTGTTTTCAAACTTGTGGCACTATGGTAAGGGGTGTGACATTTCTGAAAAAAAAATATAAAAATAAATTTGACAGATTGCTGATAAAAAAGCATATAGCATAAGATAAGCATGTATCTTAAAGATAAATAAATAGTTCTAAAAAAAATAAAAAAATAATAATAATTAGTGTTCATGTTCGTTTTTGGACCACTTTATACTTACACACCATCAGCAATAGTTCACACCAGAGTATTTTCTCAGTTTCCCACATGGCCATTATATGAAAAGATTTCTGATCAGTGTCTGACCATGCCTGAATACACTGGGTGACCTGGAGGTGAGAACACCACTATGTCCCATCGCTGGCCCACTGAGCCATTCCTCTTCTCTAAAGGCCATTATCCATACCATTTTACAGCAACTGGACTCCTGCCATAAGGGAGAGAGAGCAGGGGAATTAGGGAAGAGAAGGTGTAGATGGGTTGAGTGTCATCCTATCTGCAGGGAGGATGTTTCATGGGGTCATTATAGAAATTACTGTCTCAGACCAAATTGGAGAAGAGCGATTCTCCAAATGAGTCTAAGACTAAGAGGCGTCATCTCTGCAACATAAAGGTATACATCCACAGGACGACAACACTGAAAAAGGATGTGACACATGCTGTGTGATCTGTGCTCTCTTACAACACTAAAGGTGACATTGATACTCTCAATCAATGGAGGATCCCATAGGTGATGCCAAACCGCTACTCTATCGCTCATCCGGCCAGCAACTGCAGACCTGTGAAAGTGCAAAGTAAAATGCAACCATATGATATAATATATAACACGATTCTGTATAAACAGCAAACACAATTTACCTGAATATTTGTATGTTTTAACCTTCTGGCAAATAGTTAATTCATAAAAAAATGTTATAGCATAAATATCACAAAATTTTGGTTGATTTATGCTTAGAATAAGAAAATGTATTGCAAATTAAGGGGTAATAAAAAATATTATAAAACATTGTATATTACCGTATACATTTTAAAATATATACTTCAATATTTTTTGGGAGAAAAAACATTATTTGGGTGAAAGAACAACTTATGTATTTTTTTTTTCTGTCATCCTCTGGCTAGCGTTACATTATATGACCACTCTCCTATTCACGTGTGAGATCCGCGTCATGTGCAGCAGCGGCAGATCTTTAAAGTGACAGCAGCCATTACTTCTGTCAGTCAGAAAAGTTAATCAAAGAACAAAGGTAACAGAGGAAAATTGCTCTCTGCTCTTGCATAGAGAACTTTTGTAGCTTTAATAAGGATTAATCTATATGTAACTTATAATTTATGCAGTGCAGACTGTTTGATAACATTATTCAATCTCTGTATATTTCCTACCTGTTAGACAGGGCACCGGTAAATATGACAATTATTAAGGGTATATGTGAGGATTGTTTTAAGTTCACTTAAAACATTTATTTTTTTAAGCCTAATAAAAAAAATAAAAAATAAAAAAATAAAAAGTATAGCTTTCAATTACACTAATGTTGAATGGCTGTAATTAATGTTTAAAAAGGTTCTCATTTTTATCGAGACATCAGTTGCTGTATTAGTATCAGTGATACTGGCCTACTGGATACTGCCATTAAACAAGTATTTAAAATATACTGTCTTATGTTGTCTCTACATTAATTTGGAGATTAACTGAAATTATTACATTATAAAATATATTTAAAAAGTGTTTTTAATTGTGATTAACCGCGATTAATCACAGAAAAAATCGGATTAATCTAGTTTTTTTTTGTTCTTTTTATCGATTGAGAGCACTAATATATTTTTATTATCAAAAATCTAAAGATGTTTAGATATATTTCCTTTAAAACAAGACAGAATATTGTATTGATTGTTTAACTATTATTTGTATTATTTTATTGTATGATTTTTAGGGGATCTCATCTCATTTAGGTCATGACCACTGCACTTAATACTTTCTTCAAAGAATCATAACTATACAAGCAGATGATCTCAAAAGTGTGGTACCATTCAAAACAACCGAAGAGGATCTGTCAGTCACATATTTAAAGACAATGGATCAGATGGGCAACAGCTGTTAGACCACTTAAATTGGTCTAAGGCTAGAACGTAGGACACAGCATTTACAAATACAAGAAATATAACAAAAGACCCAGACTCACTCTATCACTGTCAGGGCAGAATGCAAGAAAGGCACTTTTAGATGCCCCGCAAGAGTGTGTGTATGTACGAGTCTGAGCGAGTGTGTGCTCGGCCACTGCAGACGGCTGCATCAATGAGCTTTTCTGTGCCCTCTTAAGATAATGAAAATAACACAGGGCACAAAGAAATAAATAAATATATCTGACCATCTTGGAACAGGGTCCCACATTGCAGGTGGAAAGATTAATGCCCGAGTACAGTCCATGCACAAATGTCTGTGTATCAATGGCTTTTCAATTCACTTATGCTTTATAACGGGCAAGGTCAAAAAGCAATTTGTGCAACACAAGAAATAAATGAAATAAAACAGCAACAAATTAAATAACAAGAACAAAGCTGGCCCTGCAGATAAATTGTGGAGGTTACAGACAGGAGAGACGTTAAAGAAAATGTGAAAACTAACATAAAAGCTGATTAAGTTGGTTTCCTTTTTTAACTAATTATTATAAATAATTATGACATTATTATCAACACTGTTGTGTCAGAAAGGCTTGTTTGTTGAATGTGTTCCAAATTCAGTTTTAATTGTATTGAATCACATTAGTGTTAATTTACTTTTGCCCTTGAATAAAGTATATTGCCCAACATTTTAATTAAGGTTAATTCATCTTCTGGAACAACGAAAAAAAAAAAGAAATCTGTTGTTCTGTCTTTTTTCTTTTAATCTCATTTTTACAGTCTAGACAGGAACAATACAATTTTTATCTTTTCAAACCCTGCACTGACTTCAGTCAGATATAATTCTGTATAGCATTTTTACTTCATTATACACTGCTGTCCAAAAGTATATTTTTGAAACATTTTATTTTATGCTCACCAAGGCTGCATTTATTATAATAAATAAATAAATGATTACCATTTAAAATAACGGTATACTTTAAAATGCAATTTATTCCTCTGATGTTAAAGCTGACTCTTCAGCATCATTACTCCAGTCTTCAGTGTCACATGATCCTTCAGAAATCATTCTGATATGCTGATTAGGTAGTCAAGAAATATTTGTGTTGCTTGATAAGTTTGTGGAAACCACGATACATTGCTTTTTCAGGATTTAAAAAATAATAATATAGAAATCTCAAAAGAACAGCATTTATTTGAAATATACATTATTGTAAGAGTATAACTGTCTTTGATCAACTTAATGCATCCCTGCTGAATAAAAGCATTATCTTCTGAAAAAAGATAACAAAAACTCTTAATTTTTGAAAGTAGAGTACATTGTGGCGAAAAGTAACAATTAAGTGAAATTTCAGCATTACAGCATCTTGCATCTGTGTATTGTGAACTGTGTGCTTTACTGCACAATATTATAACATCTCATTCTCATATTCCCTTCATTCCTATGTCCATTCTTCCCTCCTCACTGTATCAACATGCTATGAATATCATGGCAAGAGAATTCAAGGGACATAAAACAGCCTGAAGCAAAACTCAGTGTGATGTGTTATATAAGCCTAGAAGAGGAAGTCAAGGATGATCCCGTTTCCTCCTCGAGTCCAAGTAGGCTCAGTAGGGGGCAAAGGAGGAAGCAGCCAGAAACGTTTAAGCCAAAACTTTTCCTTCTCTAAAACTGCCTCTCAGTCCTTTTCGGTTTGTGGCCTTTTCAAAATTAAAGAGGAAAAAAAAGACTAGAGGGTGTAGCATTATTGGTCTGATCAAATTTACTTTTCTTACGTACATACAAAACGTCTCAGGTTACGACTGTAACCTATGTTCCCTGAGAACAGGGAACGAGACACTACGTCAGAATGACGCAATGGGGAACGCCTCAGGCGTGACAGGTGTCTGAAATCACTATCAAATCACGGCAATCACATTGACCGGCGACAGCCCGTGAATCATTAACGTGAATGATTAACGTGCGACCTGCAAGCATAAAAGGGCGCCTTGCAAACATGACAAACATCCTATCGTCTGAAGGGACTGTTGCAGGCAGGCCCCGAGGCATGGCAGGAAGACGTAGTGTCTCGTTCCCTGTTCTCAGGGAACATAGGTTACAGTCGTAACCTGAGACGTTCCCTTTCGAAAGGGAACTCTACACTACGTCAGAATGACGCAATGGGGAACGATATACCAACGCCACCATGCTAAGGGGAGTGCATGCCCAATGGCAGTGACAACTGTCAGGACCGGCAATTCAAATGAACGCTAGAACCACTCACCCCAGGTCACACTGGGCTGTCAGTGACAGCACTCCCTACGGTCATAGCCCAAGCTATATGATACCACAGAAAACCTCCATAAACATAGTTTAGTGAAAGGTCTACCTGGGCCTGCTCAAGGGCCTAGGACCACAACTTCAACTTCTTAGAAGGGGTCCCTTCTAGGGAATGTGGCTAGGGGAACCTGAGGGAACCCCAGCCAGTCACTATTCAGGGGAACGTGCCACCTGAAATGCCACCAGGCAGGCCTGACCTGGTGTCACCATATAAGACACTACAGTCTGGCCACTTCCTGTCTGTCCGAAGACAGAGCCTCTGGACACTTGCCTTTAGGAAGGCATCCAACCCGAGGGACTGCGAAGCAGGCAGTGAACCACTCGGACCGGATCTCAGAGACGGGATATCCTGGAGAGTATGACTCAGCATAGTGCTTTACAACCCTTGCAGCGAGGGGAGTTTCTCTACTCGATCCAAGGATCAACCCAGTGTTTGTGTTTCAAAACACTAAGGAGGCCTGTGAGGGCCTAAGGACTGATCTAACTGGGAGGCCTCATGAGAGGCCTACGACCGACTGATCAGACTCAGGAGACCACATACTCATACTGACCCTCAGTGAGGGGAGCATTAGATCTACCTGGTAGGCAACCAGGCTGTAGCAGGATAAAGAGGTTCCAGGAGGGAACCCGTAGCAGAGAATACAAACTTGAGTTGAGCCAGGGCGCAAGCTCACCTTCGGTAGCTGCCTGATAAGGTCTGCTAAACTGAAAGTAAGCGGCCACTAGCTTACAAAACCCAGCACCACAGTGAAACTACTCAGGGAGACCTGGAGAGGCCTACTACCTGACAACCACAGTATGTGGGAGCTCACCTTCAGAGAGGCCTGGTGAAGCCTACTATCTGATAACCACAAAACGTGGGAGCTCACTTTCAGAGAGGCCTGGAGAGGCCTACTACCTGACAACCACAGTATGTGGGAGCTCACCTTCAGAGAGGCCTGGAGAGGCCTACTACCTGAAACTCCATGCTAAGTGGAAACACACAGTAAGTGGGAGCTAACCTTCCAAGGAGGCCTGGAGAGGCCTACTACATGATAACCACAGTATGTGGGAGCTCAACTTCAGGGAGGCCTAGTGAGGCCTACTACCTGATAACCACAGTGCATGGGAGTTCACTTACAGAGAGGCCTGGAGAGGCCTGCTACATGACAACCACAAAACGTGGGAGCTCAACTTAAGGGAGGCCTAGTGAAGCCTACCACAGTACATGGGAGTTCGCTTACAGAGAGGCCTAGAGAGGCCTACTACCCATTACCAGAAAAACCACATTAAGTGGAAACTCAAAGTATGTTGGAACTCAACTCCAGGGAGGCCTGGTGAGGCCTACTACCAGAGAACCATGACATGAAGGAGCTTACTTTCAGGGAGGCCTGGAGAGGCCTACTACCTGAAAACCACAGCTGACATTGGGCCAGACTGGCAGTCCAGTTGACTGTCTATGGGGCTTTGCCTTCAGGGAGGCCTTATGAGGCCTACTAACTGATAGTTCAACCTCAGGGCCACTTAGTACCACAGTATGAGGGATTTAGCCCTCAGGGAGGCCTAGTAAAGCCTACTACCTGACCCCCACAAAAATGTGGGAGCCCATCTTCAGGGAGGCCTGAAGAGGCCTACTTCCTGAAACAGTCTAATCAGCTGGATGTAACTGCTGCTGGGGACTCGCCTAACAGGGAGGCCCGGTCGAGCCTACTAGCTGATAGCGAGTCTTTCTGCTACTTTAATGAACACTGCTGGAACCATACTATTAAAAACTTTTCCTATAGTTTTGTCCTAGTGTATGTTCCACAATATTGGGACCCACCTCCGAGGAGGCCTGTTAAGGCCTATTACTCGGCAGTGAGCCTTCTGCCCGAACTACCAGGGCCAACCACCGAAGGTGAGCTGGCCTAGGAGCCCAATCTTAGGGGCTACCCAGTCAAGGAGGCCTGCTGGGGCCTACTACCTAACTGTGCAGCCTTCAAGGCAGAAAACTGTTACTACAGCGCTTACAGCATCCTGGTACCTAATCACATTGCCAAAGGCAGTGTACTCAGCAAAAAGCAAAACCCTCATAGCAGGGGAGTACAACATACGCCACTCTGCCTAGTGGAGGCCCCATTTTAAGGGCCTACCTACTAAATGCATGGGCATCAGCTCATGGCAATGCTCTGGCTTCAAGGGAGCGGAGTTCAAATACCGGAATGAAATGTAGTTAGAACTCCCTGCTCAACCGGAGCCATCATGGTGTGAGGTAGATAATACAGAGCTGAGAATGGATTACTCAAAACTACCCTGCGTTAGCGGGGGGGTAACACCAAATGCCCCTGAAATGTTAGACAGGGAGCAGGCCTGCAAGTGGCTCCAAAGGGTGACAGGGATTTGTCCTGTGCCCAGCCTGGGGGAGCGGAGCTTGCTTGCAAGCCAACCAACCTTCACCCATCGTTCGAGCGATTCAGCTCAACGGGCTGAGTGGAGCCAGCTCTAGAGGCCTAAAAACAAGTAGCTCTGTTCGGCAGGGTCTGGCAAACTATCACATCGCAGAGCGAAAGACAGCCTGACCCGCCTGAAGGATCATACCTCAACTACCACCCTGCATTACTCTATCACCCCTGAATGCAGTGAAAGGGGCGGGCCTTGGCCAACAACTCCCATTTAAGGGAGGAGGCTGAAATCTCGGGGAGGAAGCCTAACACATAATGAATGCGGCAGCTATACTTAGCAGAACGCCTCCAACATCCCAAACATAGCCTAGGCCAGCTACAGAGGCGGCCCGGGTTAGGGCCGACCTATAAGCATAGATCTACCTGAGGGCTCGAAGGAGCCACAGCCTACTCGATTGAGAGGCTGTGAAACACTCAACCTACTGACACCTTACAGAGCTCAGGGGAGCGAAATACTCAGGATACCAAAGTCACAAACCAATAGGTAAGACCTAAGATCTATCTGAAGCACCAGCGTCAGTCCAAACCTAAAGCAAAAAAGCTTTTTTTTTTTTTTTTTTTTTTAGGAAGACCAACTACTCTATCCCTAGGTGGCTAAAAGCCCTGAGGCTAAATAGAGATGAGTGGTGGCCCACCACGCATAAAAATGTCATGACAGGAAGGCCATCACATACTCACACGGGAGCCAAATCTTTTTTTGAGCTTCTCCCTAAATCGTTCTAGCCACAAGCTGGGGGGGGGGCTTCAGGGCCCTGAAGTTCCACCTTACCTCATTGCTCCTCTAAGAATGACTCCCTAGGTCTATACAGGGAACAAGGTCTGTAGAGAAATACAAATCAGTGTTAGTATACACACAGAAATTATATTAAAAACCAACCCGTTCACCTGCGGCGTGCGGAGTGAAGACTCGCCAGAGTTCTTTATGAACCTGGGGTCCATCACTTTACATGCCTGAAAGAGGCGCTCTCACCAACCAAGCCGAGGCGGGCCATCAGAACCTTGTTCTCATCATAGACCCAGCCCCAGGCCTGGTGTAAGAAACGCCTGGGGAGTCGGGAAAAAGAGGAGAGGGCTGGGATAGTAACAGCCCTCCAGGAGATGATCCATCACTAACGCTGTGATCGTTTGTACTGGATCACCTCCCTCAGATCCTTCTTTTTCCTGCGGGAGTCACGCCTCCTCTGTGACCTGCTCCTACATGGAGGGGGTGCACGAGAGGCGACACTAGCTCTCTGGCCCTGTCTACGGCCCTCAGGTCGTGAAGGGCCAGGCTCTCCCGCCTGTCTGGGCTCGGATCCGGATCTCAGCGGTATACAGGTCTTAAACGCCGCTGAGCGCGCCTTCGCCTCCCTGAACTTTCCAACCACCGCCTCCACGGAGGTGCCAAAAAGCTCAGAGGGCGAAACCGGTGCATCAAGGAGAAAGGCCTTCTCTTTCTCCCCGATGCCAGCCAGGTTCAACCACAGATGCCTCTCCGTGGCCACCATTGCCGCCATCGATCGACCGATCGAAGCGGCAGTCTGTTTAGTGGCCCGGAGAGCAAGATCTGTGGTGCGGCGCAGCTCAGCCACCGCCTCAGGGGACAGCCCTGCCCCCTGGTCGAGATCCCCCAGCAGGTCGGCCTGGTACGCCTGCAACACCGCCATAGTGTGCAGGGCAGCACCGGCCTGACCCGCTGCCGTGTATGCTCTGCCATTCAAACGCGCTGTGGTCTTGAGCGGTTTGGATGGCAGGGCTGGAGCACTCAGTGTCGACGCCCGCCCAGACACGAGATGGTTCGCAAACGTCTCGTCAATGGGCGGCATCGACACATACCCATACTCGCCGATCCCCTCAACATCAGCGAAACTAGCCCGCTGATGTCGGTGGATCCGAGCAGAGTATGGGTTCTTCCATGCCCTCTCGATCTCAGTATGGAGATCAGGAAGAAATGGAAGGCTCGCCTGAGCTGGTGGTCTATGGCCGGGGAGAAATCGATCGTCCAGCCTGCCACGAACAACTTCTCCCCTAACGCGCCGCCATGGCAGTTGCAACCTGTCAGTGGCGCGTTCCATTACATCCAGCAGCTCAGCATACACGGGGCAGGGTGGCTGAGAGGGTTCAGGGTCCACCTGAATGACCTCCTCATCATCCATCACCTGCCCGTCCTGAAGAGCATCTGTTGCAGGCACAGTAGGAGAAAAATCCTCTTCGTCATCCACCTGCAACTCACCCTCGTCATCCGCCGAATCATCTGAGAGGTTAACACCCCTCTCAAGACGATCGGCGAGATCCCTCTGGGAACCCCATGACGCGAGTCGCCGCTCTGCCTCAGCGCGAGCGGGACCCGAGCCACGAGGTACAGATGGTGAGCCCTCCTCACTCGAGAAGAGGGCTAGACGAGAGCGGAGCGTTTTCAACGCAAAACGCTCACAGTTTGCACAGACAGCTCCCTCAAGAGCCGCCTGTGCATGCTCTTTGCCCAGACAGAGAACGCACAGTTCGTGTGAATCACCCGGCGTCAAATACCTTGGGCACGGATCCGCACACCTCCTGAAGCTTTCAGCCTTCTCCGTGCGTTTCATTTTCTTTGCCGACTTTTCCAGCGATATCAAACAGACAGTCCCTGAAGACGAAAAGATGTTTGTCATGTTTGCAAGGCGCCCTTTTATGCTTGCAGGTCGCACGTTAATCATTCACGTTAATGATTCACGGGCTGTCGCCGGTCAATGTGATTGCCGTGATTTGATAGTGATTTCAGACACCTGTCACGCCTGAGGCGTTCCCCATTGCGTCATTCTGACGTAGTGTAGAGTTCCCTTTCGAAAGGGAACCATCAATCTGCCATCTCCAATCATAACCTTGGGTTAGTTTAGACATTCTACTTACAATAAGTAACTTTGCAACTACATGTTAACTTGTGCTACGCGATATTAAACCATGACTATATTTCTTGTCGAGATGAAAGCTGTCTCGCGGTATCAGTATGAAGGAGTTGAGTTTGTAGCAAAACCTAATGTACAAATTCAAAAGTTGATTATTGTTTATAGTATATTATGATTTTTTTTATTGTTGTTCAATGAAACCATATGATTATATGCTGTTGACACTTTATTTGAAGCAATTATTATTGCCTCGTTATTATATATGTATTTTAAATCATTTTAAAGGCTAGTGTTCACTTATGTCTATTTTTATTATACTAAATAAAATATTATCAGATTACTCCATCAAAATAATCGACCGATTACTCAATTACCAAAATAATCGTTAGTAACAGCCCTAGATTAGTTCTTGCATTATTTTGCATTTTGTGACTTTCAGTCACATATTTTGTAATTGAAGTTTTCTTAAAAATAGTGTTAAAATATCATCTTGTATCGTCACACCCCTAATGTCAACTAACTCTCATTAGAGTATTAGAAGTGACTGTAAGACGTATTAGACTGTTAGTAGACTGTTAGGTTAAGGCTAGGTGTTAGAGTACGGGTAAGTAAAATAAGTTGACGTGGTTGCAAAGTTATTTATACTTAGTAGAACGTTTAAAGTGGACCATCTACATAAACTGTAACCAAAACCTGCACTAAATAAAAAAATTGTTTGAATGGGCATGATGCTTCTGCTACTACATTTTAGTACGTTTTACATGCTAGTACTTTTTAACTGACCAGGAATGTAAAGGAATGTAACAGCAAAAAAAGGTAACCTTCACCAGCTCTAGACTAGTCCATCTGCTCTCCTGGTAGTCTATCTACAAAAAGATTAATTCCTGGAAAAACATAAAACAAACACACAGTTCATTTGCAAACTAGCGGCATCAAGGGGGTGGTGAGCTTCCTCCTCTCAAGGTTACTGCCTGCGGGGCATCCCTGCAGTGAATGTGGCCATGGGTCGCTCATTTTTCTGCGTTAGCTGTCAGAACGAAAGACTCCTTAGCTCAGTCTGGCACCTGACACTTTTATTAAGCGACACAACCTCTGTGTCTCCAGCACCTCCAAACAAGTCTTTGTGGGTGGATTTGACATGCCATTTTCTCTCCACTATAGTATTTTCAATCACAAAACAGGGGGAAAACAGTTTATTACTGTTTAGCTGTATCCGTCTGCAGTGCTGAGAGTAATGAAAAGCTGCAGGCTCAATATTTTACACAATGATGCATTTTTTGGAGCATACTTCTACAGGGCATCTATGAAACAATGGGTGTCATAACCAAAAGGTGCGTGTTATTAATCTCCCAGCCCTCCCCAATCAATCTGCTTCTTCCTCCACAAACAGCGTAATGCATTACGCCGCTAAACGAAAGACCACATTTCACCGGCGCACAAAGGCGAAGCTCAGGAGGAGATGTCTTCCTCAGACAAAGCAGTCATGCATTACCACTAAAGAGCTTCTTCTGGTTGTTATGAGCATTACAGAACAATTTGACTCTGAGGGATAAGTAGATGCACTGTAATTCATACCAATTTATTATTTTCTAGCTCCTGCCAAATGGAGTAGGAAGAGCCGTGGCGGTAATGGTGCACTCATTTTATTACACTGTCACATCGTAAAGCAGTGGGTCTTGTTGTGCGGCTCCTCTTCGCAAGGGCGACAAGTGAGACAAATGTGGTGTGAAGGTGTAAAGTAAAGATGTGTTAAGCAGACGCAAAACATGACCGCATGAAGAAGTACAGAAGTATGCACTTTGTACCAAACATTCCTTGTGGACTAAGAAAAGCATGCACGCTCATTTAGGAGCTAATCAGAAGAAAATACAGCATCATAGACGCAACTGGGAATCATTTGAAAGGTATGTTGTGAGGTCATCCCAGCAAATGTTTCTGGCAAAAGCCGGTATGCTCTACACTGCAAATTCATGTTGAAAGATCATACCGGAGCAATTATTCAAAACCTTTGATTAGCCTCAATGTACGCAATCATAGCTGAAAATCAATTTTTCAGGGACATCCGGAAATCAAAAAGCAAGTGCCGTGCCAACAGGCCATACGCATGTTTGAGTTGAAGGTTTCTCTCTTTTTCTGACGTTTTCAAAATTAGGCAGCTTTTTTCCCCATTTGGGGCTAATCAAGTGAAACAGCAGTGAGCTCGCTGTTGAGACGCTGCCAAAAACGGAAAACAGTCAGTGAAGTGGAGCCAGGTACTCTCCAATTAGTGTTTGCGTAACCTAATGCAAACTGCTGGTAACCGGCGCTCGGCGTCCAGGCAGTTGTCACTGCAGTTACACACATCCTCCATCAAATGTGCTAACGCATCCTGATTTGTTTTCCCTTTCAAAACTAGCGTGAAAGTTGAAATGAGACATTTCCATGCATGCATTGGTGCTAACGGGCAAAACAGTTTGGCTTCGGTGTTGATGAGAATGAGCAAATGTTATGGTGGCTGGCTGACACTTGACGTGTATGTGGCCTAAAACACCAATATAATCTTATTTGTGAGGTATATCGAATTGCCAGAGCCGTGTGTGGTATGGTGTGGGATTTGTATTTTGCTGAAAGGAAAAAAGGCAAGTTATGGGAAGCTCAGACAGTAGGTGTTATATTGATGTGATGAGCCAAATGTCAATTTGAACACTGTTTTGGTGTAGAGTTACAGTCTTTTTATAGTGTATCGAGCAGTTTTGGCAACAAAGTCAGACACAACTGAGAGGCAGAATTATTTTGCATGCCAAAAGTGGGCGCTCCTGTGTGTTTGTATGTGTGGGGTTTCTATTTCTGTGAAGTTATGTCAGCACTTTTTATAAAAAGGCTGGGAACAAAAACGTTTTTCACAGAGCAAATGTGGAGCAACAGAGCAACAGAAAAGTGGTTGTAATTAGGAGTCTAAACACAGAATTCGAGCCAATCTGGGAATATAACTGTTCATTTCAGGATTATTATGAATTATTATGTTATCTTTTTCTGCCTTGAAGCGGAATGTACAAACCAGGACATAGTTGCGTCACTTCACTGCCATTCACAAATCCTCTACAATGGCCTCATGGGATAGTAAAGTGTCCATTGTACGCATACTTCAGAATCCCGGCATAAGAAGTTGGTCATCCAGAGACTTTTTGCCTTCTCATACTTCCTTTGTCACATACTGTTTTTCACCTAATATATAGTAGGGAAGTTTGCGATTTCGGATGCAGCCAGTATGTTGTCACAAACTTCCATCAGCCCAGTCACCTTAGCACACTACATTTCCCAGCATCCCTCCTGTTCCTTACCTGCACTTACTCAGCCAACACCTGCACCTGCACCTCATCAGCACACTCATCACCTCTGGCATAAAAGCACACATTTCAAACAAACTCATCTCAATGGTCTCAATAAGGACATACAGACTACCTACTTGTCTACTTACCTCCAATGATTTATTACCTGCTCCTTGTGTTTCCCGTCTCCAGTGATTTCTCCAAAGTGATTCTCCAGATATCTCCTACCTGCTGCATGTGTTTCCAGGCTCCAGTGATCCTCTCCTTCACCTGTAAGCCTCATCCATTACCTGTACACTCATCTGTACTGTCCATCCAAAGAAGTGTGTGCTCTTCAAAATCTTCATCACTTAATCCAAAATCTCCACTGTCACCTGCAACACAGTAAAGACATTCATCATCATCATTTCATTATCTACGATCTGCTATATTCAAGATTACTCGCCTGTTTGCTCATTTTGCCAACGGTGCTAAATAAACCTGTTTTCACAATATCTCTGCTTCTGAGTCTGGTATTTCCTGAACCTGTAATGACTGCAGTAGAGTGAGCACTCCACTCTGCCCTAGCGACCTGTTGTACTCCCTCTCCCAGAATGGCCGCCCTATTGCGGAGTACACAGGAGAAATCTGGGAGCTGTCTTCCACCGCGTATAGAGCGGTGCAGGTATAACAACAGGACAAAGAAATCTAATTAGCTGCTGGGTTTAATAATGGGGTTTATTTTTGAATAAAATTAAGCCAGTGGTAAACATAACATGACGATACTTTGACGTTTTGTTCTACATGCACACACTCACACCCCAAGCTGACTTATCTAGTTACTTATTAAAAACGGACGTATTTAGAAATGAATTCATTCAAAATTCTAATTTTCGCTATGGGTGTTTGTGATATTTATGTTGTAGAACAAAATTATAAAATATCAAATTATGTTTACCGCAGGCTTCATTTTACACATAAATAAATAAATAAAAACATTATAAAACCCCATAGGAAAATCTTAAAAGGAAACCGCGGCGAATTAGTATTCTGGGTTCTGACATCATACTTGTGTAACCCCTCGGGTCCTACTTGCCCCGCTCTGTGTGGGCCTCGAACCCGGGTATCCGGCGTGGGAGGCAGGCACTCTAACAAGGAGGCTGCAGCCTCTAGCGTCAATCACTAGTGCACCTCTTGAGATCCGAGGAGTGAGGTTTTACCTGCACAGCTCTTTTTGGATGACTTGGTTCATTGGATGATATGTTGTTAAAGTGTGTATGTCAGGTTAAATTTTTTTTTTAGATATATTAAATAATGTTTAGATGTCTGAGTGAAAATGTAATTATCATTAAAATTATTACTGTAATTGCCCTACAGTAAGCTTTATAGCCATTTCTGTCAAGATCATATTTTTAAAATGCCGCTGAGCTGTTACGTCATAAGAGGGAGACGTGCCAAAAAAGTTCTATTCAAGTATGGAGAGTTTTGAGTCTGAGGAGATCCAAAATCCCCCTCAAACCTACGATGGCCCACAGCCATACAATTTTGAGCCTCCCAGGCGTGAGACGGATGAGGAGCCAAACAGAAATTTAACTACTTCCTATCGAAGAACCATAAACATCTGGTGTGAAGAGAACCAGTGGAGAGTTGGTCAGGTGTCTTGGTAAGTATAGGCATAACTTAGAGGTGGAACGGTACATGTAAAAGCATTGAACCGAAACGGTACGGTGCATGAATATACACTGAGAATACACGGTATAAAAATAAATAAAACTCGCGTGCAAATGAATTAATGCGGAACTACTGTTAGTCACGCGGGTTATTTAGGGACGCCAAATCTGTAGCTCCGCCTCAGCTCTGAAGCTCCGTGGCTATAATGAACAGGCTGCGATGTCAAGATTGCAATTCTGGAATATGTTGGTTGGTTGGTTGGTTGGTGTGTGTGTGTGTGTGTGAGTGTGAGAGAGAGAAAGAGATAGGCGCGGACGCGATCGAACAGTGGAAACATAAAAGCATTCTCCGTCATTTTCATTACATATGACCGAAGTCTTGGATACGGAAGCAGCACTGAAATCAGCGCGTTTGGTCCGAACAAACTTGACCCAGGCACGGAACACAGACCTGTTTTTTGGGAAAAAGTGGACTCTGTGACCGTTTTTAACGGTGTTTTTGCACCCAGCACAAACGCAGTAATTCACCATCGTGAAAATACGCCTGCGTATACCTAACTAACTTAAATAACTAACTAACTAACTTAAATAACTAACTAACTAAATAAATAAATGTCCTAATCACTAATTCTCTCGCTCTATCACTCGTACAAATATCAACACAGCTCACAAACTTCTCAACTCTGAACTGGGGAGACGTCTCCCTCTTATGACGTCAAGCGATTCGTTTGGGGGGAGGAGCAGTTTTAAGCGAGTACTGAAAATAACGAACTTTTTCATCTTATATTCTGCCTTTAGGTATCGAAAAACACAAAAACCAATACATCAACTTGTCAAACGTGTATTTCCCCTAACTATTTTGTGTTTATCTAAAAAAAAAATTTAACCTGACATACACACTTTAATGACAATCTTTCATGGGAGCTTAGATGAGTCTCTGTATTCATTAATGCTTTGGAACACAAATAACTTCACACTGGAACAATAAGGCCCTCCAGCACAGCCGATCTGTCACCATGACACCACTTCTCCTTGCAGCCCCGAACCCGCTCCAGCCCATGATTCCACTCCAGAGCCCGCTCCAGCCCCCGAGCACAGTCCGATGTCCACTCCAGCCCCCGAGCACAGTCCGATGTCGGCTCCAGCCCCTGAGCACAGTCTATAATCCGTTCCAGAGTCTGTCCCAGAATTTGCTCTGGCTCCGAAGCATTGCCAAGAATCCAGACCGGTATTCCACGAATCCTCCATTCCGAACACCACATTAGGTAGAAAAGGTCCACTCCTGAACCTCCTGAGGGGATATTTAATCCAGAGGTTTCAGCACTCTCAAGCCCAACGCCCTCCCAAGTCCGGTTGTTTCAGAGCAGTAGTCTCAGCACATCAGAATCAGGTGGTTAGTGCATGTTGTCTGCTCTGTCTGATTGCGTGTTTGGGCCGCACAAAAATCTGCAGCTCCTCACGAGGTTGCGGCGACCGCTATGGCTCATTCCGCAGTGGTGGCACATGCTTTTGAACTTCCTGTTTTACCTGTGATCCCTGGTGTCTCTGTACTAAATGCTTGTAGTTTGGAGTCGAATTGTCAATAAACATGTTGAACTTTGAAGTCAACATGGCCACTCAACAGACAGATAGATTTTAGCAGCTACTATAAAAGGTTGCTGAATGAATTTCATGATACCAAGGGGGACTTTTTGAGGGCTGAATCTGAAAAAGCATGTAAAAAAAGAATAAAGAAAAAGAGAACAAGCAATATGTGGGCAACTGCCCAACTATACAGCAAGTGGAAAATCCAGCCCAAAGGCTATGAAGGTAAAAGAGTAGCAAAACTTGAGAGCACGTAAATATGAATTTGAGAACTTGTAGAATAAATATTTGTACTTGTATGTGAACATTTACACTCACAGCTCCAATGTGAAAACCTGTAAAATAAAAATCTGAAGTTGAAAGGTTAGATGGGAAAATGGTTACCATTCATTTCACTGAACGCCAAGGCCAATATATCTGATATTTGGCATTTTTTACTTTTGGCATTGGCCAATAAGTTCTCTATTTGTCCGATGTGTTTCAGAATTTTTTATTTTGAAAGTGATGAACGCCAGCACCTTAGCATCCAAGCTCCCATTTTCTGTCTCCTTTGGTTTACTGTCTCTGTTTAACAGTTCTGATAATAAATTATTAGAATGAATTATTAGAATTTATATTCTAATATATATTCTTATATTCTAAAATTTCACCCCAGGCCCAGATATATATATAATGTTATTATAAAAAATCCTTTATTATTGTAATTTATAACCATCGGCCATCCAAAAATAAAATAAAATAAAAATAAAAACAAGCCTTAACATCCTGTATAATTTGTAGTAATAACAACACAATCTACAGATAGATTTTTTTTACACAAGAGTCTCATTGAACTCTGAGACCTCAAGTGCCATTCCAGATCCTGAATGTCATGGATCATGAATGTTTCAACCTGAGCACTTGTTTGGGTACTCTCCTTCCTCCAGTGCTCCTTCACCCCAGGCCCAGACATCACATTAAATGCCAATTAGGGTCGGATTGCTCTAACAGAAGCTGTGGTTGAGCCAAGGCTCAGAGCTGGCCTGTGGGAAGGTGCTTATTGGTCCCAGAACTCGGGGCTAAGGATTCATGAAGTCGGGAAGCACACTGGCTGCCCCTCAATGCACTCTCTCTCTCACACACACACACACACTTCTCCAGCTCTTGACAGGGGAAATTATAAGAATCGGAATCTTAAAGACTATTTAAAAAAGTCTTCAAGAGTACACTAAGAAAGGAAGTAAGATAAAATGCTTAGATTGCAGTATATTAAATTGTAGGGGTGTGACGAGATCTCGTGCCACTAAAATGTGACGAGATTTCTCATCGAGTGAATTTTCACTCATAAAGTAGAACTGAAATGACATTAATTTCAATATTATTAGTTAAAACATTTCAAAATGCACCTGCAGACTATTTTTCCAGTCATGAATTTTGTCATTGAGGATTTCTATAAAATATTGTGCAAAAATCTCATCTCGTCTCGTTCTCGTGAACCCCATCTCGTGTCTCGTCTTGTCTCGTGAGATAAGCGTCTCGTCACACCCCTATTAAATTGTGAAATGTGAGCGATATACCAGTAGACACGATAAACCAGTAGAACATGTATTTATTGGTATCATATCCTTAATTCCAGCAAAAATAACTATATTGTGTTATATATCATTAAGGTGAAATAAAAGCACTCATATCGATAGACAGACATCATTTTCATTTTTGGTCTGAATGATTTTATGTTTGTCAGTATGAGATGATCTTAACCCTGATATTAACCCTGTTACCATGATTTTGTATTGTAAACTGATAAAAAATGGATACTCTACCTGTAAAAAAATATATACATTCATTTAGTTTGAGTTTGCACTTAATTAACACTTTGATTATTTGTCTGAAAGACTGTTTAAAAATGTCTCTATCATTTTCAATTATCATTTTGTTTGCAACAGAAAATAATTCTAAAAGGGTTAATATTTTAAAGTAGTCACATAATGACAAACACAAAACGGTATAATTTTGCACCAACTGGAAAAAGCTCCTATTTCATAGAATTACACAGGAGAAGGTTCTCACTAAGGAGGGAGCAATACAGGCAATGAGACCTCCAGTCTGTCCGCCCTGACCTCAACCTGCCCCATCCTCTATTTACTCACTAACCAAACAACATGATAGATGCTGTGTCTGTACTTTTATTTGTTTTTCTTTTCTTTAACTTCAACCTCCACAGAAAGACCAAAGAGTGTTCATGATCTAATCACAATCCGTCCTCTGCCTCTTCTCAAGAAACTTTATATAAGAGACTCCCACAATTTGAAATGAAAAACAGCATAACAAATTCATCCTACATACTGTATAATGGGTGACCTTCTGTACAGTTGAAAATATTCGCCTCATAAGAGCCATGGATCAAACCGCAAACATCACAGTCTCAGCATTGGTCAGCTGAGAGCATGTTAACAGCCAGGGGCCAGGTCTAAGTCAACACCAGAGTAGTTTGCCTTGCCCTTTCTGTCAAATCAATATCTGCAAATAATAAATGAGATCCCTGAGGGAAGCTCCAAACCCCACTACAAGGCCTGACCAAGTCTACAATTGGCTGGCTACTCAATATTGTAGGTGAGCCAGAACAGTGCCGAACATCTTTAGCACTCTATAATAGAAAATTAATTGTACTCAAATCAAGACTAAGGGCACCCTGAGGGTTATCTAATAGGGCTACTTACAACTGTCATCTGCCAGTGAAACCCTGAAATATGAAATGCAAAGAATAAAAGTGCTAATTCACACAGAGGTGGAATATTGTAAAATATAATGCTCATTTTCTGTCAAGAGTAACTGAAATATTCGGTAAACAAATCCAATGCAAATCTATAGATGGATATACAAAAAGTGACTTCCATAGATTGATTTAATAGAAGAAAGCATAAATCACTAACACTGAACACAAGCTTTTCCCCCCTAAGCTTTAATGCAGTACATAGACTACTGTTCAAAAGTTTGGGGTCGATACATTTTTTAATGTTTAATTTGAATGAATTTGAAAGAAGTATCTTATGCTCACCAATGCTACTTTTATTGTATTGTATTTTTAAATCCTGTAAAAACAGTAATATCGTGAAATATAACTACAATTTAAAAGAACAGTTTTATATTTTAAATGTAATTTATTCCCTTGATGGTAAAGCTGAATTTTCAGTCCATTAGTCATTAGTCTTCGGTGTCACGTGATCCTTCAGAAATCATTCTATTATGAAGATTTAAGAAACAAGTCTTATTATTATCAATGCTGAAAACAGTTGTGCTGCTTAATATTTTAGTGAAAACAATTTTTTGATGATTAGAAAGTTCAAAAGAACAGCATTTATCTAAAATCTTTAGTAACCATGTAAAAGTCCTTATTGTTAGTTCTGATGAATTTAATGCATCCTTGCTAAATATTACTAATAAATAATTTTTAAAAATGAAACTTACCACAAGCTTTTAAACAATGGTGTAAGTGATTCATTCATAAGAGCTCAATGATTTAAGTATACTTATTTATTTCATTTTTGTAGGTAAATTACACTTAACTTTCAGTTCTAGTCTACTCTTTTGTTAGACTGGAGGGTGTGCTGAGTGTTTGAATTGTCCCTCCCTCTCTGTGCCTCTCACCATTCGCTATTCATATATGGCATAAGATGGAAACGAAGAAAACGTTAAGACTCACCCACATGTAAGGTAAAACCAAAGTGTGTTGATCTCAAAAGGCCACCTCTGATACGTAACACTCTGATAAATGAGTCACTGGCTAGAAATGGAACGGAGTTAAAATTTAGTCCACCAGCTCCGATTCAAGAATAAATCCTTTCATTGATTTCCTGGTATTCCACTCATTTTTGGACCCCAAAATATCCTCAAAAGCACCCTGTCAGTATGGACTAAGTCAAAACTAGGAAGAAAAAGCAGCTTTCAAAAGAATGACAGCATACATCCATGGATCAGCTTCCCTTTTGTGTGTACCTGTCCCAAAGACCTCCGAAAACTGAGAGAAAGCAAGAAGAACCAACTGGTTCCTCATCATGCGCTTGTTAGCTTGTCCAATCTTTGGCAATCAGCATCGTCCCTGGGGCTGAAAGACATAAGACGCCAGGGAAGCAGGGGAAGCCAAAGCTGAGGAAAGATCAATACGGCACTGTGAAACAAGAAGTGGAGGCTATTTACTTTTCATTGATCCGATGATGCTGGAGAAACACCTCAGTCTGCTGTTAAATTGAAGGAATAAGTCTTTGGGGCTGGTGGGGTTTCTTCTCGCAAGCGTCAAGCTCCAAGGTCAAGAGAAAAGCTAAACACAAGTAAAACTAAGCAAAAATGGCTAATGGCAAAAATGGTGTGAAAAATTCATCACAATTAATTGAAACGTCACGGGAATGTGCACATGGCTTGTGGGTAAACTTAAAGACACAAGCAAAATATCTAAGAGATAGTATGGGCCAAAAGTGATGAAAAGCGTCATGAGTTCATAAAAATGTCAAATAAATATTTAAAAAATGAAAACCAAATCAAAATGAAACAGAAATTTGATCAAGTAATCAAATGTAAAATTACACTACATAGTCTTCACTTTATAAATTAAACAGATATTAATCCTTATTAAAGTTGCAAAAGTTATTCAGTAAAGAGCATTGAGTGATTTTGTCTTTGTTCTTTGCTGTTTGAAAAGCAGACAGCAGCAGGATTATAAGGATGCTGTCACTTTAAGAACAAATGCATGGATCCAATATAATGATGCACATGCATTATCTTTTATCTAACTGTTTATGTTCCCTTAAAGGGGACCTATTATGCGGAAATCACTTTTACATGGCGTTTCAACACTGTGTCCACAATGGTAAAAAAAAAAAAATCCACCCACTCCTTCTTTTTAAATAATCCTCATAAATCAGAAGCAGTCTAAAAAACCCTGCTGTTCCAGATTTCCCCGTACTGTGACGTCGCAGTAGTGGCAAGCACGATGTCTGTGCCACATAAACATTACAAATAATCTTTTTTTGTATGTACCAATGAACATAAGACTAAGAGGCTAATGTGTATAATGGCACCACTGTCTCTGACTGTATTCACCGAGACCATACCAAATGCATAAGGCAAATGTCATAACGTCATAAAAGAAAGATGATTTTATAAATTATAACTGTAATAGAACAAATTAAACGATACATGTTCTATCTCCATGTAGCATATATTCTCAGACTCACATAAGCACCTCTACAACAATTTATAGATGATCATGACAGAACATGCTAATTTATAAGTTGAATAAAGTTAACACCACAACAACTACATAAATTCATGAACCATTCAGAAACGTCCTGTTGCATTACATCCTGTGACTACAGTATATGTCCTGAGTCTCTCTATCTGTGTCTGACTCCGGATCGAACGTATAAGGTTGAACACAGCTACTAACAATTACATTTTTAAGCTACACACATGAAAACGGTACGTTGTTACATCCAAATAGGGGCAAATTGACCATCTGACAAATAAATGATCTGAGCTGAAACTTCACAGACACATATAGACTTGTATTACATCTTGTAAAATGGGGCATAGTAGGTCCCCTTTAAGACATAACCAACTATGTTTACCAGAGATGGGCATTTTTTTTCCATTCAAGCGCAAGAAGATGCTAAATGGAGTTTAATTCAGTATTCACACGCTGTCTGAGACGCAGTTTTTCTGGGCACGCGCTTTGGATGTTTCATATATACTCGCAAACGCCAATTTTTACTCACATTTGGCGTTTGCTGAGTGTTCATTTTAGGTCCTGATCATGACATATTATAAACTGTAATTAAATTGTTTTCAAAGTTTGTCCAGACTTGGAACAAAATGAGAATTTACATTTTTAGATGACCTATTCCTTTAATATTTTCAATTTGAGAGCTGAAACAGCATTCTATAAAGGCTATGAAATCATTTCTTAACGATTTTCAACATTATGAGTATCATCATGAGGACAAAAGCACAGAAAATATGTCTTCTTTTTAAATTTAGTCGACAGAGACATTACGGTTGCAGTGTTGCAACTTATTCCAAAAGGTCAGTCACACTCTCACACACCCTCTTTTCTCCTCCTTCCCAATTAACCCTCTCAAACAGCTTAGATTACATTAGCTTTGAGCTCCCTCGCACCCTCCACTGGACTCACACAGCTCGAACAATGAACCCTGACTTGCTTCACAAATCTCCCCTTCAGCTAGGCACAATTATGAATTCAAATAAGGCTGATTCAGACTCTCTCATGCAGCACACCGCCTCTCCCATGACAAGCCCCAGTAATGAGGACTTTAAGCAGGACCACACAACAAGTGCAACGGCTGAACGGCCCTGGCCCCATTCACCACCACTGGGGTCAATTTAGGTGTTGCACTCTTCAACTGCAATGCCCAAAGATATCTATTAATATTACCAAAGAAAGTTTGAAAAAATAATCATTTTAATTACCCTGGCTAAGAGCAGAATGGGAACATGACTAGCATAGTTTTCATGTCAGACACAGTTAACTGACATTTTGCATGTATTTGTATTTTTACCTGGCAAACCACCTCGAGCACGCTCTGGATTTTTTTATTTGTATTTATATCTCTGTATGAGATTCTTTGATGGTCATACAACTCTGGGAATTCCATAAGACCTACAGGTTTTTAACACTCTGACACAAGCTCAGTGAAATGTTCTATGATTGGTCGGTTGGTTAAAGCTGACATGGCTGCCATTGCCGCTCAAAAAAGGATAACATATTTTTCTCTTCAGCGGTGGATGCCGCAAAATGCTGTTTGTGGAAGCAAAAGAATGTTGGGTGCACGAGCTCTGCTTGCGCGCCGCCAGCGAATCAGCCCAAGTTTCGTTGCTTTCCGCATGTCTCTCATTGAAAATGAACTAAACACTCAAGACCGCCGCACAGGCCCGGTTCCAGAATCAAATCACTCAGGGTGCTTCTGAAATGACTGAGGGTGCTCTAGTAAAGTGCAGATGTAGTAGACTGTGCAACGACGACTCTTTAGCAGTGTACAGTGAGACATTTACGATGTCACCTTTACCAATAACTGGAATATAATTTCAAAAATATTTTGCCAAATATATTTTGCTATTAATCTATTAGTCTGCCTTTACATTGTTTTAATATGTTACTCTTTTAACATGTCATACTGCTGTCCTATGCAGAGTGAATGCAGCATTTATATGTAATGTCACTTCTGAAACTTTGCAGCATGCAATTGGCCGTCGGTCCTCGTAATTCTAGATTCTGACTTACTTAAACACCTCTGTTTGCCCATTGCATTCAAAAGATCAACAACTATGTATGTGATTGGCTACACTGTTCACCGCTGCAAAAACACATTGTAAATAGATACATTTGATGTTCTTCAGAGCGCAAACACAAATATGCACTGGATCGTTTGCTAAATCTGTTTCGCCAATATGTTATTACAGTATCAACTGACGGCGCTCTTGCTTGCATTTGAGGGTGCTTTGCTTTGAACCGGGCCTGCTGCCGCATCCCATGTGAAATAACCTTAACCCAAAACCTAAATATAAACAAAGCCTTCACAGAAACTTTCCTGCATTTTTCAAAAAGCATATGATTTATAAGCTCATGGGGACCAAAAAATCTGTCCCCACAATAATCACAATAGCCGCGTTTCCACTGTCGGGCCAGGGCCGGGCCAGGTCTAACAGCGAGCCGAGCCGGGCCAGTGGCCTCGGGCCTCAAGCACCGTGCTTACGTTTCCACTGCCGGGCCATTAGCCCTGCAGCGCTGCCCTAAACCCTGCCCATAACACGCCTTCTTGGATCAAACGTCATACAACCCCACCTATTTCAGCGGGAATTATGAAGTTCATTCAGGCAGGACACTATAGCTAAAATTACTGAACGATCAAGATGGAGAGCACCGAAGCGTCTGTTTGTTTGCTCTTTTTGGTGTTTGCTTGGTGGAAGATGAGGCAGCAAAGCCAAGATAAGTATTACTATCCTTTTGAGGACATTATGACATCACAACTATAATGACAATAAGAACTGTTTATTGAGATCAAGAAATGATTTCTGAAGGATCATGTGACACTGAAGACTGAAGTTATGGCTGCTGACAATTCAACATTATATACACTCACCTAAAGGATTATTAGGAACACCTGTTCAATTTCTCATTAATGCAATTATCTAATCAACCAATCACATGGCAGTTGCTTCAATGCATTTAGGGGTGTGGTCCTGGTCAAGACAATCTCCTGAACTCAAAACTGAATGTCAGAATGGGAAAGAAAGGTGATTTAAGCAATTTTGAGCGTGGCATGGTTGTTGGTGCCAGACGGGCCGGTCTGAGTATTTCACAATCTGCTCAGTTACTGGGATTTTCACGCACAACCATTTCTAGGGTTTACAAAGAATGGTGTGAAAAGGGAAACACATCCAGTATGCGGCAGTCCTGTGGGCGAAAATGCCTTGTTGATGCTAGAGGTCAGAGGAGAATGGGCAGACTGATTCAAGCTGATAGAAGAGCAACTTTGACTGAAATAACCACTCATTACAACCGAGGTATGCAGCAAAGCATTTGTGACCCGTCACGGAAACCAGGGACACAAGTCGGCAGCACAACTTTCGAGCAAAATGAGAAAGAAGCTTTTTTTTTCAAAATTTGTGATTTTCGTTTTTTTGCAGAATCTGTTAGTTGAGATCACGAAGAAGCCTCTGCATGTTTGAGATAGCAGTATTGGTATATTTAAAAGCGTACATTTTGAGTTTGAAATCGGCTTGTTTTTCGGAGATTCTAGCACGCAGTAGGGGCGTGTCATTGTCGGTGTGTATTTCCATACTGAATAAGCCGGCGTGGCTACTTATTATGCAGCGCTCTGGCCGGCTCTATCTGATTTCAAAATTCAATGAAGATGGACGCCAATAACATTACGATGTCCAGCAATCAATTTAAATAGTAGGTTACATGGGGTTTAATTTGTCGTTTAATGAGATGTAGCCTAATACATGTTGTCAGTGCCAATATATAGATCCGCCAACTTAACTAACATGTATCTTAATGGTCCAGTGGTAGAGCTTTCGCCAGCCGTGTCAGAGGGTCTGAGTTCAAATCCGCCCTCGTATAGATTTTTTTTTTTTTTTTCGTATAGTTTTTTTCTCTCATCAAAACGATTATGTTCAGCAGTGGTTGTATATCAAGCAGGGACACACAAACGTTTGCATTATGCTTTGTGATATTAAACAGAACGAATAGAGAGTATCCGCAACGGATTGAAGCGCGCGTCGAGTGAAGACAATGGGGTGTGTGCGCGAGCCACACGATAAAAACACTGCATCTGCGCCACTGATCGCCGCGGCAACGATCACTTTGATCACTTGATTTAAAAAAAACACATTTCAGCTAGTATCTTATTTAAAAAACGAACGAAATGAATGCTATAGCCTACTAACAGCCTACTCATACTATATATATATATATATATACATATCACATAGCACATCCTGTTTTTGATTTGAACATTGTCTAGAGTTTATCTTATTTTTTATTCAGTGTACACAAGAGTTGCCTATACAGTTTTATCGGTAGATGCTAAGAGACATTTATTTATATATTACCTGCAAACTTTATTTTTTATTTTTTATTTGATGGCACATTTTCCTGGCCTTTCTGCTCCACCCGTGCTTACAGCTTTACAGGGGGGTATGGCTTATCTAAATGAGATGTAAATGAGCCCTATTGTCACTCCCAGCAGGAGAGAGGTGAGAATCTTTAGACGCTGTTTTCTCCCCTTTGTGCGTTTGTGAGTGCCTACCTTTAAATGGCCATAACTTCTCCAAATATTATCAGATTTCCATGTGTTACACATCGTTGGAAAGCTTGGAGACTACACTTTCAGAATCTGTGAATAACTCAAAATGCCCCAGAACCGACTTGTGTCCCTACTTTCCGTGACTGGTCACATTTGTGAAGCCACAACACGCACAACCTTGAGGCGGATGGGCTACAACAGCAGAAGACCCCACCGGGTACCACTCATCTCCACTACAAATAGGAAATAGAGGCTACGATTTGCACGAGCTCACCAAAATTGGACAGTTGAAGACTGGAAAAATGTTGCCTGGTCTGATGAGTCTCGATTTCTGTTGAGACATTCAGATGGTAGAGTCAGAATTTGGCGTAAACAGAATGAGAACATGGATCCATCATGCCTTGTTACCACTGTGCAGGCTGGTGGTGGTGGTGTAATGGTGTGGGGGATGTTTTCTTGGCACACTTTAGGCCCCTTAGTGCCAATTGGGCATCGTTTAAATGCCACGGCCTACCTGAGCATTGTTTCTGACCATGTCCATCCCTTTATGACCACCATGTACCCATCCTCTGATGGCTACTTCCAGCAGGATAATGCACCATGTCACAAAGCTCAAATCATTTCAAATTGGTTTCTTGAACATGACAATGAGTTCACTGTACTAAAATGGCCCCCCACAGTCACCAGATCTCAACCCAATAGAGCATCTTTGGGATGTGGTGGAACGGGAGCTTCGTGCCCTGGATGTGCATCCCACAAATCTCCATCAACTGCAAGATGCTATCCTATCAATATGGGCCAACATGTCTAAAGAATGCTTTCAGCACCTTGTTGAATCAATGCCACGTAGAATTAAGGCAGTTCTGAAGGTGAAAGGGGGTCAAACACAGTATTAGTATGGTGTTCCTAATAATCCTTTTGGTGAGTGTATATTAAAGGTAGAAAACTGATATTTTAAATTTGAAAAATATATCATAGTATCACTTTTTTTTTTTACTGTATTTTGATCTAATAAATTCAACCTTCGAGAAAAAAAAATATATATTTTGAATTAATATACAAGAAATAAGTTTATTGTAATAATGTATAATATAGCTTATTATCATGTTTTATTTTAAATTGTGTTTTGAGTATTTAATGACCATCTGATGCAATTGTACAAATAGTGTCCTAGTCTTGCTAGGATTCAAAATCAAATCGCTTTGCACATGGTTACCACATTTAAAATAAATAAATATATAAATAGAATATTATTATTTTTTCTAGGTTACTAATCAAAAAATCTGTAACACTAAATTTGTAACACTAATCATGTGACCAACTGTACAGACAATAGATGTTTCTACGTCTACTTAAGCACAAGATGTTCTTTGGATCTTCTTAAATCATGCTGGAAAACAGGTTTTACACAAACTTAAGAAGTTTATGCAGCTCTAGTGCTGATGTCATTAAAACAAACAAATATTTTTAAAATGGCAAGAAATTATACAACGTATACACAATATTCAACTCAACTTTTGTGAAATAAAAATATTTAATCCGAGACAAAGTGTCACTGAAAAACAACAAAATTTAAGGTTTAACAATGATACATGCATAATTCAGATATCTTACTGTAGCTGCTGTATTTAACGAACATGGGAGATCACATAATCACAAACCTTTAGGAGGGCTAAGATGAAAGATGGGACTCTGTTGTTCATATAAAATAGACCTAAAGACAGCATTTAAACCATACAACACCATGGAAAGTCCATACAAACCTAAGCACTGTTAGCTCAACCAAGTAGCCATCCAACTACAAACCCTGTGAGGATTTTACGAGCATGCAGAGGAAAAAATCAATTGAACAAATGTACTTTTCTAGACTTTTTTCAGCACAGGTGAGGAGAGTGAGGTAATCTATAGATGATAATGAGTGCAGATGGAGATGGAGAGGGAAAATAAAAAGGTTGTAATCTATCCAACATGAGTCTAAATTGGTACATTTTTAGTGAAAGGACATTCTCATGTTTCTTTGTCCAAGCAAGTAATTTCCCCTCTCTCTTTCTCCGGTGTGGCTTGCCGTGGCAGCATTTTCTGCAACACGGAACACTCTCCCTTCTATTTCAATAGGACAGCTCATTTGCCAGACTGTGAACCGAACTGCTGACTGAGTCTTTTAGAGAGAGAGAGAGAGGGAGAGAGAGAGGGAGCAGAATGGAAAGAAGGAGGGAGCAGGGAAAAGGAAAGAATATGAGGAAGCATTGTATCATTACTACTCAGAGAGATCACTGGACATTAAGGAACACTGCATTGCAAGGTCATGAATATTTTTTTCTTTCTTGTCGGCAGGATCGCTTCACACACTAACCTCAGCTCTTTTTATTAAATATTGTTACATTTCCTAGCTACTCATATCAAATATGATGGTAACACATTATAATAAGGTCTCATTTTGTTCATATTAGTTAATGCATTAACTAGCATTAACAATGAGCGATATATTCTTTAGGTATTTATTAACCTTTGTTGATGTTAGTTAATAAAAATGTTCATGGTAGTTCACAGTGGATTACCTTTAATGCTAAAAATGTTACCAATATGCCTTCTAGATAAAGAAATTAGCACAGGAGGTAATTTCAGGGTGTATGATGGGCGATTTAACTAAATTAACAAGAAAACTCCAGCTCCTAGCTGGTTAAAGAGCAGACCTGTATAACCAGGTGCAACCGTGTGTGAATCATGCAGTGTGGTGATTAAATCCAGCCTTTAAAAGAGGTCCCATAGCTGGCAAAAGGCCAATTGAGAAGTCCTTGGATAGAGAGAAACAATGCACAAACACACACACACACAATAAACCCACTTCATGTTGTGCGTAATCCCGCCAACAACCCTTCATGCATCCACTCAAGGACGTTTCCCGGCCCCCGCTAACAAGCAGGCTGTGCAATTAGCCTGCTCATCAAAATAATGATGGATAGCCAGTAAACATGCCCACCACCACTCTACAGAGACAAACACAGACACAGAGTCTGCATTCCAGCATTCAACACTTGAACCAAAAACATATCAACCTAATTAAACAGTTAATTTAGTAATAAAATTCTTTTATCCGAAAGTATCATGAAAGTGATTAACATAAACATACGTGAAACTCAATAGTTTTGTGTGACAAACGGACCAAAATTCAAGCCATAAACTCCGTTAAATGGTTAACCGCTGTGACCATATCACTGAGTCACTATAGATATAGTTTTAAAAATAATTTTATGCTGCAATAATTTAAATTTAAAATAATTGCATAATCCATAGAACAACTATAACGATAACAGCACAGATGAACGATATAACTGGACTTGCATTCAAAATGATTTATTTTTTCAGCTGGAGAGCAAAAAAACTGAAACAAAAAACATTGAAAGCCAGTCAGAACTCATCCGACTTTAAAATGCACTTGTAATAAGCATTATAATAAACGTTATTGTAGATGCTAGCTAATATTGTTATCGTTCTTGGTGTGAACGGCCTATTAGAACAAATGATTCAGACCAGAAGTGCTCCATTCAACTGCAAGTGTCCTGCAGAGTGGACTTCTCAGGGTATTCCGCCAAGGGAGATGTCACAGATTCAACCATGCCATCAGCACCAACTCTACCCACTCCTTCACTCTCACCAGAATACTAACCTGCAACACCTGTCACCACTCATTAAGGACTATATATACACTCACCCATGCCATGCTCGGTTTGTCTGGTCTCCTCGTTCACCATGGACTTATCTGACTCGCCTCTTAATCTGTGCCTACCTGTCTTCATCACGCTATCCTCTCTTCCAGTCATAGAGCATCTGCAAAACCAATAACTACATTCAGTTAAGTCTGCTATATTACCCGCCTGTTACTTAGTCTGTTCAATAAGCACCCCTTACCTGCATTCCTGTTCTCTGTCCGTCTGTTACATGACAGGAGCTTCCAATACAAAATGAGCATAAATGTTCAGTTCGAAGGGGACTGCAAACAGCATTGGGAATAAGGGAAGGAACATCGATACATCACTTCACTGGAAGTGTAGAGGGAAAAGTTTGACTAAAATAAAAAAGGTTTAAAAAAAATGAGGCCCCAGATGTGGTTTGTACGTGGCTGTTCACATATAAAATGCACAAGATGCAACCGTTTCAATGTAACTTTCATGATTATGAGTTATATAATACAACCCCAAATCTAGAAAAGTTGGGACATTTTGTAAAATGTAATCAAATCAAGAATCTGTTATTTGTTCATTCTCTTTAACCTTTATTTTACTGACAAAAGTACGAAGACAAAATTTCAATGTTTTCACTGGCCAAATTCATTGTAAATATAAACAAATTTGGATTTTGATGGCAGCAACGCACTCCAAAAAAGTTGGGGCATAGGTTAAATAAAAGTGAAAAGAATATAGAATATCCAAGTTAAACTGTTTTTAAACAGTCCACAATTAGCAGGTGAACTGGTAATAGGTGAGGGTATCGTGTTTGGGTATAAAAGGAGCATCCACCAAAGACTCGGTCATGGCTCACCACTTTGTGCCAAGAGAGAATTGTTAAACAATTCAAAAATCACATTTCTCAATGCAAGATTGCAGAGCATTTATGTCTTTCACCAACTACCATACATACAGCCATATTGTGAAAACATTCAGGGAATCCAGAGAAATCTCACATGGGCTAGTGAGGCATTTGGAAAACCGTTGTCACTTAATCTCTGTTACACAAGGAGAAAGCTATACATCAGTTCTATGCAGAGATGCCGGCAAGTTGTCTGGGCCCAAGCTCATCTCAGATGGTCCAAAAGACAGTGGAAATCTGTGCTGTGGTCAGATGAGTCCACGTTTCAGCTTGTTTTTGGGAAAACTGACTGAGTTCTCAGTCCCAAAGACGAAAGGGACCATCCAGACTTTCATCATTGACAGGTACAAAAGCAAGACTCTGCCATCATGGTATGGGGGGGCATCAGTGCAAACGGTGTGGGGTGACTTGAATATGTGTAAAGGTACCATTGATGTGAAGGCGTTTATTGGGATTGTACAGGGACATATAATGGCATCCCTGGGAAGCAAGACAATGCCAGGCCTCATTCTGCACATGCTAAAACAGAGTGGTTTCTAGACACTCTACACCAGGGGTGGGGAACGTTGATCCTGGAGGGCCATTGTCCTGCAGAGTTTAGCTCCAACCCTGAAAAAAACATTCAGCTGCCTGCAACTTCAGTAATCCTGAAGACATTGATTAGCTTCAGGTGTGTTTGATTAGGGTTGGAGCTAAACTCTGCAGGACAATGGCCCTCCAGGATCAACGTTCCCCACCCCTGCTCTACACCGTAGAAGGGATGTGCTTGAATGCCTGCAGTCCAAATATGTCTCTTATTGAAAAGGTATAGCCCATCATGAAAAGAAGAATCAGACAACGATGACCACAAACGGTTAAGCAGCTGTCTTGTATCCGGTGAGAATGGGCAAAAATTGCACTTGCAAAACTTCAACAATTAGTGTCCTCGATTCTAAAACATCTAAAACGTGTAATTAAAAGGAAAGGTGATGTGACATAGTGGTAAACATGCCTCTGTCCCATTTTGTTGGAGTGTGTTGCAGCCATCAAGATCTAAATTTGTTTATATTTACAATATATTTTATATTTACATTAGTGACTACTGTTATGAACTGATTAAGTTTGCATACCAACCTTTTCCTTGGAGATCTCCGGCAAGCCCCCTGATGTTCCCTCCTTTTACTAACCACCTTTTACTTTTACTAGAACTAACACCGGGAGAGTCGCGATCGGATTGGGGTAGCGTTACTAGTTTGGCCGTCGATTAACAAAATGCTGAAATATATTTTTAAGTAACGTTAAATTATGTCAGTGAGCCTCCGTCTTGCCTTTAATCACACTGCTTTATCCACGAACTGGACAATAACTTTATTCTAGAGCTGCTATAAAGCCAAAACACTTTACTTTTAATTTCCTATTATCAATGTAAAGCTGCTTTGGAAAAATCTACATTGTAAAAAGCGCTATATAAATGAAGATGACGCCCGGCATTTCTCCCCTTGGGTTTTAGGTTTCGGGAAGGGAACAAAATCCACCACCCCGTCCAAACTTTTAGAATACCGGGTGTCAGATTTGCACAATCCATACACACAATGCTTCGGCATGTTTCCCTCTCGCTCGAAAGCTTGCCAGACCTCCCGCGCCTAGTTACGGTTGCTAAGCCACGATTGGCCTGTGGCGGTTTTCGGGCGTGGCTTAGCGAAGGGTCAATTGGTCAGTGAAAACTTTGAAAATATTTTTCAGTAAAAAAAAAAAAAAAAAGGTTAAAGAGAAATAACAATTCACAGATTCATGCTTTTATTGCATTTAACAAAATGTCCCAACTTTTCTGGATTTGGGGTGGTATAAAACAACATCTAATATGACAAAATTATGCTTATTTTCATAATATACACCCTAAAATATATGTATTATTCAATTTTGAGTGTTTAAATATGATAGATTATTTAAACTGAAATTTATTATAAACTTCAGCTGACATCCTCTGCTCAGGGAATAGGAAGCTGTGAATGTATGGCTACATATGGCTTTAAAACACTTTGAATAGTACACAGGTCATATGGACTAATTGCACAATACTTTTATGGAGCTTTTTTTTGTCATTTGGAAGTACTTTGATAACACTGAAAAGAGTTGCCAGAACACTCTTCTAAAAGTTGCCTTGTGTTCCACAGAAGAAATACAGGTTTGCAATGACATGAGGGCCATAAAATGAAGACAGAATTCTTTTTTTTTTTTTTTATGGACTATCCCTTTAAAGTATTCAAAAAGGTTGAAAAGGTGATAGTACATAACATTTGAATTCTGAAGCCCTTTCATCCAGCTCTGCACTGGTAAATAGAGATGTAGCTACAAACAATTGCGCAGTCACCTCTTCAACCCAACTAATTAGCCTAATGCTATTTTACTAGGCACTTGAAATGTCAGCGCATTTGTAGATTTAGTGTAAACTTAAATTCCATTACCTAGCAGGCATTATTGCTCAGCGAGTTGAGCTGATCTCTCCCCCGGGCCCGATATGTTTCCCCTGCTCTGTCATCTTACTAACCGTTCTGTCTAGACCAACTTAGAGCTCCATAATCCACCACAGGGATCAATAAACTGCACATAATTCAAGGCTAATAATGAGCCTTCAGTACCACACAAATGGTCAGCTACTCTAAAGGAATGGAAGGCATAAAATGATAATGTAATTATTAAAAGGACAGATAAAATGAGCAGGCGCTTGCTCTCTCATATTGGAAAGGCTAAAGTCAATTAGCAGCACTTGAAATTATTGTTATTCCTGAGCCAGCTGATTGGGGAGGAAGTTAATGTATCTGGCGCCCAAGGTAAATGTAGGACATGACTTGTAGTGCCAAGAGCAGCTCTGTTATGTTATGGGCAATTGGAGAGTAATTATATACACACTGTGCTATAAATGTTTTTTTTTTTGTTATTTACTATAGATTAATGGATGTAAGGCTAAACTGCACATGGTTTCAGACAAGTTGATATTGAGAAGAAAATGACTTGCTGAAGCACTAAAAGTGTGCTTGTAAAATATCTACTTGTAACTTAAATCTGAAAAATCATTGGTTTTCCTCTAGTGAGATGGGTTGGCATACATAAAACTGGCATATTGTTTTTATTTTTTTTTATTATAGTTTCAAGTCAAGGCTCAAGTAATTAAAATGTCTTGCTTTTAATAATTGGGTGTTTGATCAAAAGTGAAAGTATAGCTATTTATAATGTTACAAAATATACATATTTTTATGTCTAACTATCTATTCATCAAAGAATCCTGTAAAAAAATATGAAGCAAAAACTGTTCATCGGAGGGGACATGTTCAGTTCACTTAGTTTTCTCATGGACACGACATATTAACTTGTGGAAACATGATAAAATGTTGTGGCCACGAGATCATTTAGTCGAGGTAACGATCCTTATGTTGTGGCCACGCAATGTGAAGTCGTGTCCTCGAGATCCTGAGGGAACGACATCTATTTATTGTGGCCACAAGTTCAATGCGTAAACAAACCTGCATGATCATAGCAACCTGGGATTATCAGAAATGGATATTATTAATAAATTAAGAATTAAAAAATGATTATAGGCCTATACAGAACATTACTTAGGTAAAGAGATACATGAAATGAAAGGGAAAATAAAGAATAAATTATAAGAAATAATTATAATAGCCCACAAATTATAAAAGATTATGGGATGGGATAGGATAGATGAAAAAAAAAAAAAGAGTCTTGCAGGCATATATTATTATATATTCTATGTTAACATTCATTGATAATAACAAACTTCATTCGAATGCTGTATAGAAAATATTGCGGGCAATATAATATAATAGTATAGGCCCATAATATAGGTTAATAAAATCATTTCTTAATGCCACACTTTTTTGTCATTCTTAATTCAAAATAAAATGTTGATTTACTAATAATATCCATTTCTCATAGTCCCTGGGTGCAATGATTACGTAGGTTTGTTTACACATTAAACTCGTGGCCACAATAAACGGTCCCCTCAACAGCTCAAGGCCACGACTTCACATCGTGTGGCCAAAACATACGGATGTCATTCCCACAAAAAAAGTATCTTGTGGCCACGACATACTATCACATTCCCATAAATGAATATCTCGTGGCCACAACATATTACCACATTCCCATGAGTTAGTATGTTGTGGCCATGACAAAACTAAGTGAACTGAACGTGTCCCCTCCCGGTCACCGTAGTTTCCAACACTGATGGTAATGTACATGCATTACAGTTATTTTATGTCAAAGTATGTCATATCATTTTGTGGTGGAAAAAAGAGTCAAGGCACTTTATGTATCCTAAATAACCACAATTAAATATTTTCAGACTTTTTTGTACAATTTTACAGCTTTTGCACAAAAAATACAGCATTCCAAACTTTACAGAGAACCACAGAAGCAGCCGATCTAAAGAACAGGTCCGTCATACATTACAGTAGCTGAGTTGTAGAGTTCTAGAGTGTGTAATCTCTGCCAAATGACTTTTTTTTTTTTATGTCCATCCTGCAAAACCAGCACAGGCAGATCTAAATTAGCATGATTCACTGAAAATACAGTAAACATTGTGCGGTTTCACTTGCCAAGTGAGAACGTGAACATAGTTGTCGTTTCCACCAGGCTGCTTCCTCCTAATGCGCTAAATGTTTTGGCTTGCACAAAATGTCACCCTTCCCAGAGAGGACTGGCATTTGAAGTGGGTTTTGTAGACCCTCCGGCCAGATCGCTGAAGGCAGAACAGCCGCTACGTATCCAACGAGCATGAAAGAGGCGAATCTGTCTGAGAGGAGCATTAGATGATAACACCAGAGAACGAATGCCACAGACCCACATCACTCAAAAGCAGCGAGGACAGCTTGTTTCAGGGTCTGTTAAGTATGTCCATGCCAGTGGGGGATTCAAAGTAAAGCACAGTGCTCCCAAGCCTTTCAGTGTCTGATTCTGAGGCTGACAAAGGCCTTGATTGAAGCTAGAAGTCTCTGAGCTAAGCAGCCTGACAGGATAATAGGACATCTGGAACAGATGTTTACTCCCCCATTTGTAAAATGGTGTCGGCTATGGGTGAATTGTTATGCTAATGCCCAAGCAGACACACCCTCTCTTTTGCATAGACTCAGCTGCCAATTAAAAGTTAGATTTTTTTTTGTAACTTGTTTACTGATTAAAGATACTAAGAAGTGTTTGGGTGGTACGAGTTAAAATACAAATCAAATAAATTGAATCAAGTAAAGGGATTCGCCCTTTGTTGTTCTTCCAAAATGAGCTGCCTTTTAAAAGTTATTTAAATATCGTCTGCTGTCATCACTGCAACATTTCTAGCATTTTAATGACAAATAATCAAATGACTGTCAATGGAAGTCAACACATGATAGCAGTCTTCTGATTTCCCCCAGCTTACCCAGTGTTTATGCGGTAATCAACACTCAGCCATCTGCGAATGTGCAATTAGCATAATTGGTGTACGTTACACGCTTAATGTAAAGCACATTTTTTACTGCCATTCCACTCTCTGTACATCTAATTGCGATTGAGTTTGGGAGGAAAAACATCGGGAGTCTCTGGGAATGTTAAAAAAGCATATAAGCTTGAGTCCAGGTGCGAAAGAGTCAAAGGTCAAGTGGCCTTGCTTTTATCTGACAAATACTTTGGTAACACCTGGACGAAAGGCAAGAGTTTAAACGCATGAGTGAATGGGCATGACACTGCAGTCTCTTCCAGCTGCTCAAATCCAGCATAAATTGGACTCCATTAGAATTAACAGCCTTTACTGGATATTAATTTACATATAAAGGCAAGAAGACATCTGTCATAAGGTATCTGGGAGAAGACATTTCTAAACTGTTTCTAACAATGCCTAAACAACTTTTAGCTGTATCTACGGCATTTGCTGTAAGAAGTGATTTCAAAACGTTTTGATGCTAAGGACCCCCAAATATGATGGCCCCCATGCAAGGGTCCCCGTTCTAAAATACATACATAAAGATATGATAAAGACAACATGTCCTTTGCAAAATGACTGTCACATAACATTATACTGAAGTATTAGCTGAAAAATACAGACTTGGTATCTCCTTTAGAAGTGTATACCTTGTCCTACTAATTGTTAGATGTTGGACAAATACGATAAATACTTTCAAATCAGTTTAACTCTAATTTACTTGAAAAAGTAAAATGTATATCTATATTTCTTTTTTTTATTTAATGTTTTTTTTTTTTTTTTTTTTAAGAAAAGAGTACTTTTATTTTGCAAGGATGCATTAAATTGATCAAAAGTGACAGTAAAGACTTTTATAAAGTTAAAAAATAAAAACTTTTTTTTAATTATTTGCTGTTCTGTTTAACTTTCCATTCATCAAAGAAACAAAGAAAGAATAATCATGGTTTCCCCAAAAACATTAAGCAGCACAACTGTTTTCAATGTTTTCAATAATAAGAAATGTTTATTGGGCTCTAAATCAGGATATTAGAATGATTTCTGAAGGATCATGTGACACTGAAGACTGGAGTCAGATTTGACATCACAGCAATAAATTACATTTTAAAATATATTAAAATAGAAACAGTTATTTTAAATTGTAATAATGTATGACCATATTAACTTATTTACTGTATTTTTATCAAGTAAATGCAGCCTTGTTGAGCATAACAGACTTCTTTCAAAGTCATAAAAAAAATCTTACCAACCCCAAACGTTTGAATGGTAGTGTAGTTCCAAAGCAGTCCTAAATACATTTCATTAAAATACGTTTTTGTCGCTCAGATTTTCTACAGACCCCCTATAAACCTATTGTGGCCCCCCTGGAGGTCCCAGGCCCCAGTTTAAAAAATCCTGTGCTGTAACAAATTCCATTTACAATTCAGACAAAACACATCAATCTATTAAATTAAAGATCAATTAAACTAGGCTCACATGCAGGGATTTAAAACCATTTAAACTATTCCAAGGTTAAACAGAGGGAAATGGAGCCCTGGACACAGTTTGCGATATAAGCCTCTGTGTCCAAACAAATATTCTCACAAAAATAGCACCACAACATGACAGATGCCTTTTTTTCTTCTCACCGTGGGATAAAATATGCAAAACACAAGCTTTCAAACTCATGTTTAATTGTATCACGTCATGGATGTAGGCTGGGGCATTGTTGCTTGAAGTATAAATTGGGTAATTCAATTAAAGTGCCCTGCGTAGACACATGATAACGGATGGAGGACGACCCTAGCCCGGGCCTGAACCTCACGTCACCTCCATATCTCTCGGCTTTCCTGACAAATGGAGGCCAGTTAATAACTGAAACACATGGCTGCTGCCGTAGGTCAATAACTTTCTTTCCTTCATCGGCATGACTGAATTAACCGCCTCGCCATGTAGTCCAGACGTTTTTCCTCACGTGTAAATAGAGCTAGCATGCAGCCGCTGATTAGCTATGAAAGCCCTTCTTATCTTGAAAAAGAAACAGCTGGAGTTAATGACGACTTTGCTCTGTTTGTGTTGTTGAGGGTTACGCAGTCGAAAGCAAAGAGCCTAACATGTTCTGTTTGTAGTGTCCATCAAAGATTGAGATGACTTGACAGTTTGACAACAACAGAGAATCACTTGAAGTAAAGGAGTGCGAACCAACACTTGAAGGTCAGGGGAGTTTCATGAGGAGGAGCCTTAATCCTATGAACTTCAAAGATCCAACATTTGAACGTTTAATTTCCCTTAAACGTGCTCTGTACAAAAAGGAATTGCTGAGAAAACTTCAAAACAATCTGATGCACTAAAACTATTGTTTTAAAAACAGTAGCACATGCTTTTGCCAATTTGTTTGTTCACTAAATCCAAAATGCTTCATGCAACCAATAATTTTGCCAAAGCAACTCCAGATTCGTTGTTCAAGAAATGTTCAGTAAGTAACTCAATAAATGGTTCTATATTTTACAGGCCACTTAAAATGACATCATTGTTTCTGAAGGCGCAATCACCTTACAAAGCAAATATATCTGGGATATAGTTTCAAAGGTTGAATATAGACCTCAACAATCGACACAACTGGGGGGGTTATGCTTAAACAACAGCATAAAAGCTGTTGTTTTATGCTGGGGACTTAAAATTTCAGTAATGTTGATCAATTTGTAATTATTTGTCCAGAAACTGTGTTTGACTACAGTAGTTGGGACAACATTTGGGGGAATGCTGTTTGTTTTTATGTAGTTTCAGGTACTGCGCATTTCAACATTTATTTGTGATTTAAAAGGTCCCATAAACTGGAAAATATGTAGTTGTTTTTTTACAGTGTGTAATTTAGTAGAAAACACAAGATTTACACTACATAAACACTGATTAAATCCACTAAGCATCTGTGTAATGAGAAATAACCACCCTTGATAATTTGTACATCCCCCTAAATTTCCTTTCCGTTATTTCTGTAAATACCGAGTTGAAATGGGGCTGAGACCAAACCACATCCCCCGCCCCAAAAGGCTTGTCTAAGTCTTTTAATATTGTGAAAATATTTACAAGGTTAAGTGAAACTAATTGAAAACCACCTACGTAAAAGGCTTTCTCAAGCCCAAACTCGGGATTAGGGTAAAATACTGTTTAAATTCCATATCAAAAGAATTACAACCCTTTAAAATATCCCATAAAAGACTTCCCTCCAAAGGTGTTTGCAAACATGCCTTTTGCATGCTAATATCACATAGGGAAAAAAGACGCTATATATCCACAAATTATTTATCCGTGGATATTTAATAGAATCTTTTGTGGAGATGTGCGCAGCAGGAGGTGTTCATTCTGAGACTGTTTAAAAACGCTGTAATCCGCTGCGAACTAAAGGTGGCAGTGCCATTGTGTGACTGACAAATTTGTTTACAGGCATGCGTTAACCCAACAGATTAAAACACTATTGCCGGGAAGATAAGCACGCAGGCGCCTGACTGTCACAAACCTCCGCAACCCTGTCTTTAATGCAGGAGAAAAGAGTCAGATTGAACAATGGCTTTAAATCCATTCCACCCCTCCACAAGGCCTATTTGACATTGTTCTAGTGCTACCCACACAATTTTCACATTTCAAAGTCAGTTTAATCAAGAGCGCAGGCAAAAGAGGATGGATCAGAGGGAAGAGAAGATTTTTGCCATTCAAACGAACTCATGCAAATGATCACTCCAGTATGGAGTTTGTGTCAGGCTGGCTTTGGGTGAACCTTTATCAAACAAGGGATTTGATTTTGTTCTCTCTCTTGCCTCTTTCTTCTGTTTGGCACAAAGCCCATTCAGTTAGAGGAGAAAAAATGCTCGCACTGGGGGGCATCCACTTTTAGTCTTATGCTACTGTCTTTGGGCAATGCATTGACATTATAAACTATTAGCAGAAGATCAGAACAGCCAAGTTAAGGACAAGACACCTCAGGCCCGAAGGCTGAAATATAGACTGGAGCAATTGGAAATGCCAGGCTACATCATGGAGCAGGGCCATAACCACCCAACACATTAGGCACGTTTATTTGCACTAATTCTTCACAGAATAAATCAAATGTAAAAAATCTAAGATAGATTTGGAAATTTATGTTTATATAAACCATTATATTTGCAGTCTGATTTAAATATTAGTTTACATGTGCATTTTCCGTCGCTGTCAGGCAGAAACCTTTTGTGTCCAACACCGCAAATTTTCAAGAAATGTGAAAAAAGCACTGTATTTTTTAAATAATTAAACACTGTGCTGTCAAAGCTGATATTGTGGCTTTATTTATGGGTAATATATTATTAACATTTTACCAAAATCAAGCTCAACTGGAGTGTTGTTGTTTTTTGTTGTTTTTTGACCAGCGAATGTTGGACATATGTTTTGTACATCATTAGAAAGGCCGGGCAGTAAGTGCATTGCATTACGTTTTCAGAAACTTACAGGTTTTAAAGTGTATTGTAGTTAAGTGGGCACTCAGTTTTTTCTGTCATTTGTCATAAAAGATGAAGTGCTGCGCACAGGCTATTTAAAGCAGTATTAGCTATGACTCGACTGGAAAATCTAGGCTAAGATATTCTTCTCTGCTCCTCAAATACATAAAATATTAGCCTTTATGTATAATGTTTCTTGAGTAAAGAAAATGCTGTAGAAGAACCAGTTCTTCATTTACCATTCCATTGCAAACAAGCAGAGACAGTGCAAAATGATGAAATATGAAGTTTCTGCCCGACAGCGATGTTATGTATTCTGAACACAACTTCAGCGCATTCGTAAAGCCCAGTTACCACCGCAATGTCACCAGAGCTACCATCAGTCCTTTTTGCATTGATAACATCTAAAAGAAAGCTGACATACATGTCAGAAGTTCTTTTGTAGCAAATATTTAGTACATATTCATTCTCCTCCATTGACAAGTTCATAAGACGCAAGACGCAATTAAATATATGCACATTTGTACAATCACAGCACGTGCACAGGGTTAAGCATCAGAATTAAGCAATTACTGTACATGAATGATTATTTTTTTTTCCTTATTGATCAGATTATTTCATATCTACACCATCCCTTCCAACCTGATTGAAATTCCATTCATTGTAATTTTTACATTAAGGTGTTTCAGTCCAATTGAGCCATCAATCTGAGTGCTAATGGATTATTTGGTTGCATGTAAACGTAGCTATTGAGGAGGACAAGTCTCCCCCAATCAAATCAATGAAGTCCTGCTTTTTTCTGTTTGCAGAAGTCAAGCGTGAATTCCAGCACGTTGCTTCAGTTTTAAAGGTTGTATCAGCGATTTCAGGCCCAAAAAAGGCCCAAACATAAATGATCACATTCATCTAATCTTTCCTAATGATCCGCTAGCTGCCCGCCCTATAAGCAGGCGCGTCTCTGTAGGCAGCCTAGGCTCTGAGATCTACACACAAAAACAATTGGTTTCACCAACCACTCAAAACCAAAATAAATAGTATTCCAACCAATCACCGACAGGGGGTGGGTGTTGTGAGGTTGATAGACGCTGGCTTCTTCTTCAGCTCCGACTTCGCGTGCACGAGCGCAAAACCTCACAACACCCACCCCCTGTCTGTGATTGGTTGGAACACTATTTGTTTTGGTTTTGAGTGGTTGGTGAAACCAATTGTTTTTGTGTGCAGATCTCAGAGCCTAGGCTGCCTACAGAGGCGTGTTTTTTTGACAGCCTGCTTATGGGGTGGGCAGCTAGCGGATCGTTAGGAAAGATTAGATGAATGTTATCATTTATGTTTGGGCCTTTTTTGGGCCTGAAATCGCTGATACAACCTTTAAAGGTGGAAGGTAAGTAAGTAGCTAAATATTTAATATTTGCTAATTGTTTATGATAGAAATGCTTTCCCTGGTGGTCTTTCAGGAAATGATTTAATGTTTATGAAGATACAGAGACAGAGATGTTTAGGTTCATATCCATGTAAACACTATAAGAACATATGCTACATGTACTGTGGCATCTTCTTAAAGGGAAACAGCAAAGAGCAAACCTCACAGCAGCTTATTCGAAACATCTGGTTCTACCGGCAAGACTATTTACCCCATATCGTCGAGGTAAAAAATGATTATTGCCAATTAAATGCCCATTAATTTTGCAAGCAGAGAATCCTGCCAGATGTTTTGCATCTGAGAGAAAAATAGCCACTCCTATTTGTTCTTTTCATAATAGTCAATGGCATGATGGATCTTTTCCATTCACATAAGCACAATTAAACGGTGTGGACTTTTGTAATGTACCTACATTTAAAGGGGCTACGCTGACAGTTGAGTATTGAGCACAGTTTGGGCTGAAGCAACTAAGTTCAAGTGTTTCCTACAGGACAGAGATATGATTTATAAAAGGGCTCCACAGACTTGATTAATTTGATGCCACTATGCTGCCCGTTGTCTGAAAATAAACTGAAGGCCCTTTGAAAACCGTTGCCCTATTTCTTCTTATTGATATATCTGTGGCACAATTGGAAAAATAGAATCTAGGTCTTATAAATTAAGAACTCCTTGCTAGGCCACATGGAAACTGAAAACACTCTAAAGACAACGGCTGACTCCTCAACCTAACATAATAAATGACTATCGGGTGCTATAACAATCTGCTCCCTGCTTGCTCTGACCTCGACACAATGGCCCAGGTTGCCCAGCTGTGGCCCTGCTGGAGTGCAGCAGCTGAAGGTAGTCTTACTGTGCTCTCCACCCTGACCTGACTGGCTCTGTCTCTTCCTCAGGCCAGCACTTTTTAATTCCCATAAGAAGCAGAGAAGCGCTGAGAGGCCGGAGCAAGCAGGAGTAAGCATATATTGCACGTGTCAGGGCCAGAGCCCATACACTCCCTCACTGACCTCAATTAGAGCAGACTAAAGACCAAAACTAACTGCACCATTGTATGCACAGGATACAAACTAGCAAGTGATGGATTACATGGATGGCATTATTAAAGACCCATTTTAACAATTCCAGAGTTACTAGAAGAATTTGAATCTAATAACTGGTGCAAGGGCGGGACAACCTGCCACTCACATGAGATCACAGCAATAGAAAACCACAACGATCTAACAATCCAATCAATTCCAACATCAAAATCAATCCTACACTGATTTTTTTTTTTTTTTTTTTTTTGTTTGTTCGTTCAGGAAGCCTTTTCACTGGGATATACGTCACAATAGGGAAGAAAATACAACTTCCATTTCATGCCAACTTTAAATATCAAAGGAGTGTGATGTCATGCTGAAAATATCAATTGCGCAATATCACACGAGCAACAACCATAGGCGCAGAGCCACGTTTTACATAACAAGGAGTTAATATAGACTAACTTACATGTTTTACCAGGACTAACTATTGTAGGCTATTATTTTCATTCAGAGGCTAAATAGATGCTTTGTGGTTGACATTTTTCAAAAAAATATTGATAACAATCAACCAGAAATTTGATACCTCTTGATTTTCTTCCCCAAGCCACTGGGGATGTTCATTTATCATTGCGCTGTAAAGATCACGGCAGTCCTGCTTGCAAACAGGCAAAACAAGAATAACATGAAACCTCTAAATCACTGTTTCACTGTTATTTTGGGATACCCAGCAGACCAGGACACCAATTGAAGCCTCATCAGCAGCCCTATCAACTCAGCAGCGGTGGTGGGTGGCCGGAGCAGATTTGTGAGGGTCATATGCCTAACTGCGACCTCCATAAGCAACCAACACGCCAGGCTTCTTTTAGCTAAGGCAATTAACCTTGCAGAGAGCAATAAGAAAGGACAGGAAGAGACACAGAAAAAAAGAGCAACAAAAATACAACAGAGAGTGGAAAGTGGAAAAGCCACAGTATGATAAAGAGAGAGGGAAAGAGGAAAAAAGGGAAACTCCCAGAAAGAAAGGTAGAGGTGAGAAGCTTAACTCATAATGATAGGGGGAAGCGTGCCTGGGCTGAGGGGGCTCTCTTCTCTCGGCTCTGTCTCTTCTCAGGGGAAGCAAAGGTTGGGAGCACTCGTCTCGTGGAGAAGGTAAGATGAAGGGCCAGTGTCAGGCTGGCTTTTAATGGTCAGAACAGTGGTTAGTTCTTCTGACTATGTCCTGTCCCCCGTGGCTCAGAGTCCACTCCATGTAACTGGCCATAATTCACCTCGTTTGGCAGTTTGGGGTCTCGGAGGTGCAGGATAAAAAGTGCAGGGAGCAGTAATGGCACCAAGAACAGCTGAGGGCACATCTAGTGAGAGAAGAACAGAAAACCGCACTCTGACTGGAACCTTTAGACCAGTATCTGCAAATCAAATACTATAAAAGTGTTTAATTGTATAATGGTGTCAAAACAGCACATGAAATGCTTTCATTATGAATAATCACAAAAATAAGTAAATTACTTGTACACTTACATTAACAAATATTGCACTGTTACACTGGTAATACAGGTTATATGAAACCTGCTCACACTGCAGTAGGACTTCATTACGGTCAGTTGCTTCACTGCTATTGACAAGCATTTTTCACGGTCACTATACTATTTGTCCTCTTTACTTCTTATTTACACTTCTAAATTAGAATTTTTATTTCTTTCATATATATTATACATTTAAAATGTTTAAATAGTTTATTAGATTTATTCTCTTTTATATAGTCAGTTGGTAAATGTTCATTCTTTCTACCTGTTGCTATTACCAAATGTAGGACGTCTTAGAACTGCGAAAAAGCATCCAAGAAAGAATTTCATTGAACTTGGTAGATTGTACTCTGACAACAAAGCAATGAAGATGGCGACAATAAAAAATAAAATAACCTTAATATAGTCCAGTACTGCATATCTGCTTAAAAAGTGAATCTGGGTAGTTATTGGATTTCAGTTTTTCAATTACTGTCAAAGGTGTTGGGAAACCCACTAGACCCAGACATGGCTATTTTTGGTGTCAGTAGTGACAATGTGGAGCTGTCTAAAAAACAGTATGTTGTGCTTGGAGTTGTCACACTCTTAGCACGTAGATTGATTTTGCTCAACTGGAAACAAAAAAATCCACCTCACTGCTCTGCCCTGATTAGAGATGTTATGCACCACCCTCAACTCGAAAATATTAGATTTTCCTTAAAGAAGAGTGATCATTTTTATGCAGTATGGAAACCCTTTATTGATTATTTTAATAAGACAGCAATAATTGAACCTTAACCCCACTAATACTACTACTTCCTCCCCCCACACTATCATTACTTGTGTTAAAATATAAATTGTTTACATATGTAAGAATATTACTGCACACTGTATCTGTAAAAATGTGAATTTTGTTGGAGTTTTTCTTTGTGCCAATGTAGAAAAAGTTAATCTGGGTTAAACAAAATGTGAGAATAATGAAAAAGCGTGACCTGTTTTTTGTTGTTGTTTTTTATCAAGCAAAAAGTTTTTTTTCCCCATGAAACCAGGTAGTTTGAAATTGACATTTGTACATTATGTCCTCTTTAACAGGGATGTATTTACACATAACGACCTTCTAGACCTTTTGGGTGAACCCTAATAGCTGACTAACTGCTGTGATTTGCTGATGGCATTGAGAGAGAGAAAATAAAAAGGCATTGATAAAAAGAAGGTGAAGGGAGTTTGACATTTTTTTGTTAGCTCTAACTGGGGCACAGAAGTGGTACAGCGATCAGGAGCTGGGAACCAGTTCTAGTCTGGGCATGTCAAATCTGGATCACTCAGGAAAAGACAGACCCTTCCTACCCCCTGTCCTGGGGCAAGTATGGACAGACCAGAATACTGCTGAGTTCTACTGCAGACTAATTAAAGGCAGCAAATCAAAATTGTGCTCTCCCCTAGAATCATTCTTTAACCCAGAGGTCCTCAAACCTGTCCTGCAAAGCTGCTTCAGCACAACTGAATTTCACACCAATGTGATTTTCAAGTAATCCTGAAGAGCTTGATTAGCTGGTTCAGGTGTGTTTGATCAGGGTTGGAGCTAAACTCCCCAGGTCAGTGGGTCCCCTGGAACCTCTGCTTTAAACAATTAAATGATTATTCATATCAATATGTAAAGTTATAAAGTAGTGCCCCACCAACTGTTACATGTGGCTGCTAGCCATGCACGATGAAGAACATCTTCATTCTAAGAAACTCAAAACACAGCATACTGCTGGATGCGTAGCTGTGCTATGTGTGTGTGTGTGTGTGTGTGTGTGTGTGTGTGTGTGTGTGTGTGTGTGTGTATATATATATTTATTTATAACTTATTTTTTAAATGAAGAACGCAATAACTGTCATTTTCTTCCCCCTTAGTAGCATACATTTTTGGTACCAATTTTCATTCTTATTAACAATATATTATGAAGGGCCAACCAGCAAATAATCATATGAAATTTGAATGTTTAATTAAAAAATGCTGAATATAAAATCATAATATCCTGTACATACAGGGCTTGAGTTTAACACCCGCCAACCGGCCAAATGCGGGTGGATTTCAGCAATTGCATGTAACACAGTCACTCCTACTGGCCACTTTGGCGGGTTGAATTTTATAGCGTAGGCTATATTATATACATTTTTAATTTGTAGTCTTTTAAAAAGACGTCTGAAATAATAAACTAAGTGCAATGTATTGTTGTCAAAAATATAGATTTTTTGATAGCCTACATATTGATACTGTAATATCTGAAACGCTTCCAATACTCATTTTCCACAGAATATATACACGATACCAGCTGCGCTTTCTTGTTGACTCACAAACCTGCCTCCCCTCACACACCCGTTTCATTTGCTCAGGATTAATATTGTCGGTGTTACAGGGGTTGCATTTGGCTGTGGGATTGCACACATTGCGCATAATTTTACTCATTCCCGCAGATTTTGTGCTCACACCCAAAATGTGCTTACATAAAGACACCTCACAGTACTAAATTGAGTTATTTTCCACTGTCTATTGCACTTAAATAGTCAAATACATAGATATACTGTAGTCTTAAGTTTAATTATTTATGTATTCAAAATGATTTCATATTCAGGGTTTATAAATATATATTCAGATTTCAAATAATTAATTCCTGTATGTCCCCTCATTATACATAATAATAATATATAGATAAAATTGGTGTAATCAATGACCTGTAAAGCTTTATATAAGCTTATGTTTGTTAATGGTTTTAATGAATGCTATTTTCTCTGATTTGACTCAATAACCATACAGACCTACAAAAAGGTGTTCGGTTCTCATTCCATTAAGCTGCACTTTTAGCTTCACGCAGCTAAAACAGAAGACATGTTAGCATGTGACAGTCTCAAGGGAGCGAGCGGTGAGGACAGTGTGGACTCTCCTAGATACCAATCACTGCACCCAGGGGCTTTGTCTTCACAGTAAAGTCTCATTATCAGCCAGACCGGTACAATTTTCCACGCATATCTGCATATTGATTCCCACTACAGACACCGCTGACTAAAAGAATACGACGGCTGGGCTGCCAGGGTTGAATAAAACGAGTCCGGCTGATGATACGCCAGGGATGGGAAATCTGACAATAACAACCCTGAAAGTTTGATTTGACTGAAAGTGATCCACTTTACCCAGAGTACAGTAATTTTGAGATTATGAGTTGCTCTATGATGGTTGTAGGACATATATGATGTGATGGGTAATTATGGCGTGTCGTGGGTCGGGCTCGTCGGCAGCCAACGCAATCAGCTCAGTGCCGAAATAAATGGGTCAGGAGGAAAGTCGCTGATTAAAATCACATAGAATAGTGTGGGGTTTCCTTGCTGATTTCCACTGCTGGCCCTACATCTGTTCACCTACAAGGAGAAACAGAAAAATGGAGATGGCAAGCAAACGTCAGTGGGGAAGGAACGCACACACGCTACATGCACGAGCACGTCGATCCGCATTATCGCACACATCAACGGACCTGCTCCGATCTTGTTAAACAGACGAATACAAAACGTCTATGACACATATCAAAAGTCTCTTATTTGAAACTGTACACATTTCTGCTTCAGCATACTTACCGAAGCATAACTAAATGCACTGAGCTGCGCAAGTCAATAAACCTGAGTGTTCGTGTGTTTGAGACCATGTGTGTGATTGTGTTAACCTGTGCTGGATTGAATGGCAGGTAGGCTCAAAGGGCACAGTGTGCCTGCTGAGTGGGCAAGGAGAGTGGAGCAGCTGCAGCCGGGCCCCTGTGGCCCTTAACGGCCCCTGGCTGTCAGAGTAAGAAGCCGTAGTGAGGGTCAGCTCTTCCGGCACATCACCAGCTAGAGAGGAATGGGGGGGAATCATGTATAAAACATGACTGACATTCTGCATTTGTCTATGCAAACAACACTGTAATTCAGTTGTATGTATTAGTAGTGCTGGTGTAGTCACTAACTGTCTGTTTTGAAGACATACTCAAGAGACTATAAGAGGGAACCTTTCATCCATTGGTGGTGAATACAGGTCAAGTAGACTATTGTCTGATAATTTGGCATTAAGGAATGGGGGGGGAAATCCCATTATTCAATATAATATAATTTATATAATATATTTTCTTATAAAAAACAAACTATATTTAAATATAAACATGTAGTCCAATGGGGAAGTGTACTAATTATATTGCAAAAGCTGTGTATTGCAAAAGCTATCCATTTTATGCACATGTATATCATTTCCTATCCCACTATAAACAAACAGAGATAATGGCTGTCAATAAAGAGATTATATTTCCCTCTTGTCCACAATCCAACACAAGACACTTAAGAGTCACAGAAAAACAAGTCCCACTCTAGAGAAATAGTACCGGTGCCATTTAACAGCTATGTGAAATCAATATACAGCTAGAAATGGTGGGAAATAAACATCATAGTAAACCAGTTATTGACGTGCTGCAGTAATTTACACTTGCCATTACAAGATGGATTGAGGCGATATTTATTTAGCCAGAAAGCTGGCAGCGGGGATATGGTACAGCAGATGCCACGGTTGCCAGATGCTTGAAATACACCCTCCGTCCATCAAAACCCCTCCCTTGATGATTTCCTCCTTGTTGCAACCTGACAACCTTAAAACAACTGTATAATTAGAGCGGCATCTGCCGCGCTGCGTCTCTCTCTGGATCAATCAGGAAACTTCGGACCAAGTGAGACAATGCAAAATGACACACAGACACAATAAGAGGAACAACTGATCACAGCTTAGAAAATGGAGCTGCAGGTACAATAAGGCTGTGATTATTGCCTTGAAATAACCACAATGATATCTATTTGTTGTCAGAAAATGTACATGTGAAAGATTTTGTTGTCACAGCCATCTGAAATGAATCAACACAGCTCCAATCTGCTAGTTAAAACATTGAAATGATCAACATTAGCATATCGCAAGCCAGCGGCATGAAGTGAACTACCTTAAAAACTAACTCATCTTATCCTAAGAGGAATGAAAGGCCTGATCAATACAATGCATAACAAAAGTTCAAAACCATGCACTCACCTGCCATTAATATTACTTTCTGTACGGTTTTCCTGTAACCTCAGGGACCCCAGAGTGCATCTCCAGAGACACTAACCCTTAATTAAAGACTGAATGTAAAATGTCATGACAGATGACCCTCTCCAGACTGATGAAAGGAAAGATGAAAGGAAAGGTTGAAGCGGTAGTTTAAGGTCTGTAGCACACTTTATTGCAATATATCTCATAAATGGATTGCTATGAAGAGATTTCAACAAGAATGAATTGCACCTATACAACATTAGCTTCTTCACAACATTAATTGCACCAAGCTAATAGCACAAATAGAGCCTAATTTGCATAGAAAGGGGGTGCATTTGCGCTGAAAAGCATAGATTTAATTTACTGTAAACACTCACAATGAAATGCTATTTCAGTGTACTGAGAATCTGGTTTAACTGGATTTTTGTTGCTTAGTGAATAAGACAGGTTTTGTGCTGAAAACCCCATGCAAAAGTGGAGCAAATGTTAAGTGAATGAAGCTTTCCTATGCAATGAACAATTCTAGTTCATTTCACACTTCAATTTGTGTGTATATGTATGCGTGTGAACTTGAAATGAGAAAGGTTCTCTGTTATTGAGAACGAGTCTGTGCTTGTTCGTTGTGATTAACACTACACCGCTACATCTCATCTAAGCAGAATTATCACCTCCACAGTCAGTCCATATCAGAGTTATACTCACGCTCCCCACTGCTGGCACTGTGATTTTTTTTTGTTTTTTTTGTTTTTGAAGTAATTTATGAAAGAATATACAGAATGGTTATGGCAAAAAAAAATCTGCAACTCTATCAGACTACAAATAAACATCAGTAATTCATTCCAAGTCAACAGAACTCACACAATACATTTGTGGTGTTTGGTGTAAAAATGTTCAATTACACACTCTAGATTTAAAAAGGATTCAATTTGTCGTGATTTATGGTCTTATGTCTGGTAATGAGGTGATTGTGTACTTGTTTCCTGCTGTAAAACATGCAATAAAATGATTTTTTTGTGAGCATCTGCATTTGAGGACAATAGAAGTTCTGTAAATTACACACTCCCTCTGCTGGACAGAGATTAATATCTACAAGCATAATCAGAACCACTGAGAGGAAAATGGACAGAATAAATCACGAATTACATAATTACTTCACATTTAATGGAAAAAGGCAGCAACAAAAAAAGATACGTACATTTTGTATATATATATACACTGTCCTCCTATTGACACACGACTGATCTCACCCATCAGGTTAACATAATATATATATACACATACACACACACTTGACAAGAATGTGGTGAATTAAATACTACAGAAAAGACTAATTGAATATGTAAGTTCAGGCAAGAATTTAACATTTAAAACAGTCAATTTTTATATTGGTACTCAATACAAGCTTGTAGAATTTATATAAGTATATATTCCTTAGATTTTTTTGTTGTTGTTATGTTTACAATGATTACCTAAGTATCAAAGTTATACAAATTAAGTACTACTCAACTTTCTGATACTGGTGTTCCCATCATGCACTGGGGCATGAATAATTAATAAGGTTGCATTTTTCACTGTTTTCTAGTTGTATTTACCCTGTTTTATCATTATTCATTTTCTACTCAAAATGACCCATTCATACTCAGAAACTATCCACTGATTGTTACCGTTATTGGGTACCATGTAGGCTACCAAGTATTGAGGTCTCTGTGTTTGGTTGGGTACTTCATGTGTAACACAAAATATACTGTGTTGTTTAACTTGAATGTTTCTAAGTAAACCATGTCTTTAAAAAGCATGGTTTAATTTAGTGCTACATTGTTTGAGAAATATGTACTTGAAACAGAGTAGGCTATTGCAAAGTAAACTTCTAACGAGTAAGTAAATTACTCAACAAACTCTAACTGGCCAAGTTAAATTTACTTATTCTCTTTGTTCATTTTACATAACTTAGTCGAGTAGACTTTACTTAATTCCATACATGTGAAATTTACTTACAAATGAAAAATGTAAGCATAATTATGCTTTCTTGCTCTATACTCTTCAACAACAGGATTCCTCACACAGCGTCCACATCTACGCGATTATTCTCCAGGTTATCACACTGTATACATTAGAATGAAGTCTGCACGGCTACACACTGATCTCTTAGAATCATACCCTGAGGTGCCAGCAGAGGTCTAAAACGCCAGTATGTCTCAGCCAAACATCATGATCTATGTTAACCCAAAAAAAATAAAATAATAATTAACAAGTAAGCGATAGATCGAAAGCGCACGAGAGAGAGGGAAAAAAACACCCCGCAGTGAAGCACACGACTTAAATTAAAAGAGGGGTGGGGGCAGGCTTCAAGGTTAATTACATGAAGAACTTCCCTGTTTGAATTAAAATCACTCACTCCATGCAGCACTAACATAAGGAGCATTCAAACCCACATGGCGCTCGGGATAATTCTTACGGTGCAGCACATTTTAACTCTTGACCCCCTGATAAGAGCAGCACGGGGATTTACTGAATGCTCCATCTACAGGCAAGAGGAGTTAGATGATAAGTTTAGGGTGAAACGAAGTGCAAGCGCTCATAAAAGATCATTTGCACGCCTGCGAAGCGCGATTACATGATGTCTAGTTATATTTTTAATTGATTTGAGACCTATTACATCCTGTCTTTATATAGTAAGATGGTAGGATTTTTGTGGAGAAAAAAAAAAACACATACCTGGCTTTATTCATTTTAAGCACCAGTAATAGTTCAGCAACGGCGTTTCTAATGCGAGGATGATACAGTGTTCCTTTAGCATTAGTAAAAGAGCTGCACTGGTAATCGGAGGCAAGGTTGGCTGGAATTAGATGGAACAGAATGCAGGAATAGATCACTGGGGAGAGTTCAGCGAGGAGGCATCATGGGTTCACAAGCAGTATCACTGAACACCCTTTTCCACTCATCCTCCTCATCTTCCTCCTCCCTTTATTTCTCCCTCCGGCTGGGACTGCCACAGAAGAGCAGAGATGCCCAGAGAGACAGAGAGTGAGGGAGTGAGGGGGCGAAAGGCAAGACGAAACTTTGGTTTGATAAAGAGAGAGGGAGAGAGGTAGAGAAAAACATTACACATCAGCAAAAAGGAGGAGGAGGAGAGGAAGGCACTCTTCAACTTTCCCTGCTGTTCCCAGCTGTGTTACAGCAGAGTGCTAGCCTTTGAAGAGCTGGTGGCAAAATACACACACATGCATATTTTTCCCTCCAGATAACCAACCAACTGTTCCCTCACTGGCCTTTCCCTGACTCTCTCACCCCCCCATCCCCCCATTTCTTTTTTGGCTTGTTTGGTTTTAAATAATAAATGATACCGTGCCTTATCCTGCCTATCTACATATTATTAAATATGGAGAAAAAAAAACAGAACGGCGCAGCACTTTCAACAGAGAATAACGTTGTGCTTTCGGTCGCCCACACATGCTGTCTGGTGCATGACTAGGTCAGAAAACAGCATTTGTAATTGGAAACTAAACTCTTAACAATATCAAGCTGTGATTCAAAGAAAGACCTACGGTGAAAGGGGTTTTACGCAGTTTAATGTTTTTGTCGACAATTTTCAGTATGCAGCTGGACGCTATATGGTAAAAAAAAGAATAATTAAACGCAATATTTCAAGTTCGAATAGTTTTTTATTTTTTTTTAAACATAGGCTCATTGGAAAACCGTGCCTCTAACTAAATTTTTACAAAACTTCAAAAACATACCATCTGAAATAAACATTAGTGGCAGTCAACTTGTATTACTTTTCAGCCAAATTATAATTATAGGGGCATATTATGAATTAATAAAGACTTATTTTGGCACAGTTCCTTTCACAATACTACGCTGAGTGCACGGATACAAGTCCCATGAAACATGAGTCATGATAAAAGAGCGCAAAAACTTTTACAAGTAAACTTAAATGGCCCAGTTGCTTCACCAAATGTGCTTTTATAGCACATTTGCTTTTTGTTAGCACTATTGACTAGGTTTAGCGTAGGTGGTACGTTATTTTCAAATGCCACAGTATTCATCTATTTGATTATGTCAATAAATAAAAAAATATGCTGGTACATTCATATTCATCTGTTTCAGAAAAAACTTCATACTAGCGCCACTCACTGGAAATTTCACTTTGAAAGTGTCGCGAAACGTGCAAGAAGCAATATAATTTTGCAGAAATGTCGCCAGAGGCTCGTTTTTATAGTGAGCCTGGGTCAAAGAGTATAGAAGCCCAAGAGGCGAAACTCAATAGAACGCTCCATAGCAACAGTTGCCCCCATGACGTGACGGCGCGGCCGCCATTATGGACTGAAAACTGAAGGAAAACGCCGAAAAATAATGGGAGTCAATGGCACTGAAAAACTTAACATAACTTAATTTTTTCTGGCCGTCATATCTAAATATGAAAACAATTTAAAATACATTAATGAGGATGACCGACGTCAAATGACGTTAAATGACAGAAAATATACGTCTATGTCGTGTTGGTTATGCATGGCCTAATTACCCTTAGGAAAATAGTATTTTGGGACAAAATATTACTATATAAGTACTATAAGACTACTATAGAAATACTATAGCGGCTCTAGGATATAATAGAGGTGATGTTCTGTAATACCTCTATAATATTTTTAAGCTGCTATAGTATTTATATAGTAGTCTTATCGTACTTCTGTAGTATGTCACAAATTACTATAGTATTCCTATAAGATTACTATAATATTTTGTCCCAAAATACTATAAGATTATAGTACTTTTTTAGTAAGGGTATGTCCCCCACCGAATCGGCTTCATTAGCCTACCACTTACGGTTTGCAAAGATACAATTATAAAATTACTGCAAAACTTTAATCTATCAATATTTATGTTCTATTATGCATTTAATTGTTACATGACTAACAGAAATTCATGAAATAATATAGGCTAGGCTATAGGCAGACACACAGTAATTAGATATAAGTAATACGATATTTATTCAAATGTTGATTTTGAAATTAGTGAACATCACCATATATATGATTTTATTTTAAATGAACATTTCTAAAGACAGTTAATATTTTACATAGAATATCACAAAAATATTAACAATTTGTTTTTTCAACATCTTCAGTAAAAGTGCACACAGTGAACGTTTCAATGGCAAGAAAAAAACAATCTATGAATGTCCTATTACAAAGGTACAAAACAGGTACAAAACAGATGTGCAATCTGAACTATAAACACCTACTAAAATGGATTTTGCCATTGACTGGCGCTAACGATTTCAGCAGCTTTCAGTCCATAATGGCGGACGCGCCTCCGCAGCGCCATCTACAGACTGTTACCCATAACACAACAGAGTTTCGCCTCTTGGGCTTCTATACTCTTTGCCTGGGTTGAATTTTTTCCCTTCAAACAGCTGTGGAAAAAAGTTCTCCAGATCTCGAACTCCATCACTTCATGCAAAAGAGTGACTGAACGAAGAATGGAGAGATAGAATAACAGAACGAGAGAGAGAACGAGGTGTCAATTGCTAGCCGTCAACTCATCTGATGTCCTACCCGCACATCCAGAAGCGCTCACGTGTGAAAAGCCGCCGTAACTTTCACCGGGGACATTTTTGACGAGCGGTGAGGAAAGAGTTTGACAGATCCGGGCGACGTCAGGCCGTCTCTGGGCCATTTGGCATGCGGTGGGCGTCTGGCATGCTGAAGACTGCCTGTCAAACGCCTATGACTCCATAGAGTGGTGCGGGGACCCTACGGAGCGGCAGATGGGCCATTAAGGTAGTATTAATGTAGATGCCATGACTTTTCCCGCGCTGACTGGGACATGCTCTTTAGAACTGCGAGCAGCTGCTGCCATTTACTCCGACAGCTCCCCGCTAACTTTTGGCCAACTGGCAGAGCTGGAGTTTTTGTACCCAAGTAAAGCTAGTTAGAAAACGCTTTCAGGGTTACGCTCCTGAACATCAATGTGCTGTCAATAAGATGTAAGCATACAATATTGTCTTCTCGCATACATTATCGCTTTAATTTGAAGGCTAGCTTGTTTCAAATACTGTATGGATTAGCATACACCTGCATTAGCAAGTTAAGAAATAGGAGTGTACACACACAAACAATTATCGTTCTAATCACAGCCAGCAAATATTGAGCTGTAATGTAATGTTTTCATATTCATTTAGCCTCTAAGCACTAATATCATGCTTTAATTGGGAGAAAATTGGCTGTTGCTGAAAAATACAGAATAATCAGGAAAAACAAGCATAGATAAGCACTCCAATAAGACACATTCTACTCCTCTAAATGAACTGAAATGGGATATTTTCAGACCATTAACAAAATCACATAGACAAAATCCTATTAGCACAATTATTTCTTTCCTCGTTGCAATTTGCAGAATCAGAGACGTCTAAGCTGCACACTTTCATGGCTAGTTAGCACAGGAACCCATTCCAGATAAAGGAGAATATCAACCGTCAGACACTCAAAACAAATATATCCTCATCAAATATCACGAACAAATAACAAAGCACCTTTGATATTTACACATAACAACAAAGTAAATGTGGTCCGGCTATATTCAGATTTGTTTGGCGATTCGTATTTGGGTCACAATATAACTGTGCATCAGGAGAGTTAGCGAAACATGCTAATTCTGCTGCTAACACTTTGACAGAGTTTCATGTGTGCATCTCATTCGCTCTCAGCCAAATGACTTGCAACTTTATTGCTGAAAATGCAGTGGAACTAATCCAGCTAATCGGCGCAGCATCTGCTGTGCTTTCTGTCTTTCTTTCGCTTAGCCTCCCAGCTCTCTCTCTCTCTCTCTCTCTCTCTCTCTCTCTCTCTCTCTCTCTCTCTCTCTCTCTCTCTCTCTCGAGTTCAAACAGTACTGTTTGACATACAAGTGAAATGGTATTATCGCAGAGATGGACTTTCACATAGCTATTTGTGGCAACCTCTCACGTTATCGTCATATCAGTTTCCAGCTGACAAACTGATGTTTTTTTGCCCATGAGGGTTGTCATAATATAAAATTCCAGTAGTGAAATGTCATGATTCTCAATACCAGTACTCACAACACAGCAAAAACTAAAAGTTTACAGTTAAATGTTAATAAAAGCATATATATTTATCTTAAATAACATATTTAATAGCCTACTTGTAATATGTATTCAAATCAAAACAAATATCATACAAATAGACAATATAGGTTTTCTCAATTATTTCTCAATTAAATGTATTCTCAGTATTGTTGTTGTATTAATATTATTAACATTAGACATTAAAAACAGCAGAAGTCTCTATTAGGCTGCTTTAACACTGCAAGGTATATATATATATATAAAAATATATATATATACTGTATATATATATATATATATATATATATATATATATATATATATATATATATATATATATATATATATATGAAGAGTTCAGATGCAAAAGCATCTAAGTGCCATCTAAAATTTTCTCCTAGAATGATAATTTTTATAAAGCTTGTATATTTAAGTTCAGTAATTTCACTTAAATGACAAATAATAGGTAATTTGCATTGCGATTTAAGTGAAATTATTGAACTTAAATATACGAGCTTGATAAAAATGATCATTCCAGAAGAAAGTTTCAGATGGCACTTAGAGGCTTTTGCATCTGAACTCTTCATACTATATATATATATATATATTAGGGCTGGGAAACGAAAAAAAAACAACTAATTAATCGCACAATTTGCTGTGATTAATCGCAATTAATCGCATTTCCCCCAAACTTGTAATCATCAATATTTAAACGTAGAAATCACTAATTACATTAAACAACACAAACAAAAGGGGAAAAAAGAAAAATGTCCACACAAATTGGACAGAAAATAGCCCTATAATAAAATATTAAATATATAATATCATAGTATATAGCCCTATAATATCAATATGTCAATATATTATTCTTCATTCAGTTCTGCAACATACTCAGATTTAACAGATTTATTTTTTTACTAATTATCAAAATAAAGTATAGTCATACAAAGCTATTATTACCAGAGTATGTGATCATCAGAGCAGGTAATTTTACCATTGTTGCCCAGCATGGATATACCAGCTCAGCAAACAGAAGTCTATTACCGAGAAACTTCAGGTTATTTGAGCAGACTTTGCTTTTCCAGTGCGTGATCGGTACATGATTGGAGCTTTTGGGCCGTTAACGACAGAGCAGAACGCGCAGCGCAAACACGGAGCGGAATATTGAGCAGAGAGCGCAGCGCGCCGACACACACACACACACACACACACACACAGAGAGCGCGGCGCACACACGCAGCAGAAAAGACCCGCTCGTGAAGTTACTAAACAAGCTGCGCGAGAATGAAACCTGATCGCCGAACACGGAGGGGCGGGACGGCATATTTTCGGCCTTTTCAATAGCAGCCGCAACAGGAAGTCATTAAAACTAGGCCAAAAAAAAGAAGAAAAAAAGGTGCTGCATCAATTGCGTAATTATTTTTATTTTGTTATGCGTTAAACATCTCAAATTAATCGCAAAGATTAACGCGTTAATTCCCCCAGCCCTAATATACATACATACATATTTTTTTATTTTTTTATTTATATTTTGTTTGTACAGACTTGTTACAGAAGTACCAGTAGCCTACCTTTGACACCTTTATTGCCCATCATGTTGTACGTGGAGACCCATGCAAATGAAGCGTTAACTAAACAGGCCTTGTGATTGAAGGGTGGTCACGATGGGACTCTGCGTCTCTGTAAGGACACTATGACAGACTGTCTTTGACTCGTATGCACCGCTACTCAATCAAGACCTCATATCCTGTTTGTGATCGGCAAAACACCAGAATGCTACTCGTTCTGCCCTCCCTAAAGACAAATCTGATTGAGATCCCCTTGACGTGAGCTGAGGACACTCAAAGACAACGAGAAATCATCACTGGAGATTATTCTAGAAAGATATGGGGGAAAAAACACTTCTGATGAGGAATATCGATATAAATGTGAGAATGGATTCATACAGCAGCATAAATCAATAAATGTAAATGATTTAGGCTATAAGAAAGGTTTCCAGCAAATTATATTTGCATATTCAACATAACAATGAAAAGATTTACAAAAAAACAACAACTGAAAGGCCCATTGAAAGGTGGAATAAAAACAGTTTGAACTGGGACAAAAAGCCTCTAAAGGGATCTCCAACCTGCAAAAAAAGGGGATCCCAGTGTTTTTAATAGCAAGGTGAGCATGACTGCTTTGCCATGCAAATGCATTCAAAGTCGCTCTAATACCGTGCAGTTATTGTAGAGCAAATGAGCAAAGGCTTTACATTTGAGAAAACAGCACCTCCAATCACATGATGCAATATCCGCGTGTGGGTGTGTTACAAATAGGTTATTTTGGCTTTTATATATTTATTTATATACATTTTGCTACACAGCTGGAAGAATAGCGGTATTAGCTCGGCGCTAGAAGCAGTCGGTTATTTGCTAACAAGACGATTAACATAAAAAGGGAATGGTAAATGTTATTTTCCAGGGCCACACGACAACGGAGATGCAGTAATCATATTATTATTTGTATTTATGCCGTGATTAACCAGACATAATGCTCGTACAGGCTGCGTGTCTTACAATGCCTCGGTTTTGCCACACTTCAAAAAATGTTTCATGCACAGGAACAGCAGCGTTTAGGGAAATAAAGTATCGCTGTGGGATGCGATCAGGAGAGGATGACTGCTTAAAGAGTGGAACGGCATTGGAGAACAAGCGAAAGAAAAATACATGAACATGCAAGTCGATGTGTGATGCACACACTTCTCACACAGGAGGAGAAAGTGTTGCTCCCTCTGCATGCAGCCACACATATATGTATACACACACACATTGAGCTGGATAAGTGTGACTCGGAGCGTTTTGCTAATAACATGCAGAAACCAGAAGCTCCTCAGCCGAACAGATGAGAAAAGAAAGAGCCTCCTTCCTCAGAGGCCAGGCCAGACGCGCACACACAAACCATCAGCACACAAGAGACAAAGACTGAAAGAAGAGCTGCAACACAAGAACACATCACACACTACATACAGTAAACTCCAAACAGACGTTTAGGATGACAGTGTCATATGAGCAATAAACCGCACACACCGATGTGTGCCCGCTTTGGAAAAAAAAACACATTGACGAGAAAAAAAAATTTTCGGCATCCAAGCATGACATGTCGGAGACAATTCCGACTTAATGAGCGTTTTGGCAGCTTCTGTCGAATGCAGACAGTGATTAACCAAACACTTCTGAGTACAAGGCACAGTGGTGCTCAAAGAAAACAGTGATGATCTCCACTTAATCGCCGCCAAGCCCAGAGCATCTGCCCGGCCAGCGCCGCAAGCCCGCTCCGATAGGCTGTCATATCTCCCCAGAGTCTGACGGCCATATGCTCGGGCTCCGCCGCTCACGCCCGAGGAAGTTCGCTTTCTGACAAAGCGTCGGTGTAAATATGACATTCAAACAAGTGTGCCTATTCAGCCAGAACCAAGTAAGCCAGTGAGAGACAGGAGAGACGCGGGGAGAGTGTGTATGCTACGAGTTTGTGTGGGCTTGAAGAATGGATTATTTCCTCACATTTTGGAACAATTTTCACAATATAATATTTTTGGCTTTTTTACTATTTTATAATAGGGAGATGGAGAAGCAGGGGGAACAGGAACGAGATCAGGATTGGGAAATCACACAAAACGGACTCGAAGTCACGTCGTCCGCAAGAGCGCCACTGCACAAAGTGTTGGAGTACAAGTACTACTCACCAGATCATGTTTCTGACACTTTTTCTTGTTGGAAAATCCAGAAGGTGCATGTGTGTGTTTCCAGCTCTCTCGTCCTTAGTAAACACACAGAAGAATTCACACAGTTTTAAGGAAGCTACTTTGAAACTTACACTAAAGGCCTACAACTTTAAACCACTTTGTAGTTTATCAAGCTCCAAGATGCTCATGATGTAAAGTAGTTCAACAAATGCACAATCAAGCCACTCAGTAAATAAATAATAAACAAACAAACAAATAAATAGTTCACCACACTACACGCTTCTAATAGCAAGCAGTTGACGACAATTATGATATTTAAGGGCAAAGGTTAAATTGGGCCGGAGCAATTTGGAACAACATTCAATCAATAAAAAAATAAAAAAATCAAAGTTAATTCAAGTATTTATTTATTTATAATGTATATGCATTTCATTTTTCAAAACCTATGGTTTTATAATTTCTGTTATATATTAGGATTTTTTTATACAAAGAAAACAAATGATAAAGTTAATTTTAGATATCAAAAGTTTCTAAAGCAATATTTATCTAGCATAGAACATGAGGATCTCAGTTTGGGTGACAGTTTTACATGAAAAAGATCAATTTACAATAAATGCACTAATTAATAAAGCTACAAAAACACTGAAATTTCCATATCTGACTTGGCTACAAACTAGAAGATATAAACAGAAAATAACCTCACAGGGATTTCTGCACGGTGACTTTAATGATTCAATAAATCATTTTTAAAACCGGCTGATTTCCATTAACTGTTTGATTGTTCCATCATTCCACCCAGCTGCAAAGCTATATGCTACATCATTGAGACGTTGAAAAAATTGCACAAATTTTAAAGCAGCTGATATATAGTGCTGAAGAGTTTTAGAAACATCAATATATTGTGTATTATATACACACTGACATCTGCATACATTACATGTCCTCCAACCAAATACCCACCTTCACATACCCATTCTGCATCTCCAAGTTCTCTATAACAATGCCTCTCTACATAAACGTCCCTATCAAATACCGTCCGGTGTCCAAACGTGAGAAGTGGCCCCTTGTCGCCCCCTTTCCTTATTCAGCCCCACCTCAGACTGCAGAGAATGGATCCAGAGAGCCATTGTTCCGGCCACTAGATTAACTTTCATGACCATTCACAAACCAATGTGACTCTTGAGTATGACATCAAAATAATGTCGATCAATCCATTTAATAGTAAGGCTTATAATGGGCTACTGTTGTAGCTGAAACACTAGCGGCGATGCCAAACAATGGCCAAACAGGTGTGAGAGGAAACCGAAGCGCAGGGTTACACCTTATCAGGCTTAAGATAAAGAGGATACAGTTATAGAAGATAGAATTACGACAGTCTCACTGACCGGTTACTGTAATACAGAAAGCCAGTACTCTGGTCTGGACTAACAAGCATTCTCACAACAAGAAACAGTATCATGTATTGAGCCTGAGGGACAGCCTGAGGAAATTGAGTGAAGACCAAAGAAACAAAGAGTGCCGTGGAAAGGAGTTTGATGCTTGTCAGAGTCAGGGCAGGACGAGAGGCCTTGGGTAATGCTAGATTGACAAGAGAGGGGTGAGCTAGGATCAACAAGACACCCAAACCCACCCAAACACACTCACAGTCACACACATATCTGGGCAGACGGCCAGATGTGTGAGAGTGTGTGACAGGATGATGGACGTGGGGGGGTGCGCACGCAAAAGCACTCTGTGGATCATGCAGGAAAACTTGTCAATGTCAGTGAAGATGAAAGAAGCCCACCAATAGGGTTGTTCCAATTCCGATACTAGTATCAGAAATGCTGCCAATACCAATAGAAATTCTGGCATCTGGCATGTACCGATCCAATACCATTTTCTTAAACAATACATAGTTATGCAAGCTAGTTTTGCTTAACGCTGCAAAACGGAGATCAATTATTCTTCGCTGCTCTAAACAGTGGTTGCTTGTGGCAACACAGCAAGTTGTGCTGTGTTGCCACAAGCAGCCACTGTTTGGAGCAGTGAAGAAGAAATGAAAACGCACGTGCTAGCAGTATGGATAGCAGTTAGACAGTATTTCAGACTGGACCAACCAGCCAGTAAAACGGCGACGTCTCATATGCCATACTCCAATTTCGAGGAGTGACACAAGTATTAGAAACTTCAACACGAGTAACTTAATAAAGCATTTGAAGACGCGTCACCACGCAGAACACAATGGTTACACAAAGGCAAGGGCAGAGAAGGATGAGCAGTACCAGAATCAACAATCTCTGGAAGCTTCATTCAAACGAAGAGAAACGTTTTCAAAAGACAGCCAACGAGCGATAAATACAACCGACAAAATTATAGAGTGTATTGTTCTGGATGACCAGCCGTTGTTAGTCGTCGAAAACGTTGGATTTCACCGCTTAATTGAACATTTGGAGCCCCGGTACAGTTTGCCTGGTCACAAATACATCTCTGAAACAGTGCTCCCTAAGCTATTCGAGACAGTGCGTGAGCACATTTCATGTAAACTAAAAGATGTGCAAACAATCAGCTTTACTACCGACAACTGGAGTTGCGACGCTACCCCGCTGTCTTTACCAAGTTTGACAGCACACTGGGTGGACACAGTGATCGTCATCTTTTACTCTTCAAAGTGCTAAAGCTAACGCGTTTTGTGGGTCACACACACCGGCATGTCCATTGCTGAGTCAATTGAGGGGATGCTTATGAATTGGAATATCTCTAAGTCCCGTGTTCATGTTATTTTGCACGACAACATAAGCAACATGAAAAAAGCCATGGACGAGATGGGTGTTTTGAGTTTAGGGTGATACGCCCCTCAGTGTAGCGCCTCTGAAGCATGAATCTTGATTGGTGTAGCGTCATGACGTAACGTGTGACGGCATACACGGAAGCTACAAAGGGACGCCGGCAGACAACAGCGTCAGCTTTCTGTTCTTCAGCAAGCGCTCTCTGTCGTGTGTGTCTTATTTGGTGTTGTTTGTCAGTACACAATCACTCTATATATATATATATATATATATGAAATAGCGAGTGCAAGTTACAGGCGGTGTGTGCATCCCTGCCCTCGTTACATCACGGGTGGGGACACACACCAAATGTGCATGCATTGTTTGGGAGTGCTGCTTGCGCGGATTGTGAATCATTACGCTCTTCATGGGGCTCGCAAATGGATTTGACAGGGGATCCAGAGAATGCAGAGGCACATTCTCAGGATTCCTCAGCCAGTTCTGACGGAAGCCTGCTCAGTGGCTTCTTCCGCACGAATGGAGAACCCCATGCTTGAGCTGTCTGCTTCAGAGGAACTGGATGTACTCAGCATTGAAGGCGGGGATTTTGGAGATGACTTGCCACTCCATGTCCCTGCATATGAGGAGCTGGTTGAGGTTGTCTCTCGTGCCGTGGCCCGTTTAAATCTCAGTTGGCCATGTGAGAGGCAGGAAGCACTCACTAAAAGCAAGTTGGACGAGCGCTTTCTGCAGCACAGAGAGCAACGAGTTGTGTAAATCGTGGAACAAACCACATTCATCTTGCGTGTCCAACCTCCCTGTATTAGATTATAGCAATACATACTGGGGGCGCGAGAGAACGGCTATGAGATGTTGCCTCGGGTGGAAGAGCCTCTTGCCAGCTATCTGTCCCCCAAATCCGCATCATCCCTGAAAACCCCAGGGCTGCCCACTAAACCCAGCAGAGATGCATCTTCTTTAGTGGGCAGGGCTTATATGGCTGCGGGTTGGGCTGGTGCCAGTCTGCACACTATGGCAGTACTGCAAGCGTACCAGGCTGACCTTCTTAAAGACATTGATGAGGGCGAGCGTCTCTCCAAGTCATCAAAGAAACGGCCCGCGCTATCGGTCGTTCCATGGTGGCTATGGTGGTCTCGCAGAGACATCTATGGTTAAATCTATCGGGCATCAAGGGGAAAAACAGGGCTCCTTGATGCCCCAATTTCGCCTTCTGGCCTGTTCGGCGACGCCGTAAACACCATCGTCAACAGGTTTCAGGAGGCGAAGAAACAGTCTGCAGCCTTCAAACAATATCTCCCTCGCCGCTCTAAGTCTAAGAAGTCTGCCCCCAGTGGGCAGCCGCAGCCATCCACCAGCTCCTCCGCCTATAGACAGGCACAAAAAGAGAGCGTCGCTTCTAGAGCCCCCCCTCAAGGAGCTTGGGGGCATAGACGGCGCTCTCAGCCGAAGCCTCAGCAGAAGCAGGGCGACCTGAGGGCCGTCCTACAGGCGAAGGAGGCTTCGACAAAGAGATCCTAGCCAGCCTAGGTTCTCTGTGGGCTGCCCACCCGTGGCGGAGCGATCGAGGTCGCCTCCTCCGTGGAGCCGAAATCGATGTCGGCTTCTCGCCGTCAAGTGAGCTACGGGACGCAGCGATTTCCAGCGAACACACGCTGCACTGTCCGCCCCACAGGCCTGCGGCCAGGCAGCACTCGCGTCCGTCCATCGAGAATCATTTTCGGTCGAACCCTGCCAGAGAGCCGCTTCAGGGGGGCGAGAATGAATCTCGAACGATACCCGAAGCCAGCCTCGAGAGGCTGGTTCCCTTGGTAAAATATTTAGATGCATGGAAAAATCTAACGAATATTTCTCCTTGGGCCCTGCGCACCATTCAAAAGGGGTACAGACTGCAGTTTGGTTTCCGCCCACCAAAGTTCAAAGGGGTGGTCTGGACTGTATTCGACCCAGAGCAGGGTCGGGCATTGGAACAAGAAGTAAACTCCCTGCTGGTAAAGGAGGCTATAGAGCATATTCCTCCGCCGGACAGGGAGTCCGGGAGTCCGCTACTTCAAAGTTCCCAAGAAGGATAGGGGGTTGCGTCCAATAATAGATCTCAGACACTTGAATCGGTCTCTGAGGAGGTTCAGGTTCAAAATGCTCACTATTCCCATCATCGTGAACCAAATTCAATCCGAGGATTGGTTTGTCACGATAGATCTGAAGGGTGCATACTTCCACATATCCATCCTTCCATCTCACAGGAAGTTCCTGAGGTTCGCTTTCGGGGGCGAAGCGTACCAATATCGGGTTCTTCCGTTCAGCCTAGCTCTCTCCCCTCACACATTTACCAAATGCATGGATGCAGCTCTAGCGCCGCTGAGGCTTCAGGGTATCAGGGTACTCAACTATATCGACGACTGGCTGATTTTGGCTCAGTCACAAGAGCTGGCAGTTCGGCATCGAGATGTCGTCCTTGCCCACATCCAGAGCCTGGGGTTGAGATTCAACACGAAAAAAAAAGCGTGTTGGCACCAGCACAGAGAACCACGTTCCTGGGAGTGGTGTGGGACTCAGTCACAATGCGGGCGGGCACAATTGTCTGCTGCACGGATCGAGTCCATCCTGGCCACGGTGACCAGGATAAAGCTAGGCCAAGCCATCACTGTAAAACATTTTCAGAGAGTGTTCCGTCATGTCGCCGGAAAGCCGCTTCGACAGACGCCTCACTCACGGGCTGGGGCGCGGTCATGGACGGCCGCTTTATGAGAGGCCTATGGCAGGACCATCATTCTTCCTGGCACATAAATTGACTAGAAATGTTGGCAGTGTCCCGAACTCTGAGGAGCTTCCTGCCAGACCTCAAAGGTCATCATGTCCTTGTGAGGTCAGACAATATGTCAGTGGTGGCCTATATTAATCATCAGGGGGGTCTGAGGTCTCGCCCTCTATGCAGACTGGCGCATCAGATCCTCCTGTGGTCCCAGGGGAGACTGTTGTCTCTCAGAGCAACATACATCCCAGGGGATCAAAATCAGGGAGCAGACATCCCCTTCGAACATCTGGAGTCGGCTGAGGCCAAGAACCTTTCCCTAAAGGTGGCTTTTTTGTTGGCCATTACTTCTCTGAGGAGAGTAGGAGATCTTCAGGTGCTCTCTATATCCCATGGGTGCCTGGAGTTTGCTCCAGGTGACATTAAAGCTATCCTGCATCCCAGGCCGGGCTATTTGCCTAATGTGCCATCCAATGTGGCACGGCCTATGGTTCTGCAGGCTTTTCATCCTCCACCTCATGTGACGGCGGATGAAGAGAGACTTCATCTGCTCTGCTCTGTCAGAGCTCTCAAATGATATATTCAGAAGCCCTCTTCATGGCGGAAGTCAGACCAGTTGCTAGTGTGTTTCGAATCGCCCAAGAAGGGGCTTCCCGCTTCCAAGCAGACCATTAGCAACTGGATCGTTCAAACTATATCTATGGCCTATCAGGTGTGCAGTTTGCCTTCACCCTTGGCCGTGAGGGCTCATTCAACCAGAGGCATGGCGTCCTCTAGAGCCCTCCTTTCAGAGGCCCGGATCCAAGAAGTGTGTGATGCAGCAGGATGGGCCACCCCTCATACTTTCATCAGATTTTATAACCTGGACATTCCATCTATGCCTGGCACCCTTGTGCTCTCATCCTAAGTGTGCCTGTGCGCAGCTTCACACTGGGACAGGCAGGGCTCGTTGTGGCATAGTGGGTACTCGTTCCCCCAAAGTGTCAGGGGGGGACAATTTGGCCATTTCTAATTATTGGGGATGGGACTTCCCCCTCAATGCCTATGGTGGTTACAGTCCTGAGAACCCCTGGAAAGAGAAGAAGAGAAGAACTCCATGCTAAATGAGCTCTTAGCATGCTGATAGCATGCAGCAACCAGGTTTCTGTCCTTTCTGGAATCACAGCTGCATCTGGTATCCTAGCACAGATTTATTCCACCCTTATGTTCACAGACAAAATGTTCTAATCTATACTATCAAACACAGTAAGCTGAGAGAGGAGAATATTTGTGTGAGCTGCACAACTCCTATATTGAGAATCACACTTTGATGTTCTCAAGATCTCTTTATCATGTGTGCAAGAGTCATATGGGAATCATACATGATTCTACAGTTTAAGCGCAACACACACATATTGCAAAGACAGTAAATGAAATGAAAAACATGGAGTGTCTAGTAAATTTAGAGAAGCAAATCAGTACTACTGTCTGTCTCTCTGTGTGTGTGTGTGTGTGTGTGTGTGTGTGTGCGTGTGTGTGTGTGTGTGTGTTATATGCAGTTCAGAAGAACAGAGTAGTCAAGAGGCCCTTACAGTAGAGTCATTTTAGCAGCAACGTCTATAGCCTACACGTTAAGTGGCACTTTTAGATGGCCACTTCAGCCAGGTGTGTGTGAGTAGAAAGGGTAGCCAACAAAACGAGTGGGTAATACTGAGCTCAAGCAAGTGGTCCACTTCACATGAGGGTATCCTCAACTTATCCAACACCTCATTTTGGTTTTTGCCATCTGACAGCCAGGGCCATTTGAGGTGACAATATCCACACAAACACACACATCTCGAGAAATGCCAACAATTGATATGATAGTTTGAGGTATATCTATATGGTTGCCTGGGTCAACCATATCAGAGCGAATCTGACTAGCTACACCAAGATCCGTCATGTAGAACAAGAAGAAGTAGTCCTATTTAATTATTTAATCTAAGCATATCTGCCACATAGTATAGTAGCCTACCTACTTTTGTTCAATTACAGATATGACGTAACCACTTAAGGAAGAATGACATACACCAGAAAACGATGCTCAAAATTGAAAAATATATCTAATACATACACTACCATTCAAAAGTTTGAAGTCAGTAAGATTTAAAAAAAATAAACTAAACAGTAAATTGATCAAAAGTGGCAGTAAGTATTTCTATGTCAAACAAATTATGTAATGTGGAACTTTCTATTCATCAAACAATCCTGAAAAAAAAGATCACGTTTTACACAAAAATATTAAGCATCTACAGGTTTCAACATTGATAATAACAAGAATGGATAAGAATGATGATAATAAGTAACTTGAAATGAAGTAACTAGATTGGAAAGTAGTGGCTGCAAAAAAATCAGCTTTACTATCAAAGGATATAGGAAAAGAATTGCATTGTAAATTATACTAAAATATATATATATTTTTTTTTTTATAATTCATAGTGAAATTTTAATAATGTGTCACAGCATTATCATTTTGTGACTTTTTTCAAGAAGATTAAAAAAAAATTACCATCCCCAAACTTTTAAACAGTAGTGTATATAAAATATATTTAAACTGAATTTTGTTCATTTTTATCCTAAAATCCAAATAAACTTAACAATCTTGTGATACCAGGCTTATGGAGGCCAAAAAACAATGTCTGTATCACCAGGCCTAGAGAGGAAAGTAATGCTAAAACTGACTGACTGCTTTTTTTTTTTTTTTAGTTATGAACATTATCTTGCTTCTTGGAAAAAAAAAAATTGAGAGCTTAGTGTAACATTACAATAATGATTTATGAAATACTAATGAACACCATTTGCCCACGCAGCCACCGCCTAAAGCAGACCGGCACTAACTGTACGATATTGTTTATCCCTCATCCGCAGATACATTTCTTTCCTCACTCTGTTTATTTCACATCTCTGAAGTAATCCCAAAATGAGGCACCTGCGTGCACTGCCACCCGTCTGCTTGTTTTTTCCGTGTCTGGAAAATAACAAATCAGCGTCTCGCATTATTTCCGGCGTGGTGGGGAACGAAAGGTCCTTGCCCCACGCGCTCTCCCCTGTGCGCATATTGATTGCAACAATGCCTCAGCTCCGACAATACAGCCGAGGGGTCAACACCATTTCCATTAGAAAGTTTGCGAGTTTCAATTCACTGCATTTTTTCCCCTCTCGCTGTCTTTTCCTTACGCTAACGCCCCCCTCCGACCCTTCCCACCCACCCCCATCCGTCCTCGGCTGCTGATAAACAGAGTATTTTCAATGTCTGAGGGTGTGTTGTGCAACTCAAACCGCTCACCCTTGGCTCTGTAAGTGGGTGTTGCAGTGCCTATAGGAGGCAGGGTTCTTGCACACCGCTAGAAAACGTTAACCCGCATAACTGGGTCAAAATGGCACCGCAGGAGTGAAGAGCTACTTTTGTACTGTGCGTGCATGTGTAAGTGTGTGTTTGTGTATGTGTCTGAGTGCCTCGGGTCTTGTGAATCACATTTCTTGACGCTTTAGGATGGCATTATATACTGTATAGCAAGGGAAAAACTTACCAGACGAAAACAATGTCTGAGCATCATCCACTTATTCTCAGGGTATGGCTGTCTCACAGGAGGAAATTAAGCTCGGTGAGAGAGAACATCTTTCTAAGTCTACTTTCTTTATGTTAAGTTACAGAAAAGTTAGTAAAAAGTTCCTGCATGGTTGACAAAGTAAAATGTTTTATTTAATTATGTGTTGCATTAAAATAATTGTTATACATAATCTTATACATAAGTTTGAAGTTTTAGATAGATAGATAGATAGATAGATAGATAGATAGATAGATAGATAGATAGATAGATAGATAGATAGATAGATAGATAGATAGATAGATAGATAGATAGATAGATAGATAGATAGATAGATAGATAGATAGATAGATAGATAGATATTCAATGATAACAATTAAAAAACATTTTTGTATTATTGTATCAAGAGTTTTATTTGTGTATACATTTTTGTGCCTGCTCTGCTGGCCATATAAGCCCATTTCCATCCTTCAGCCTTTATAAATTTTGATTAATACCAACCGAGTTTGGAGTCCAGGGCCTGAGGTCCCTTCTGTACACCCCCAGAAATAATGAGCCTTCAAGAATAAAGAATATGCTTGGGAGGGATAAATGTACATATTTTGACGTTGCCATCCACCATATTCAAATGAAATGAGGAGGTGAGGTGACTTTCGCTGATTAAATTTGTTCTAGACTTCGGTACTCTGCTCTCCATTCGTATTTAACTGTCAAGAGCTCTTTCCTGCATTCGGAGGTGCCACCAGCCCCTTTGCATATGTTTTCTATAAATAAAGACACTGAGGTGCAGTTTGGCTGCCATGTCACTAGTCCAAAGCCTTCTGGGATTGTAATAATCTCTGAGGCTCCAGCCAATCACGTTGAACTTGAGAGTGTCCATACAGAGACAGGGTAAGCCCAGTCTCTAGTTCAGAGCAGAGAGTATAATTTACTTAAGCTTGTCAGGGGAGAAAAAATCTCAAAGCAAATGCGTAGTAATAAATTGTAACACATGCTGCATATGTTTGACCCGCGACCCCTGGCATTTGGAGGCAGATCTGAGCTCATGAATTCCTCTGACAAGAAATGGCAAGCAAAAAATGTAAAAAAAAAAAAAAGGAATACTACAAGACAAAAATGGAAAGGGGGAGCAAATGTGAAAACGAGAAAGACAAAAAAGAAAACAGAACCAGGATACCCATAAAATAAGGTTTTTGCAGTATAACTCAATTACAAACTGAGAAAACACACAAAAAAAATTGTTTATGCTATAAATTATACCATTTGTTGAAAAAGTATTTAAAACATTAAGCAACAAATAAAATTAAAATATGAATGTGATAGGACACCTGTGTGAACTTGAGAACGAGAACTGACATCATATATCTTCATGAAAATGTAAAGGTCTGGCAGAATTTGGAAATGCCACATGATGATGAACAGCCATGTTCTCTTGACTTTTATTTTATTTGTATTATATTTATGTATTATATTCTGTATATATTCTTTATTTATATTATCTAATTTATATTTTTTATCATTTTATTTTTATTAAATTTATGTGACAAAAAAATACTTTGTATATATTCTTTATATTATTTCATATATTAATATTTTATTTATTTATTTCGTTTTTACTTTTTATTTAGTTGCATCCATTTACCAGGGTGAAACACTATTAAGATGCCCAGGGTATTTATCAAAAAAGTGATTTTCATCTGGTAACACAGACACATCTGACGACTAAAACAGTGCTTGAAACAGCTTGTATGAACTGCTTGAATGCAACCATGCTTACAGAAAACTTTTGACAGTGAGCAAATGTAAAATATTTACACATGAATAAATCAGCGTTGCTCGAGATGAACGGCAATTAAGCAACTCAGCAACCATAACGCAAAATTAAAATGTTCTTGTAAACAGTGTCTTTATCAAAAACATGTTTTTAAACAAAGTCATGAGGCCATGATTTTACATGTATAATGTGCCTTGGTGAAATGAAAACATTTCAGTTTCTCTTTACAGGATCCAATACAGTAAAGTAGCTCTTGAAAACAGGCAAAACAATCAATGTTGACTCTCATACGCCACCGAACAAGACCAGGCAATAAAGTTTAAATGGCAAGAGTATGCGGTACAGTAAGATAGACCACCTCTAATGTGTGCAAGATGAGATTTTAAGTGCTCCTGGAAAATATGTGGTAATAATTCACATAAAATGATATCCCTAAGCCTAACACAAAACATAACTCATTTGACCAAACTCATTACGGACTACCGCTAATTGCTCTTCACTTCTGAAAGGGTTTGTGACGAAGCAAGAATTATAAAAACACTTCATAATGAGAGGTTGCATGAAGTGTTATAGCAGCAACAGTACAGTCTCACATTTCTATTTACAGTCTTTTAATCTTCTGTTTCCCTATACATATGTTTGGAATTCTAGCATTTAACAAATATCACATTCCTTAAAAACTTTTGCTTTTATGCTTTAAGTAATGCATGCATGCTCTATCAATGAAATATGAATAAATGAATTAGAATTAGAATATTATAATTAGATAATGGCTTCTGAAAATCCATCTTTGCCATTGCATGAACAAATTATTATTAATATATTAAAACAGAAAATGTATTTATTTTCAAGTTATTTTCAATTTGACATATTTCACAACATTACTATGTTTATTGTTGTTATTGTTTCCATTTGATCAAATGCAGCTTTGGTGATCATAAGAAACTTCTTAAAAAAAATAATAATTACAAACTTTTGACTGGTGTGCATAAATATTTTAATCGATTTTCTGGGGCATTTTTATCTTTTGTGAGTCAAGATTTTTCAGGAATATAGTTTTCTTTCATTCACTCATTTAAAATATGCCAATTGAATCAATTAATTTCCATAAATCAATCTGCTCAATTCCAGTCTGAAGAACATTATGGCTATTACCTATAAATCTAAAGACCCTTCATATTATTAACATATTCAACAGTATGTTAATACTGTAAGAGACTGTAAATACAGACCTAATCTGCCAGCTACAGGTCATTACAGTGTCTGTACTGGCAGGCACTCAACCAACTCTAGCCGTATAATACAATTTTGTAAAATATTTTAAATGTTAGATTGAAAACAAATTGAAAAACAACAGAAGAATGAATTTTGCAGTGTAATATCCATGTATTTTTATCACATTTTCACCCAGTCCCTTTTGTACCTTTTACACCCTGATTTGCAAGCTTTCTTTTATGAATGTATTTGTAAGTTTAAGTGGTAAATTACTAGAGGTAATTCTTTTCTGCTTGGTTGGCCTGCTGAACAACACTGTGTGTGTGTTTAAACAGTGGCAGATGTTCTAGCGAGGGTGGCGGCAGATGTGTGTATGTGAGAGTGTGTCGTTCTGACACTCTGGACTGATGACTGGGGTAGGGTCTGCCAGTCTGGGTGTTTGCCCCGTTGATCCACCCTGCAGTGTGGCTCCATCGGCCTCTCCAACCCCCTACTATCCAGGTCCCCATAAAAATAACCCATTCCATTACTCTTCCACCTCCCCAGAGGCCGCAAGGTCTCCGGCATCATTACCGCGTCTCAGGATCTGACTCCTCTCGTACACACGCCCGATCGCGCCACCATCTCCATTCCGCTAATTATAGGTCAAACATGGCTTTTTGTAAATCACAAATCCTTTGTTTAAATCCTGAATGAAAAGGCATCACGTGACAAGTAGAAAGCGGGAGCCGGAGAATGAAAAAAAATGTTCGAAAAATTGGGACTCTGGAAAATTTTCAATTATGAAAGCAAGCTAATTTGGTATGACCAACGAGTGTCATACACGCTGACAGTGCTCCATTATGCAGTCATTTGGGTTCTTTTAAATTAGTTATGTTAATGTCCTGCACGGGAATGTAACACTTGGATGGGACAAGATTCCAGCAATTAATTTCTACAGTCAACCGAGAGACAAGCAAATTTATTTCCCCCCCTCTTGGGGAACGGGGAGGCAGAGGGTGCGAGGGTGGGGAGCGTGCGTTCGGGAGCGCCGAACAAGCACAACACTGTGGCCTAAATAAAGCCCAAACAATGGGCGCCAATGCCTCCTCATTCATTCCATTGACAGTGTTTTGCAGCTTAAACCTGTTTTATTAATTATGTTTGACATTTCCATAATTAGTTTCATTTACACAAAATCAATCCCTGCCGCCACCCGGTCTCATTTATCATTTGAAAAAATTTGCATAGCCAGTGCTGACTTTTTCTACTTAATTATACATTAAAAGTGTCAAGTGCGCTTGCTGCCTGGCATTATCTGCTGCAGAAAGGGTTGTGGCTGGACGGCGTTGACATTAATCATAGCTAGCCTGCGAGTAAAGCCGGACGCTCACGGGGAAGTCGGGGGGTGGGTGGGGGAGCGGAGGGCCTTGTTTCGGGAGCTCCTGACCTGCTGAAAACCAGAAAAGAAACTATGACCTCCAGTCCCAAACAGCCACTGTTTGTTTACAGTCCAAGATTTGAGTGAGTAAATGAACAAGATTTTCCTTGTGTGTTACTTGGGGCCGGTGACTTCAGTTCGACATTTTGTCAAATTGACAGAATAAATATTAATTGGTTGGGGCGATTCTAGAACATGTTTAGGGAGGTTCGGCGCCCCTGTTTTTCTTCTTGCTAAGAAATTGGTGTTTATATGATCTCTCTCTATATTCAGCTGTAGTTGAACCTCAGCAAGTCATCATAAACAACTGGAAAATTCAAGGTTGCAGAAAAAATTGGTCAGAAAGTGTGGGAACCTAGTCTCAAACATGCTCAAGTGCACTCTCCAGTCATGTGAAAAATCCATTGATGATGCACATTTATAATTTGTAATATTATTTTATTTATAATCATTATTAAACTTAAAAGCAAGAAACTGACTAATATTTCTCATAATTCTGAGGAACTTGTTCCCACTGAGGTAAAAATCCAGGAATCGGCCCTGGTTGGATGTAAAGAGTAGAACTATGAAGCAGTGATGATTGTGAGGAGTTCTTCACTGCTGTTTGACAAACCACTGTCAGAACAGCATTTTCCTAAACCCTTACAGACGTACACCCTTCAGGGCGTGCGCTGAATTATATCCGAGCAAGTCCCTGCATATGCTTTAGGGCGCTTTATCCATTGTTTCTCTTCAAAAGAAGGATAAAACTTCCTGACATAACGTAATTAGAGATGATGTGCTGCTCATTTTGACATTCACTCTCGGTGAGAACTCGAATGTCTCAACAGACCGCCGTCAAGTGTCTGTTTGAAATGAGTGTGTGTCCTACACCGCCGTGATAAATGATAGGTTTGAAGCACTTAGAGGCTGGATTTGCAAAAGGCTGAATGTGGGGATTGACGCCCGTTGACATTTTACAGAGGACTGAAATAGGGTATGTTCTCGAGCTATGAAAGGACCTTTCCAGTACAAATCATTTCTACAGCTCCCTAAGATCCTCAAAGTCATGATACGTTCACAGCGATACTCCCTTAATATACCTGATTGAAAACAGAGACGAAAGTTCTGTGATGAAAGACTTCTGCTCCTTCCCTATTGGAGCAGAGAGAGAGCGATTGGCCTGGGAGGAATACATTAAAAGCTGGCTTTGCAAGACCACTGATCCACAGTCAGCCCTGTGAATAATAACATCAAGACATTCTGCCACACTCTGCCTGTCTCTTCTTCAAGGGCAACACAAAAAGCGGGCTACCTAACAAAGGGCCTGATGAAGTCAGTAATACTCTGGCGTGTCCCAACCCGAGCGGTGGGTGGTCACGACCGCTGGCACGCCTCAGCGCACTACATTGCTAATGCCCGCGGCTAAGCTAGCAGGGTCATTAGCCTAAGCTACGCTATTTAACACCCAGAGCTAAGAGGACCTTGGTAATTGCACTCAGCTAGATCAATACTAGTTAAAGGAGAGAGAAAGTTAAGAGGGGTAGAGAAGCCCCCACCATCGCTGTCAGACGCATGGAACGTTAGAATTAATTCCCTCTCGAAGCCGGAGAGTGAGCGAGCATCAAACATCATTATTCCGAGAAAGTTCCTAATCAGCGTGTTAACACTCCGCTGAATGTACTTTATATCAGGTTTTAAATTAAGCCCTAGCAACTTTCTGCAGCAAAAAATATTATAATTTATAGAAGCGATCGAATGAGGAGGACCCCCGCCACTACCGTGACTAGCTGGGAAAAGAAAAAAAATGTCCCTTGAAATGCAAAACGTTTTCTAAATCAAGGATTATTCCTCTTTTCATTGGTAAAAAAAGACCTGGGATAAAATATGAAGATGAATTCACGTGCCGTGTCTAGTGGAAGCGTTAGTCCTACACAGACAGAAAAAAAGATTAGAAAAGGAGGGAAAATCGTTTATTTAGATGGCATACATTACCATTACTCTTGCATTGTGTCCCCACTCTTCATAATGACTAGGATAAATGTCTTGCCTGGAATGCACACTCTTGACAATAGAGGCGGATATTACTTGGTTAAAAGCTCAAGTCCTATGGGTAAAAGAGCTTGAAAGAATAAGAAGTATCCGTCATTGCTAATGAGCTATAAGGATAGCACATTGCCTTTATAAATCACCATATTCACCCTGTTTATTTAAATTCATTGGTGCCTCATTATACCTGAGCTATGCACCTCTAGGTCTGAGCTGATTAGGAGTGCCATAGCTCAAAATGGCTTTTAATTCAGTGAAACGCGCTTTGACCTTGTGCCGTAACCCTGCATGAGACATAGCGTGGTCGGTGCCATTAATAACGTTGCCACCTTTTTCCTAGTGCGACGGAGCACCACCCCCCTCCCCCCTTCTTAAAATATGTATTATTAGTTAGCCATGACGGAACATTTATCAAACCAAATTACCCTTTGGTGTAAAACGGCTTAATTCTGCATCCCTTTAGCCCTTTCTGCCATTACCTGCTCTTTAGGAAGGCTGGGTATTAAAGAGGTTCATAGTATAGAGGTATAATGAGGCGGGGATGCAGAGGGTGTCTGTAGTTGATCATCTCTCCAGTGGCATTTAGGTGCACATCCATGTATCTTCTCAGGGGAATTCAGTCCCCCGAAAGAGGATTCATAGATGTCGTGAGTATTTGTCTTGGTTAGATTAGGAAATGTTATGCAAAACGTGGAGGGACTGAATCAATGCGAGACTGAAATCTACAGACTAAGTAAATCACAAGATTTTGAGTGTTTTCAAGTTGACAGGTTTGTATAATCCAGGAGGTTTTACCCTGCATCACAGCTATTACGTCATCATCATTTTGGATACTACTCTAAGAACTTAAAAACAATCCCATTTGAATGAAAGTTCACAAATGAGATCTCTTTCATAGGCAACAGTGAGATTAGACTCCTTGTTCTTTGTAAGAAAAAGATTCCAATAATCTAGTGCATATCCCCTCTAGAGTTTCAGAAGTTTTTTAAGTGTCTCAAGTTTTGCCAAGATACCAAAGTCTGCATTCAAATGTCATAGATTTCAAAAATGTAATTTAAAATATTAACTTATTATACATTAAAATATTCATAATTAACTCATTAACTCAATATTAATTTCTCATTAAATTGACAAGAATAAATCCTTTTAGATATTTTACCGCTCTATACTCTTACTATATGTCAATAACTGCCTAATTTGTAAAGAATTTAGGGGGGAAATCTGTTGGCTTTCGAAATGAAATTTGAGCAACCTCTGAGCAATAATATTTTTCTCTGGGATTGTACAATTAATGACTATACAAAGTAAAAATAGATTTGAATGCAAATTCTGTCTGAAAACCAAGATCAACTATTCCTCTTTGAAAATGCTGTGGCTACCATTTCTCAGCATAGTCATTACTAGTCCAGAACAAGCTTCACAAAAGCATTTATCTAGTTCATTACTACTCTAAACCAAATCAACATTGACTTGACTGACAACTCTGACATCAAGTTTCTGCTATTTTAGACACTGAAAAGTCTCAAGGTTAAGAGGCCGAGAGTAGAGGTAGCCCTGCCAAGCCCCTGGGCCACTTTTGTCACAGTAACCCAGAAGGGTGGACTCACAGGAACAGAAGACAATGTCATCGTCTAGAGGGTTGGCCATGAAAAAGATGCATGGCTCTGACCAATAGAGTGAGTGATTAGATCAATTAAGTCATTTAGAGAGTGCCCCGATGAAGTATGGAGGTGTGTTTCTGAGTGAGTGAGAGAGAGCGAAAAAGAGAGATTCTGGATCCTATGGGACAAGGCCAATCAAAACCACCTCATTAGGCTACTGGACCCGGACCAAGTGCACATCCCAAAGACAAGAGGTATGTTCGACTTCATGCGGCGCAGCACAGACTGATCGGCATATGACTTGAAGCAGTGAATGCCTGTTAGAATTTGTGCCTGCCTTGAGACGGCGCTGATACCACGTCACTGTGACATATACCATCAAAATACCACAAGAGCGATTCGAGAGTAGTCGGCCTAGCTTATTCTTCACGGTTTGTCCAGAGCGGCTGCACAAGCTCTGATGACGGCACAGATGTTTCACGATTGGCCGGATTCACCAATGACAACGATGATGTGGGTTACATGTATATTGCTCAAAAATCTGTGGTTTACACTCTTTCTCTTAGTGTTATTTTTTGTCATGCTTATCAAAATAACACTGCTAAAAATAGACCGTACTTTATTGGCATTTCAAAAGTAAAGGCTTACTGTATGTTGAACTTTATTATTGTACTGTACATACATAACATTTGAATGAAAAGTATTTATGTTGCTATACGGTTGAAGCGTCTGTGTATTTGACAAGTATTGTATCCAATCTGCTTCTGTGATTAAGTATGCAAACATTCAGAATCACTACGGGAAGCAGAAAGTGTCCGACTTATACCTTGATATGAAAGTAAATCTGATAATAAGATATTTGGGTGCCAACTGGATCATGCTAACTCCTGTCTGTAATTTTCAAGCACACCCAAAGACCTTCAGTACCTCAGGTGTTTGGTTAGAATTGGAAACATGCATCCCTACACGAATCCGAGGTCCTGTTGACAATAATAATTTTATAAGCAGTCTCTGCACAAAAAAGCCTCTATAATCTTTTAATCTGCAGCACACAGCAAGGCTACGTTTGTCATGTGACTTCTGGAGGGGGTGAGGTATTGTAAATATTGAGGGGTAAATGCGAGGACAATGAAAACAGTTCCCCAAGGCTAAAAATAATGTAGCCTAATCCGATAAATGTTTGTGAACTACAATTACACTTGATTACTGGTTGGCACAGTAAGAGAATGTAGATATTGTGTTGACTGTCAGGGATGCACACTGCAGAACACACAGCGCTTGTCAGAAAACACATTCCTAGACGGAATCTGGGTTTTGCAGAACTTAAGACATTACACTATTTCACAATTTATATTTATTTATTTTTACAATTACAGCTATATCAAAATTCATGAAATAAAGCATTCTAAATGTTTTTGACACCCTTAGATGAAATATTCTTTATAATCAGCCAGAAAGAATGACTTTGGTGAATAAATAAAACAGGTAATCTAATGCTGCGTCTTTTTACTCCTCCATAATTTCGTGTTTCTGCAAAAGTGGAATATTCCTTTCATTAAGCCAACAAAATGGGAATAAAGAACATAATCACTATGGATATTTATGTTTTTGTGACACTTGCAGTTTTTCCAAAACAGTGGTTCATCACTGTTTCTCACAATTAAGAAAGGGAAAAAAGACAGTTAAAAATTCCATAACAAAATAATATATCATTCTGAGTTGCTATTTTTTATTTAAGATTTTTTGCAATATATAGTTCCACAACTGACAATAACTATTTTGACAATCCACCCATTGTGGCAGGTTTGGGGAACGATAAAGACTAAATATTCATCACTGGTCCATAACTGTTAGTCACAAATAAACCAGGGAAAAAATAGCTAAATAATTACATAAAAAAAATAAATAAAAAAAATTATATATATATATATTATACATTGATATTATATATATATATATATATACAGTATATTATATATATATATATATACAGTATATTATATTATATTATATTATATTATATTATATTATATTATATATATATATATAATTAAAAAAAATCTTATGCAAAGTATACAAATAACAATAATATAAATTAAATTATGCAAAAATGTGATTAAATTATACAAAGTTAATTTTAGACTGTGATTTAGTGTGCTCCCTCTGAAATTCAATCAATAATTAGCTGTCACCTACAATTAACATTTGAAGCTTTTTCCCAGTCCAACAAATTTGAAATGTTTTGAAAGGCCCTGTTTCCAACCAAACCGAATTCCACCTCTTAATACTTTTATTAACACCCTCTCATCATTTGGACAGGTACACAACACTCCTGGAAGGCAGCATTGTCCCATAATAGCTAGTGTGGTTTCCTCTAAGTATTATTTGCCTGCCAACACTTGTCTTAGCGCGTGGTGACTGGAAAAGCTTCTACGATGCTGCAGAGGAAATGAGGCCTCTGGCTTATACTGATCCCACCGCTGCCACCAGCGCTCCCGTTTCCAGCAGCTCTGCCACATGCCAGACTACACTGTTGATTCCCAGTTCTGACGCGAGTACATTAGATTGTGTGTTTGTGCCCGCAGGACTGACTGTGCGCCTGTGTTTAGGCTTCTCTGTCAGATGAGTCAGGCTCTGTGATTTATGGTCTCTGAAAAGGTTGCGTTACCAGCGTGCACGGATGGCCCCGCATGGTAAATGGGGAAATTCGGAATTTATTAACATACAATGAATGATGATTAATGGATCAGCGTGGATCTCGCAGTCTCTTTCGAATGTCTCAACACACTTGATGTATGCTGCAATAAAAAGATATGTGCGAACCTCTGTAAAGGCATTTTCCTTATAGTCTAGCCGCTAGCTAAAATATAGAGAGGTGTATGATGACGGTTGGGGGAGAAAGGCGGGGTGAGCTGTCCCGAGTTAGTCTATGAGGATGCATGGAGTGAACAGGTGAAGTCTTACATGCATTTTTTACCATACATTACCAAGAATGTCCTTTGCTTTACCAAGAACTTGATGAGGAAATGAATGAATAGATTAAGATGGCGAAACGAGCCAAGCAATTTAGGGCAAAATCAGGATGCATTTGCCTGTCCATTCATCAAATTTTACCACAGCATTTATTTTCTGTAACAGATCTTTGACTGTTCTGTGGTGTGCTCACTATCGCTTGGAAAAATCTTCAGTGCGCTATTTGAAGGATAATGTTCACCTCAAGCCCATTACTGGTCTGAACTCTGTGGGTAGTGTCGGTTTGCTTTCGCAACCACTTTCAGGATTGTTTCCCATCTAGGCGCCCCACAAAGCCTTCAGAGTTCATGTTGGTTTGATGCTTGACAAAACATGAAAACAAATCCAGATGCAGGATCACGTCAAACATGTGGCTGTCACTTTTACTCCGATGGAGTTCATTTGTCAGAAGATACTGCACCTCAATGTACTGTGTTTGAGCACTACATGCCAATGTATGTAAACTATGAGAAAATGAGGTTACGTTTATGTGACTAAGGCCCGGTTTCATAGACAGAGCTTAGATTAAGCCAGGAGTAGGCCTTAGTTAGGACATTTAAGTAGCTTTAAACATGCCTTAGAAAAAAAAAAACATTGCTGGTGTACATCTTGAGACAAAACAATGGCACTCACATATTTTAAGATATGTCAGTTCAAGTTGCTTTCAGTTAAAACAGCTCAAACATGCATTTTAGTCTAAATAATGCCTTAATGAAAAAGTAAAAATGTTAAAATGATGGTTAGGTTATTTGAGGTCAAGGGATAGAAAATAGCATTATCTCATGCTTAAAATAACAGAAGTCAAAATAAAGTGTCGAAACAAACATGCATGTGTGTATTTAAATGTCCATGCTAGTTTTTGAATAAACAGTGTGCAGTTGTGTGTTCACACAAGCCGACAAATGTCATACTGGGACAAGATGATGAGGAATGGAGGACATCGCTGGCAATGAGCAAGAGCTACAGGGTCACTACACACACATTCACACACAGCCTTTCACTTCATTACCCTCATCCTCCTAATGCGAATCACACTTAGTGAAACAAGCTCGCGCCCAGAGAAAAACTCCGAACAAAACAATAAACGTCCGTTAGAAGAATGACCCACAAAGTAAACTGCATCCGTTATTAACAAAGTATACGACTGGTTTGTTTTCTATACCTGGGTGCAATTAGCTAAGCTATCCTGCCATTTTACATACACTGATGGACCAAAATATCAAAAAGGTTGTTTCTTAAACTGACCGAACAACCATTGTCAGGGAGTAGCCTAAACAACTAAAATGTAGCGACGACTAATTTTTTTTTTTTTTTTGTGGTGCGACATTCTTGTTTTCAGAATAATGTAGCTCTTCCAGTAACAAACCCCTACAAGGCTATATTTACAGGCGAATGTTACAAACTGAACATACAATTTCACATCGACCCAAACTGAGGCAATAAAACAAACAGACAACATCAGACAACAAAACTTACCTACAGTACAATCAGTGGCGGCGCCAGGGAGGAGCTAGGTGGTGCTGTAGCTCCCCCTATAATAGCCATAGCACCTGCCCAGCACCCCCAAGAAATGTCTGTAATTTTTTATATTTATATTTTAATGTCATGTTTGAATAATTTTTTCATGTTGTTAAAAATAGGAATTAAATAATAATTTAAAAATCGCGAGCGGGCGCGGTCGCCGTAAGTGGATGGTGAAAGGCAACAGGTAGGATTTAAAGTGTGACGTCCAGGCATGTAGACTACTGGCCATCGGGACTACCGGCAGATTCCCGGTGGGCCGACGTGCTTTTTGCGCCGATACATCTCATACTTTTTTTTTTGTCTTAACGGCCCATAAAACTCGTACATCGGCGGCCCATTCGTTCTGTTTTGCTTAATTGGCGGTGCATGGGTTAGTGCCGGTGTAATGCATTGGTCAAAAAAAGTCAGGTTAGTTGTTTTTTTTCTGACACCCCATGAAACACGAAGATCAGCGGCCCATTGGATCTTTTCTTGATTGACACTGGGCTGGCCCAATCACATCTTTAATGTGAAGTATATAAATACACTCTTTCAAGTAGGCCTATAGAAATTAGTACAAAACTAATTATGAAAGTTTCCTTTATTTTTCAGTGCATTTGTTTTACAATATATGGCTATTACTATCATGGGATTAATATTATAACTATTATTATGTAGTAGTGTAATGTAGACTGACACTGTAACTAAAAGAGGTTTGAATTTTTCTTTGTTTAATTTGCACACTGAATATGGCTTGGAGCTTTTAATTTTTAACTCTCAAAGTGCACCAGATTGATGATTGCCAAAATTGTTGCTGCATACCCCTCTGACACTGGGTAGTTGCGTCTCTGTCTATAGCCCTTGCATTGAATACTTTTACGTATATATACAATATATATATGCTTATAGTCGTGGAACTAGTATAGTTAATGCGGGCGTGTACGCATGTGTAGGCCTATACCAAGGGTGGTCCGATTCGCATCCCTCCATAATGAAACGCCCCAAAATTCAAAGCACCTTCTCTTAAGTGTTGAGCATCCCCATAGCACCTGCAACAGAAAATCTCTGGAGCCGCCACTGAGTACAATGTATTTTCACTCATCACATCATCGGTTACTTCAGATCATAAATGAACTGTGTCAGAGACGATTCACTGATTCATTTGAGTCCCTTTTTTTTTTTTTTTGATAAAAGCTGCTGTTTGTCAAAGCATTTTAACTCAGTTATTTAAATGATTGTATTTCTTTTTATATCATTTCCGATTTTAGGCCTATTATTTTAATAGTGTACTTTGTGCTAGATTACACTGTTCAAATTTAATGCATGTCACCCTCATGGATATTTTTGTCAAATTACATAATTTTATATTTCACTATATATATATATATTAAAAAAAAAAAAAACATAAATGTACCTAGTTTATTTAATATTAAATAGGCCTACCTGCTACAAGTTAAGATATGAAGAGTTCAGATGCAAAAGCCTCTAAGTGCCATCTGAAATTTTCTTCTAGAATGATCATTTTTATCAAGCTCGTATATTTAAATTCAGTAATTTCACTTAAATGGCAATGAAAATGACCTATTTATTGCCATTTAAGTGAAATTACTGAACTTAAATATACAAGCTTGATATAAATGATCATTCTAGAAGAAAATTTCAGATGGCACTTAGAGGCTTTTGCATCTGAACTCTTCATATATTTGCTAATCATTTATCACAGTGAACATGTATTGTACTTAATAGCAACACATTTTGTATAATAAGTGCTTAAGTAAATAAACATGTTGAACTCCGTCCTCGTGGTGTAGCAGCAGTGGATTGTGTCACAGAAATGACTGTACATTTGAGACCACCTCTTTCAAAAACCTGCGATCTAAGGTTTACAACTCCAGAGGATTGTTGATTTATATTTGCTCACTCGCTCGCTTTTATCCTAGCACTGAAACCTCTGAAACCTCTCATCCTTCTGCTCCTCTATGTTTCCGTTTCTCTCTCTCTCTCTCTCTCTCTGCATCAAGTGTTTCTTGAATAGGGGAACACCAAAACAGGCCAGACAAGAACAGGACAAGAAGGGAAAGCCAAAGAGACATGATGCAGAAGAGTGAAAGTGAGAGTGTTAAGCCAAGCATAAAATAACTTCAATCTAACATATTCTCCCAGGACGGCAGGAGGCAAATAGCAATAAGGCATTGGGCCGGAGCCGGAGTGGAGGAATCCGCTGGATCTCAGTGACCCATGGAGGAGAGGGGCGGATGGGAGAGATGATGCTACGCAGCAGAGACAAACTGTCTTCAATTAAAGCCCAGGCAAGCAATGCAGGACCACAGATGAGGTGTCAAGAGGTTCAGCTGTGGATACTCAGGAGCGTGTGCGCCAAAAGTGAATTTGGGAATTCAAGTGAATGTGTTTGTGCGCATGTGCAGATAAAAGCGGACCTGAATAAATCTGCAGACTTTTTCCACGGTCATGGACAACTTCAGCCTGTTAACAGAGAAAAGATAGACTAATAATATACAATTAAATGGTAACAATTGACAACGAGTTCCCATAAGTTAAGTTAATGCAGTAAATAACATTAACTAGCAATTAGCAATACATTTGATACAATATCTGCTAAATGGATAAAAGTAAATGTATTTCTCTGTATTTGTTAAGGTTAGTTAATAAAACACAGTTGTTCGTTGTTATCTCAGGTCCAATAAATTATTTTAAAAGATACAACTTTGGAAAATGTATTAGAAAATATTAACCATAATAAATGTTTTAGATGTATTTTACATTGTTAGTTCGAGTTAACTAATTAAAAGATTTACATCTAAAATCAGTCAAACACATTTCAAAGCTGTACACACACACAGTACAATAGCAGGAACAGAATCCTTTATATTAATATCATATCTAGAGCTGTGAGATGATTCAGCATTCTTATAGGTATTTTCAGGATTATACAACATTTACCGTTTGCCATAAGATATAATTTGGCCCTAATACGACAATTCAGAAGGCGCTTTTCTCTTCTTTACCGGCACACAAAGGCAGAAGCTGTTTTCTTACTCTCTTTCTCTCTCTCAAACGCACTGTCACACACGTCCTCCTGTTTGCCTTGTAAAAAAACAAGCTGGATTTGGCCTGTTTTCTGGTTCATATAGAGCATGTGCCAGGCACTCAATCCTTCCAGCTCAACTGATTCACTCCATGACCAGGAGGAGAACCAGAATAAATTAAATCTCAAATCATTTACAATTACAAAAACTGAATTCACCATGTGGTCATCGCAGCTATGTGCTATAAGTGTGCATGTGTATTCAATTCCCTGCCACTTTACAAAGGAGTTTAAACATTATTCGTTTACTGAAGTACAAATCATTTTATGAATCATTTTTAGTTTACAGTAAAAAAAAAAAAAAAAAAAAGTCTTAAATTAAAAAAGTCTCTCTTTTTTTTTTCTTGCTGGAAAAGAAACTTTAATTGCTTAAACATAGCCATAATGTTAAGTGTCTAGTATGACCAACTAGCAGTTAGTTAGGAGTAATCAGTCTTACTTATCGATATCAAATTAGACCAATCTACGTTTTTTATGTAACTGACTTAAAAAAATAAATGAAATAAAATGATGACAAACTTGTAAGACTAGTCTTAGTAGTTTATGCAACTATATAATTATAATTATATATATATATATATATATATATATATATAAAAGTATCATTTTATACTCCCTGGTCAGAATTCTCAATAAGCAGACACCAGATTGGCTTATATATTTACATTGTAAAACTGAACCTGGAGTTACTCAGTTCCTTCTTTATTATTACCACTGTTGATTGTTGTTTATAATGAAAGTGATTTTTTAAATCAATTAATTAATTTAACCAAAATATTTATTATTATTATTATTATTATTATTATTATTTAGCTATTTAATAAAAAAAGAAACAAATAATTTATGCATTAAATCAAACAAACGTGATAGTAAATGCTTTTACATTGTTACAAAAGATTTATATTTATATTCTAATAAATGCTTTTCTTTTGAACTTCCTATTTATCAAAAAATCCTGCACAACCAACCAACCAGCAAACAAACAAACAAATAAATTACATGAATTTAAATTACATAAATTAAATACATTTTAAAATACATTAAAATAAAATTAGTTTATTTTAAATTGTAATAATATTTCTCAATAGTATTGTTTTTACTGTATTTTTGGATAAAAAAAAAATGCAGCCTGGTCGATTGAGCATACTTTTAAACACTTTTTTTTTTTTTACATTACGGACCTCAGCCAGCATCATAGTAACATCATCATTAGCATCATCACATTTAGTATTAATAATAAAAATAATAATAATATTAAAGAAAAAAAAAAAACAGTATTGTGGTTGAAAAACAGACTCATAAACTAGCATATATTCTGCTACGAGTGTCATTCACACAAACTTTTAAAACTTGCACACATATTCCTTTTTTTTAAAGAAAAACCACATATTTACCATTTTAATCACTTAGTTATATTATAGATTTTGATCTATTAACAGTCAGTTTGATCTTTTATGAACCTTATGCCCATAGGATTCACTAACCCCTTTCGAGAATAGCTGAGCTAAAAACGTATGTGAGTGTACAAGGTGTGTACGTACTTATGGGTTAGATTTTTTTTTTTTTTATATACGATGTATGGACCGCTGTCATCTCCAATTGTGTAACGCTATTAATCTACAAACTCCTTTCTCTCCCTCTCCTTGCCTGACTGGATGCCAGGATGCACTTGTGAACGACAGGAAGTCAGTAACCTGCACTAGAACTTCAGCGGAGGCTTATCTGGTCCACACACAGCCACACATCATCTGAAACTTCCCACTCACCCCGTTCCAGAAATGTTTCATTTCACCTCTCCCTCTCCTTCTCCTTCTCTCCAGAGCTTTGCATCTGAAATTGAACAGACACCGGACCAATTTATCATCGGCTGTCACACGTCATGTCCAAGGCCTTTAGCACAAGCACCTACAGTACGCTTTGTATTTATCCCTTTGTTGTAGCTAAGGAGCTAGACAATGCAACCTGCTATTAAAAACAGACGAGCGAAGGAATGAGGAAAGGCGAACGAGAATGACAAAGCGTTCTTGCCGAATGTTGTGAATTCGTCGCTCGCCATTACAGAGGTTGTGGACCCCGCCATGGCTGCAGCAGCATATTTCTGGCAGGCAATCAGATGAGGGAACCTGCCAAGTGCTGGGGCTAAGAAAATGAAAAGAGGTCACGGAGAGCAGCGCTAGATCTTTCACGACATTAACATGCTAACACACTAGCTCATGCACTGCGTCAAAGTGCTGCGTGGCTGTTTTAAGCTGTAAATTTTCCCGTTCCTGTAAAAGCTATTACACTATTTTAAAGCTCCAGAGCTACTGTCACTGAAAACTGTAGTTAGTCTCTACTTTTAGTCACTTCCCAACACTGGTTTTACACCTCTCATCAAGACAAAAACAAATTGAAGCAAAGTATACATCATGACGGAGATCTGAACTTTTTCGTTAAACATGCATTCCTTCATGATCGGCACTACTGTAAGAAACCATATGCATTGTCATCTTCGCTTTTACAGAATTGGCTTACAATTGATATGGGACACTTCTTCCATCGACATCTGGAAAGATCTTCTGTTCTTTTCCAGCACAGGGAAAAAAAGTAGTAGCCTATAGTGTGCTATTTTCGGATTTACCGGAGGCATGTTCCATCTAATTTTACAGTCGAATTAAACGCAAACATAGGCGGCTACTAGGAGCAAAATAAGGTCCAGCCAACTGGCAGCAGGCAGAGTTCGTTCTCATGGCATCTCTTTCCTCGAAATAGCACCACACACTCTGCTGGGCTTTCAAACATCCTGCCAAACAGTGTTTCACAGCTTTGTGAATTCACAACAATCAAGTTTTGTTCTTGTATCACACATGTTCAACAGTTCAAAATGGCAAAAATCACAACGTTTAAAGTGTGTCAAATAAAATAAAATAAATGTCAGGAGTGTATCTGTACTATTTGTACATTAGAATTTGTACATTAAAATAAATGAATGTATTAATGTATATCAAGCACAAGTGAACACTTTTCATGGATGACGTTTCAGTCATGTTTACGAGTATGAACATGATGGTTAAAGTACATTTAACATGTTCAACATTTCAAAACAGCAAAAATCATGACCCATAAGATGTGGTCACATTAGTGGGATTTCGCAGTCTATTATTAGTGATGTATGAAGCACAGATCACACAAAAATCACTTTCAAACCAAGCAGCTTTCTGTTGGTCAACGCGATGAATTTGCATGACAAACTTGTGCCCGATGCAAAAATGCATCGCCAGCATGTGAAATTCCCAATCTCATGAATTCCAATTGAAATAACTAGATTATGTCTGCCCCAACAATGATAAACGTGATTGCACGTGTAGCCCTCATAACTCTTCGGCCATCTAATTTTCTTTTAGAGCATGTTATATTTTACATGAGTGCATATTTAATGCGTAGCTTATAAAAAAAAAACGGTTCAGAGATGGGTTTCAGGCGACATGACTTACTTAAAGGTAATTAGCGTAGCTGCCTATATAAAAAGTCACTAACAGAGTGCTGACAGCGGCCGAGCGCTGACACCACATCTCTTTAATCAGTGAAACGTAGGCCCATTTTTCCCCTCCTGCCTGGTCCGGGGATTGTTCGCTGGTCAAAGCTGCCGGAGGACACAAATGAATGTCGACTGAGGCACGGACAATAGCAGGCGTAAGGTTACAGCATGTAAATGATTGCGCGGAGGCCTTTTCTAAGGAAGCTGCCATGTCCCGCAGTGCGCGTGTCATATTCGGGGGAAGGGGGGCGGAAGGCCCTGCTCCTCACAGAACAATGACACTGAGATATGGTGAGAGGAGAGTGGTTAATAGATCCAGACAAACCGTACGCATCTCCTGACGGACGAATCATCGTCTAGCACCGTTTCAATTCGGCGGGGCTTAATAAGAAGTGACTGACTTTACAATAACGCCATCATTTGCTTTGCCGAGAACCGAATGAGTGACAGACGACCCAAACTCCACCAGCTGCACGACTGTCACCTGGAATACGGTCTGTCATCTCTAGAATATTCTTGATTCAAGAATATACAACAAAACCCTCTCGTGAGAATTCACACCTAGGGTGACATCGATGATATGAGTGAAAACGACAGGGAGAGAGACTGAGCCGAACGATTGCATCTTTACGTGAAAGTTAATATGGATGTGAAAATGAATATTTCACCCAGATTATTAGATGCGGCTTGGCTCCGGCTGAACCGCTAACAGACACAGGATATTGGCTTTTGCGGACCAGTATTTTGTTGTTTGACATCCCTGGCGAGGCCTGCGGGCTTCGGCAAACCAGAGAAAGCTGGGAGGTGTAAGGGTCATCGCAATGAAACAGTGCTGTCAAGCTTTTGATTCACACAACAGCTGACGCACACTCACACAGAGTCAAGCTACGCCAGATGCATTGAAAACAGGGTGGAGAGAAAGTTATAATCATCTGCACTGTATTACAGGACTTTCATTGGAAAAATAAGAGTATTTATAGAATGAAAAAAAATTCAACCTTATCAATAAAAGCTTATTAAATTAAATTCACTATGTAATATATATATATAACCATTTCCTGTTGAAACATATAGGCCTATATATATATATATATATAAAAAATATTATTTTAATATTATAATAGGATATATCCTCTAAACTAATCAAACCCAGTGTACATTAAAGCGTTAGTATGCATAAGATTTATGCTTCTGTTTCACGACACAGTAGATGAGCTTTTCAAAAATGTGACTGATATCCATTATAGTGACATTCTAGTGTTTCTGTTTTATGTCAATTTGATTCCAGTGAAAATTAAAAAGATTTAAAATTAAAAAAATTAAATCATTTTCTGGAGTGTTTCTACACTATTTGTACATCAGAGAATTTTATTTAAAAATAAATGTATTTATTAATGCACTATATCAAGCACAATAAATGTATCATTTTATCATGTTATCAAGTAAAAATTTAGTTTGACTCTATAATGCTATCATTAGAGAAAAGTCTGAACATTACTTCAATGAGCTCATTGTTTCTGCCTTAAATTAATTCTGAAATACATAACTTGGACACAGTCACCTTTGATAAAAGATCACTCTAAATTGTAAACATGCATTTTCTGTAAAGCTGATATGTATTTTGAAAAGCGCTATGCAAATAAATCTGAATTGAACACGAGGGTTAAAGTGCATTACCGTTGTATATAAATGCTGTGCAGATAAATCCCCCCAAAAATGCATCCTTCTGTTTCTCTTTGTACACCATCAAACTGGCCTGAAAGAACCAAAAGCTCATTGCAAAATGCAACCCCCAACAAAACTCCTCTGACCATGTACTGTCTGTGACCTTCCAATCCTCGGAATGTGCCTCGCCACGAAAAATCCAAAATAACGCCTTCCTTTTTTGTTTTAACCCAGACCAGATTGTCATTGTGCAGTTAAGCGTTCATCGGCTTCACACTACAAGACCCTTGAGAGACAGAACAACCTCATCTTATAAGGCCACCCCTCGCCTTGAGGCTCGTAGACCCAAAACTTGCTTATTCAGTTGACTAATATTGTCTCCCCAACTTCCTATGACCTCCGAGAGGCTCCATTTGAGAGATCAAGAAGAATTATAGCGAAAGATCTGTTTTGTTGTTATTTCTAAAGGAAGATGGACCGAAAAGGGCTGCGGATAGCAGGATCTGGCGATGCTAAGATGTGAAAGTTCTTAATGGGACAATATGCCGACCAGCACCACAGTCCAGCAGTTTTAAGCCAGAGTTAGAGGTGTGAGAGGGGGGAAAAAGCCAGGGAGAAAAGAAAGGGGAACAGGTTAAGGGGCTAGGGGTAGTGAGGGGACGTGTGTATATGTGTTGGGAAGTACACAGACTGCGGAAAGAAAGAACTTGGGCCGCTAAGTGATACATAATCCTTAAGTCCTTACATACACACAGAGGGATTTTGACACAAAAGCCTTTAGTCTTCTCCTGTCTGCTTTATGTCATGTCTCATGCCCCGTCTGAAACATCACAAAAGACATGATGGACACAAAGCACCTTCAGAATTCAGAGATATCATAATGAAAACAAATACTGTACGTACAGACAGATTTAATAACAAGGTAGGTAAATCAAAACTTACACGTTGGCAAGTAAAAAAGAAAAAAAACACACATTTAAAGTTTTCAGCATTATAATTAAATGTCTGTATTATTGACAAATATATACCCTTATAACAAGAATTAGTATTTTGGCTGGTACAAAATGCAATGTTTTGCTGGTACAAAATAATTTGATTATTTTATGATTGTCAGGGTTGACATTAAATTGTGGTATTGATGTGAACATGGAAATAAGGACATTTTAAAATGGTAATGTACAGTTTCTGTTTATTTTTAATTTTTTTACCTAATTATTTTACTTTTTTTTATTTTTTTAAGTCAATTTAAGAATGTCTGGCTAAAAATATTACGGATATTAAGGATTCCTATAATGTTTTTTATCAACTTTCTTCAAAGAAAGACAGTATGATCCTGCTTCTTAATTTCACCCATCCTACAAACAAATGCAGTGAGATTGAGTTTGGAAGAACGACGCTGCCCCCTTCTGTTCAAATATAAAAAAATGTTCTTAGCCTTTGTTTAAGTGGTAAAATGATGTTAAAATCTAGAAGTACAGGTGTTTCTGACAAAATTTTACCAGATATTCCACAAAAAAAAGTAATGTTATGCTACATAAATGAATGAATAGGAGTGGTGAAGTTTGGCATTTATACTTCAATATTACCGAAACACTTGCATTGATGGTTAAATGATAAAGAGAAAGAATACATTTCAGTGTACAATAAACTTCATAAGTCATAATAAATAAGGACCACTTTTTAATTTCAAATCACATGGCAGAACACATTCCACATAGTCTGAGAGTCTCAGAAGAACTCAACCTCTATGTGAACATCAGTCACTGACTGTCACACTGACATTTAGACGAGTTTTAATCAACCAATCGAATCAATACATCAAGTCTAAGAGCAATAAAGCAGATGAAGAGCAAACACAAATGCAAACACACTCACACACAGACTGGAAATAAAGTTTGTCACTGTCGAGACAACCCAATCACAGAGAATGCTGTGAAGCCACAGCTCTGCGTGGTCCCCCCTAAAACACACCACACCGTAAAACACAGCAATGTTTCACATGCAAATACAGAGGAGCATTTTCGAGAGCCACTTTAAAGTATCCAAACCCCCACCCCACCCTCTTTCAAAGCTCTGTAGCAGAATAACTCTAACTTGCTAATTTCTATGGGTCAGCTGGAGAGGGAAAGACTTGTCAATCACTCTCACATGTAGAGTTTGTCTTTCTAAAAACAGGGATGGCTGTGTGTTTCCATGGCCACTAATCTCCCCCCCAGCACAGTTACATGCACACTCACACCCAGCCCGCCACATTCCCGCAGTTGACTAGGTCAACTCAAAGTGCCCAATCACAAGCACATGAAATGCTCTTTGTGAGTTTTTATTTATTTGTATTAATTAATTAGTATTTAATTTTTTTTATTTAAATAATTTATATTTTCCTCTTCGCGATGTGCCTTAGTGGAATTAAATGCATGGCTGAAATTGTTGAGTTTTACTTTTTGTCGTTTCGTCGTCTTGCTTTCTCTCCAAACTTTTGCTGACTTGTCTGAGACATTTAGATTGTTTTGAGCTCAAATATTATTTCTAACAGCTTTATTATTTTCTTAGAATAACTGAGAATCAGTTTTTTATGACACTTTTTTGACATTAGGATATAATACATTTTAGTAATATGTAATTATTTAAAAGACACACATATATATATATATATATATATATATATATATATATATGAATAATTAGGACCTTTCCATTAAAAAATTCTTGAAGCTACAATCCATCATCAAACATCATATTTGATATTTAAAAGCAAAATGTAAAATACTACTAATAATTATAATAATAATAATCGTCAAGCATTATAGACCCGCTTACATTGGCAGAAAGAGTTAACACGCCACAGAAACACAGAAAAACAGTCAAATAAATTATAAACGTATAAATCAATAAACGGTAAAATCTCCTAGACTTCTTGGTTCTGTCAGACATGACTGTTTTAGATGCATCACATGAGCTTATTCTATACCTTCTGCTTGGAAATTAAATATTCATGGCTTACCTAGCTGTCTATTGTCTTCAGGCTAGAGGGAGAGCTGTACACGTTTAGAAATGGCGCCTCATAAATCATATATACACTATAGACATATGCATTAATGTACAGTGTGTCTGCATCTGTGTAAATATGCACAATAAAACAACTGCTTGGGTGTTTGACTCTATTTACCGCCTAACGTCTAATGTTGCAGATATTGCTAAGTTGTCATGCACTTTTGTTAATAACAGGCTACTAAGAGAGAGAGAGAGAGAGAGAGAGAGAGAGAGAGAGAGAGAGACAGAGAGAGAGAGAAATAGGGAGGGAGTGGGTGAAATAAAAGAAAAAAAATGGGAAGGTGTCTATTTTGCCCTGTTCTGTCATGTGAATCCTTTAACTGTGCCAGACGTGCACTGCGGCCCCCTTCAATTAAACAGGAAAATTGATGTGTTTCATTAATTATGTCAGTAATATCATAAATCATGAGTGGACTGAGTAATTAATTATTTTCTCCTGATGTAAGGAACATGACAGGGCAGAGAGATAAGTATGAGGGGGGTGGAACAACAGAACGGGCACTCTCTCACACACTATTTCTCCGGCCTCTGGGACGGGACACAAAGAGCTTTTACAATTTAACGTGTAGCTAGGAAACGTTAAAGACTTTCCCTACTCTCTCACAGATAAACATTCACACTTTTGACAAAATTATACCTCATATTACATTGTTAGTTAAATTAGAGATAATTAAAGACAAGTGGTGATTTTAAGTTGCATACTAGTTGTATTGTTGGCTATATTCATTTACTTTTAGAATAACTTAATTCTATTACTGCTAATGGTAATAATAATAATAATAGTAACAATTATTATTGTTATTACTATTACTATTATTATTAAAACAAGTTAATATCAAATTGTATGTATGTATATATACACGTTTTATTATAGAAAACTATTGCAAATCACATTCTAAGTTTATCTTGTTAGCTTTACTATTTTACTCTAGTAAAAAAAAAAAAAAAAGTCATTTCTTAATCTGTAGTCAGGATCCATAATGGAAATAATATATATATATATATGACTCTGAAGAAGACGCATGAGCGTCGAAACGTTAGTCGCTATTTATTAATAAATTATTAAAAACGTTGTGTGCTCCGGTTTTGTTCCCGTGGTCCTAGATAGACCTTTGGTTTCCTCTCTTGATATATATATATATATATATATAAAACAAGGAAATCTTTGTGAGAACCGGTTTGAGGGCCCTCGGAGTGAGGACAAAGAGAGTAAAGTGAGGACATTTTGGGTCGGTCCTCACTTTCTGAGACCCCTTTATAGGCCTGTTTGAAGGTCAAGACTTGGTTTTAGGGATAAGGTTATAATTAGGTGAAGGGATATAGGTTTAGGGTTCGGGTTAGACACTTGGTTGTGATGGGTTATTGAAATGAGCTAAGATATTGCATTGTGTCAATGAATGTCCTTACATAGATGTACAAGAATGCGTGTGTATGCGCGTGCTTGTGTGTGTGTGTGCACATTCTAATTTGGTTTATAATAAATTCCCATAAAAATGTATTTTAAATTCTTTGTAATTGAAGCACACAAGAATTTAAATTAAAGCTAATTTAATAATTAATAAGTGAAATAGATAAATAAATAAAAAAATGGAAAGGGGGAAAAAGGAGTTAATACCCAGTAAATGAAGAATGTTTTTGTGATGTATGCAGCATAAACCGAAGCAGACACACAAGTGTTCCTCCAGAGTTCAGGCCTCTCAGAGCGCATCTTAGCTCTGCCTATCGATCCAGACCACAGAGACAGAGATCTATGTGTGTGTGTTAGGGGGAGTGAAGGTAAACATTGCTTGGGACGACAAAACACCGTTCCCACTGGGACGCTGGTCTGTCTACCTCCTCCCTAGCACACACACACACACACACACACACACACACACACACACACAGTCTTAGTGGGGACATAGGCAACTAAGCCAGGCTTTAATATCAAGTGAGGACTCTAGTGTTTAATCAGGAGTGTTCCTCTTTTGTTCTCAGGCTCAGGGAGAGACCTGTGGACCAGTGGAGGAAAGGTTAATGCTAAAGGGTCAAGTGATTTCACACCCGAGACGCCAACCGCCTCGACACTGAGCTCCGCCACATCCCACAATGATGACATAGTCACTCTGATTTATGGCCTGGAGGAGGTGGAGGTGCTGGGAGGGAATCACACTGTTATCTTATGATAATGATGTCACAAAAACACAACAAAAGAATAGCAAATACCAAAAGACAAAAACTTGCATGTGGAAATTGATTAAATTAATAGTTAATCCAAGACAATTCTGGCATCATTTACTCACCCACGTTGTCGGACTTACGTGTTACACAAAAGTAGCTGTTTGTCTTATCCAAGCTGCTCTTTTCCATTTTAAAGAAATGAATGCTTTCATTCAACAAGGATGCATTAAATGGGAGTAAAGACATTTATAATGTTACAAAAGTTTTCTCTTTCAAATAAATGTTCTTTTGAACTTTCTATTAATTAAAGAAAACATGTTAAGCATCACGCCTTTTTCAACATTGATAATAATCAGAAATGTTTCCTCAGCACTAAATCAGCATGATCAGATGATAAATAATTTATGAAAGGATCATGTGACACTGAAGACTAGAGTGCTGATGCTGAACATGAAGTTTTGCCCTTCACAGGAATAAAATACATTTTAAAAATATTATATGAGAAAAAAAAAAGAAAAGATAAATGCAGCATTTAAAAAAATCTCACCGTTACCAAACTTTTAAATGGTAGTGTATATTTGGGGGAAATGTCATGAAAATGTATGTCGCAATTTTTTTCCTAGCCCAGCCCTGAATATTTAATCAGATAAAATGTGTCCTTCATGAGCACAATCTCTATAAATGTGTTTTAAAATCCTGAGCCAATAATCACAAATGACTGGAAAAGTCATGGAAATTCATTGCTTCAAATGTGTGGGAACCCTGGACCACAGTCATCGCAGGAAGTGGGACAGATTTTAATGTAGAAGAAAATGGGAAAACATTTGATTTGATTTGTCTCTGGATGCTGAATCATGAGATTTTGGGTCATACTTAAAGATGTGCATGGGACTGTAATGGTAGTTAAAAAAATGTAAATGAACCAGACTGAGTAGATAAAGTGTCACAGGCTCCACCTGCAACTTAACTGGTAGAATATGGAGAGCATCAAAAACTGTGGGATTGATTCCCTCCACACATACTGATAAAACACCATGAATACACAGTAAAAAGCATCTGCCAAGAGAATAAATGTAAATGCAATCTCGGAAAACAGTTGTTTGTCATAGGCCTTTAAAACTAAGAAGCTGCAGAGAAGACTACTGATCAGATGCAAAGTTAGAGAAAGAGAGAGAGAGAGAGAGAGAGAGAGGGGAGCCTAATGAAAAACAAGATGGATGCAGTCTGAAAGGCTGATTGTGGGATTATTAATTGTTTTCAGTTCCCACCCTGTGATAATGATAGGGAGATTTCCAGTGGAAGTTGAGAGAGTGTATTCTATTGGACTGATTATTTATTGTTTGAGGTATTGATGTGCATGTGTGTTCAGAATAGTGAGGCTGAATGTAATGGTTCATCTGTGATAAGAGCACACATTAATTCCATTGTCTCGGTTTCACCCACACTCACTTTTTTATTCGTTATCTTTCACAGGAAGTGTTTACGTGGTTTGTGCCACATTAATACCAAATTAAGCTTCAATTATATTGTTTTCATATTTTATGTCCATTTTATGAATACAAACTTTATTATTACTGTCCATGGCTGTCAGCTTCCATGACTGTCAGATCCCCTGAGGTCTTTTTCTCAGAATTTTTTTTTTTATTTTTTATTTTTTTATGTTGTTTATTTACTGTTTCATAGATGTATTTTTAACATAATGGTGCGAGTGTAGTGCAGAATTCATCTTGGGTGTAACATGCACACGAAGAAATATGTATTTTATTTACTCACGCTAAAGCGTACTTGCTTTATCATTCATATCTAGCCACTCAACGACACAATGTATCAGTCTTATATCAGAATGAATGCTGATGGCTGTTAAGACTCTTTTTATATGATTTTCTCTCTTGCACATACACACATAACTCACTATTGTGTTTTAAAGGTATGCTCTATTTTTTTTCTTTAAAGCGTTACCATATTAAAATGATGTACTTACATGATATTAGGACTCATTTTTTCAAGTCCAGATTAGGACTTATTTTATTTTACATGGTGTGGGTCGCCTAATGGGGTCAGACACTGCCGAAAACTATCAGACACTTTCAGTCACAGAGAAATTCACAGATGACTATGAATTCTACATTTGCACAATGGCATTGGTAAACAAAAACTACAGCCTAAACCCATGATGCCATGATCCATGCCACTAGGCGTCATAAATCCAGCTAATACATTCTTCAAAATATCTTCTTTTGCGTTTCACTGAAGAAAGAAAGTTAACAACTACACAAGGGTGAGTAAATTATGACATCATTTTAATTTCTTGGATGAACTATCCCTTTAAGACTCAATTTTGATATCTCTCTAGACAAGAGGCCCATCCTGCCGATTGATTAGAAGAGATTTCCAAGACTGGACCGTCCAATAAACACAACCTTTATGAGAAACAAGCACAACACTGTCCGATGTTCAAATCCACAAAACCGGGTTTAACGAGAACACGTACATTAAACAGCATTAATAGCCTAGCCAAGTGCTTAATGGATCTATTCTTTCTGTTTGCGTAGAGCCGAGTGGAAGGAGGAGCAGGAGAGGTGGAACGGGAACGAAAGCGAGAGAGGACATTCTCCAATTATGAGTTGTAAAGCGAATGTACGTGACCGTACGTCTGTCCATCATGTGCAAAAATACACATTCTCGTGTGTTCGCCAACGTACACGGTAACACTGACTGCACTTCCTGAAATCCACCCCCACCCCCTTCTGATCTCTGCCTTTAGAAGCGTCTCATCCAGACCTGGCAAAGGCTTCTCATTCGCCCCGGCTCCCGCACTATTAAATTAAAGCACCGGAGCCCATTTAATAAGCGATGTAGCGGATCATTTGAATAAGGACAGTATTAGTATTCCAGCGGAGCCGCAGCTAAAAGCTGCTGACCTTTCCCTCCGCACAGGAGATCCTTGAACACATCCCGTCAAATCACAGCGCCTGGTAATAAGCCATCAACGCCAAAGAGTGTTAGCGCATAGGGGATTTTCTTTTTTTTTCATGCCACCAAACAGAACAGCAAGGCCGGCGTATTGCGATCTATCAGCGGGCCGGGATCTAAGAGGTGGAGGAGGGGGCAGAAAATGGCGAGTACGGGATTTATCACGTCGCCCTGCTCTCGTCTTGTACAGTGGGAGGGCTTTTTTTGATACAGCATTGATTTATGTGCATGTCAAGGGGTGTGGGATTGATCAGAGCGCATCAGAAATCCCCACGAGTGCTCTCATAACAAATCATAGCCTGACCTTTGCTAAGACAAATTTAGCCCTTGTTGCACACTCGAGAAAATGCTGTTAGGTGCCACCGGAGCAAGTGCATGTATTTGTTTATTTTGTTGTCATGCTTGACTAACATTAGAAATATTCAAATTACAGAGGACATCATGTGGATGTTAGACTGCACGGCATGAGAAAACCATTTTACAAAACCAATTTAAGCTTGTGTGATGCATTAGCATGCAGTGATTATAAAAAAATTTGTTCTCACAATACAGTTGATTAATCTAGAAATTTGGATGAGGATGAGGAAATGTCTTTATCTGTTTTGTTTTTTTAAATCATAGTTTTGTTTCATAAGACATTTTCTATTGGCCGGTTGATTTGCAAAATGTAGGCCTTGTTACATGCACATGTTAACATAATAAGTGATGTTAAAGCCCAGATACTATAAAATGACATTAAACAATGATGGAAACGTTGTGAGAAGGTCCAAAGGTGTTACTGTTAGGTAGCCTAAACCTTATGATGGAGGAAGTGGTAGGCTTGAAGTTTATTGCAGAAAATAACTATTTACATTTACAATGCACCGTTTTTGACAATAATATAAGTACATTTCAACAATGTATTTCTATGAACTTATAATACGTTGTTGTTGTTGTTGACTTTTATTATCCCCATGGGGAAATTTTGTCAATGAGTTTCAACATGCGTACACACAAAAAACAAACAATGTACATAAATATGAAAATCACACATTATTAAAAAAAATATCACATAATCAAAATGACGAAACAATCCCCCTACACTCATCATCACTGAGACCCGCTCAGTAAACTCAACAAAAACACGTTCATATTGTACAGCAATGACTTGTAATTTGTTTTATTCAAAAGAGAATTTTCGGAGAATGACAATTCAGCATTGAACTTGATATGTTTGGTTCCAATATTGTAAAAAAAAAAAATACTGTCATGTATTTTTGTCGCATCAGACTTGGTGGGAAAAGTTCTTTAGACATAACTTTCCAATCAATCAACAAATAAACAAATAAATAAATCAAGTTAAAATTACAATGGCACAATCAATGCATCAAACCCTAACAATCTCTAATATCATTAAAGTAAGAAAATCAAATTTCATATGATTAAATAAAACAAAATTAAACTAAAGTCTTTTGTTGTGTTTGGCCCCCAAACCGGTCCAGTCGATGATGCTTCACAAAATTAAACGATTACTTTAATTTATTTCCTGGGGATTCCTTTTATAATTTAGACTACAAACTACAAATTGATCCTTAAACAGTATAAATTGCTCCACGAAACAAAACTACAGCATTCAAGCCCACAATGCCAGTTTACCATAATCCTGTATCCATTAAAACTGTGCATTTGTGAAACTATGCAATGAAACAAATAGTTAAAAAGAGCCAAACAGATGTTCTGCCTCACAATAACAGGGTTCAAGTGGAGCAGGGTGCCCCTAACCGGCTAATAAACGGCCCCAAATGAGCCTGCAATTAAATTTATACACTTGATTGCACTGCTGTCATGTCCACTACAGGCTTATCGAACACCTGGGATCCATTTCCTAATAAAACCTCAGGAAAAAAAGAAGGAGAAGGAGAAGGAGAGGGAGAGGGAGAGGGGGTGCCTTCTAGTGTCTGTACTCTTGATTGGTTCATCTTATGAAACAGATGAGGAATGAATAAATGTTTAACAAAAACAGATGGAATAGTATGAGATATGTAATAAGAGATTATGAAAAGGAAAAATGGAAGACATGGAAGAAAGCAAAAGTCACGGTATGCAGTAAATTCATTCAAACAAATTTCCTTTTGACAAATATGCTGTTCAGTATTGGTTAAAAGAATTTTAGCCTACTTTATCCATAATGCAAGCATCTAAAAAAAGGATTAAAATGATTGTGGTATTGGGGGGAAAAAAAATACAAATGGCTGCAAAGACAACAGCTAAAGACACTGCTAGCAGAGACAGTACAAACAATAACTGGAGAGTTTTTAACAGTATGAAGATGCATAATGCAAGCACAGAAGGAAAAATGTGCACTGACATTACAAAGATGTTATTTGAACATATTTTTATCTCCCTCTTTCTCTCTGTTCTCAGCTTCCTCTCGATTTCCTTCCCTAATGAGGACTTCAGCTAAGAGGACAGTCTCTCTATGGCTCAAAAATAGCCACTTATAGATAGCGTCCTTTGAAAAGCTGTCAAACTGATCCACTGTAAATATAGCTTTCTCTTATCAAGTCCTCAAGTTATAAAAACACTCTTAACCTCCCAAAAGCTCCGGACTCCATTACAGCTAAGCTGATGTGTGTTGTGATGGGCCATGCTAACAGAGTGTTTACTTGGGAAAGCAGTTAGCAGAATTAGCCACTCAAAGGCAACAAGATGAAGTTTATTTCACTATGTCTGTAAAGTAAACACTGAATTAGAGCAAATCCTCTCCCATGATGCAATTAAGGAGCTTGATGATATATTTTATAAAATGAAATCTAGCCACGTATCAAATTAGCCACGTTTTATAGCATGAACACGTGGCTAACACAGCCAAATCAACAGCCTACGAAGGGGAATCCTATTGTGTGCGGTCATACAGAATCTCTCTTGTTCTATATTAAACCAGATGAGGAACCTGGTCATGGGCCAGCACTAATTCAGCGCAACTTTAAAAAGTAAAGTTAGAAGAGTTTATATATTGTCCAGAAAAGGAGGCACTAAAGCAGTGAACTGATTGGGACAGTTTCACACAAAATTTAGAATGTCAGTCTAAAATAAAAAATAATCTTCTTGTCTTTGTTCACATTATTGTACATATAAAGATATTAGAAAATATCTTCCCATATCCTTAAAAAAAAAATCAAATTAACATTCTTCATATTTCTTCAATGAATAATGGCTGAAAACAGTATGTAAACACCTGCGTCTGAGGTAAAGGCATAAATTACAAATGTCACTTCACTTATTTGATTATGTTTGCGAATTTTGTGACCGTGTCCAACAATTACCTGGCAATATTACCTTTTTCTTGAGTTACCTGGTTCACTGAGTAAGTAATGGCAATTTAACTTGGTTAAATTAAGTATTTTTCTCAAGTAGCTGACAACCAATTGATTCAATATGTGGCAGTGTAGAAACAGCGAAGCAGAAAACAAAATAGAAGTAGAAAAATGGTATGAAGGACTAATAACCCCACCTAATACAGTTAGTAGATCACAGAAAAATATTTAATACTGGAACAAGCCTTTTATTTGGTCTGTATTCATTCGCTTCAATTACTTTTCTTCTTCAAAACTTTATAGTTTTGTTTTTTTTTCTCCTCAAATGACTAACAGTCACCATTACTGCCAAATAGGTTACCTGTGAGTGTGGCCATAAATCTTATTAACATAAACTAAAAATGTCTCATTGCTTTTTTCCTCTCTGAAGCAACCTGTCTCGAGTGCGGGCCATCTGTACATAGTTATCGCTGTGCTCACACAGATGGCCGCCAAACGCTTTCAAAGTTGCTCCGTCCGCACATCTAACCTTACAAAGCAAACTAATTAGCAGTAAACGCATTGCGAGGAAGAAGTCGTTTGAACATGGGTTTTTTTTTTGGACTGGGGTCTAATGAGGAAAGAGAGCACGCAAGCTCTAGGTGCCGGAGGTTGTTTCTGGAGCTAAAGGTTTACGGTCTTCTTTAAGACTCAAATAAAAAGTAGAGGCTACCTTGAGCCACAGCTTCTGTCCCTGCACATATAAGCTTTTTATGAGAAGCATTGGAGGGCACAAGGTGGAGCAGGTAAGATCCTAAAGTGGGAGTGTTAAGAGTGTGCAAGTAGGCAGGGGGAGGTTAAAGGCCTGAAAACTGTTTTAGTAACTGCAAGGTCAATGAAAAGCCCCAAAAATAGGCAAGCCGATCAGGATTGGCTTCTACAATCTTCTTATAACATACAGCCACATCCCATTTAATGGGGAAAGATCTCAGAACTTTGGTAACTTTCTCTCAGTAAAAACTTCCAGTAACGTTAGTAGAATGTAAATTCAAAGTTATCTTGTCTATAATAATGTTCTCAAAACGTTCATACAAAAAGGTTCTTTATACATGTTTTTTTTTTTTGGACATTCGTCAAATTTTTTTATTTTTTGAATTTGAGTCCCTTAAATTTTGCATAAACAAAAAAAAAAAAGACATTCAAAAAACATTTAGAAATTATGTCTTCATTGAGTAACTTAATGGGACCATTAGTTCTGTGATGAGTTCTTATTAAGCAATGAGTACAAAATATTCAGTAGCCTTTTCTGAGACCTTTGTATGTGACTGTTTTGTTTGCATTTGTGATGTTTTTGTCTTTCATCAGAATGCAGCTTTTTGAGAGCCCTTTTTTACTCAGGAACTCAATTTACAGAAAGGAGGACAACTCCTTAGAAAGCTAATTAGCTAGCGCAGTACGTGGGCTAAGAGGAAATGTGAAACAAGCCTGCTGCCAAATGTAATATTATTTTCATTATTTCCTTCATTATTTATTTATGGATGTGTTCAGACTTAAATTAATGCTAGAAATCCTGGTGCGAGACGCTGGCAGGTCTGGCGGGTCCGGTGGCGCAGTTAGTTAGCATGCACGCACACATAGTTCCCCGACACCAAATAAAATTACAGTGTGTGTTTCCTGTCCAATTCAATTCAGCTCCATCTTTATAGTTTCAGGGGTAAACAAACCTGACTACAGCTATTGTGGTTTGAAGAAGCACAGTCACCAACGTTTGCATTAGCATGTGACGTACACAAAACAAAAATCTTGACGTTAATGCTAATTCTGGTGGTTTCTAAATGATAGCATCACGTTACACTTCACTGCAGACAAGATTCTCTTGTCTAACCCAACATGTGGCCATTTTAGCAGCTAGAAAAAGATCACCCCAGGCTTTCAGCGGAGGCACATTACAAAAACATATTTCTGTTCCCGTTTTCAGCCAGACATTTCTGATAAAAGTATCTCAGAGGCTACAGGGAGTGCTGCTTATTCTCTTGACATATTATTTTTCAGTTATTATATGAATTTCCCCCCTTTCACCACATTGAGAAAATTGAGAACGTCTGGTGTGCAACTTTGTTCCTTGTTCTTTGAGGATCCATTTTGGGAGAGGGGGTGAAGGGTTGGGTGCTGTAGCAGGATAGATAAACACAGAAAAATGGTCTCAGCATGTCAATTTGGTGTTTTTACATTGACCATAAGTGAGGCGTTCCTTCCTGCTCACATCTCAAAGAGCAAGCCCCGCAGCCATGTGTAGGCAATCATGACAGATATGTTCTCTCGCCACATTTCCCTTGTCGCGCTGCGCGGGGCTTCGGCGAGGGGCACGGTAAATGCTAACACGTTGTGGAGTTGGAAATCCTCATGAGCTTGTCTCATTAGCGGCTAATTGGAACGACTTTCCTCTGTCTTTTGTTCAACGTCACATTTGTCTTTCTTCTTTTTTTCCTCCACTGAACAGGGGGCAGATGGGGGTGGAGGATGCATATTTCTGAGCCTACAAGATTTAGCAAGGGAGTTGGGCCCGTATTACTGCAACATAAACACTGCTGTCCCGCGATTAACCTTAGAAAGCGACTGAGTGCAAAATTAAGCACTCAAAACTGCACAACCAAATTAGCTCTAGAGATGGAAGAGAGGACCTCTCCACTCTGCCATTGACTTTTCCCAACTGGGTAATACTAAAGAAAACAATAACATAGCCAAATGGCGAACCACTATTAGAGTTTCCATTTGAGCTTGACTGCAGGCTGCAATGGCCCATTGAATCTGTTGCATAAATTGGCTGGGTTACCACTCAAAGCAGTCTTAAGAGACATTTCAGATTGTGTAAACTTTGAAGAAAGTCTCGGCATGGGATCAGGATCAAAAATAAGAAAGTTCACATTTTATGGTTAGTCTAGTATGTTCTACTTATCATATTAAATGTACATGTTGGATTTAAAACAAATTCAATTATCTCTGATTATCTTTTATGGTTACATT